>NC_044042.1:17005072-17305072 GCF_901765095.1 Microcaecilia unicolor
TTGAAAATTCCTGGCCAGGGGTACGTTCGATACTTTTGATGTAGCATCCAGAATCGCTGCCCAAGGTATAGTGATGCACAGACTCTCATGGCTGCATGTCTCTGACCTGGATCATTCAGTCCAGCAGCGGATGGCGGATGTTCCTTGCCGGGGGGAATAACCTTTTTGGTGAGAAAGTAGAGGATCTGGTTGACCAGCTCAAAAAGCACAATGATTCTCCCGCCAGGCGTCTTCTGCTATTACCTCCTCATCTAGGAGGTTTTTTTGAGGGAATAGGAGTGCTCCCTATTCCTATGCAAGGCGTACATAAGTACATAAGTACATAAGTAGTGCCATACTGGGAAAGACCAAAGGTCCATCTAGCCCAGCATCCTGTCACCGACAGTGGCCAATCCAGGTCAAGGGCACCTGGCACGCTCCCCAAACGTAAAAACATTCCAGACAAGTTATACCTAAAAATGCGGAATTTTTCCAAGTCCATTTAATAGCGGTCTATGGACTTGTCCTTTAGGAATCTATCTAACCCCTTTTTAAACTCCGTCAAGCTAACCGCCCGTACCATGTTCTCCGGCAACGAATTCCAGAGTCTAATTACACGTTGGGTGAAGAAAAATGTTCTCCGATTCGTTTTAAATTTACCACACTGTAGCTTCAACTCATGCCCTCTAGTCCTAGTATTTTTGGATAGCGTGAAGAGTCGCTTCACATCCACCCGATCCATTCCACTCATTATTTTATACACTTCTATCATATCTCCCCTCAGCCGTCTCTTCTCCAAGCTGAAAAGCCCTAGCCTTCTCAGCCTCTCTTCATAGGAAAGTCGTCCCATCCCCACTATCATTTTCGTCGCCCTTCGCTGTACCTTTTCCAATTCTACTATATCTTTTTTGAGATACGGAGACCAGTACTGAACACAATACTCCAGGTGCGGTCGCACCATGGAGCGAAACAACGGCATTATAACATCCGCACACCTGGACTCCATACCCTTCCTAATAACACCCAACATTCTATTCGCTTTCCTAGCCGCAGCAGCACACTGAACAGAAGGTTTCAGCGTATCATCGACGACGACACCCAGATCCCTTTCTTGATCCGTAACTCCTAACGTGGAACCTTGCAAGATACACTCCTCAGTCCCAGCGCGCTCATTCTCGTCAATAGCATGCGTCTAAGGCCACTGCGGCTCCCAAACAAAAGCAAGGGATGGGCTTTTGACTGGCTCCAGTTCAGCATAGCCTCTCTAAAAGTGTCCGTACCGGACTTGCCGGTCGGGGGGGGGGGGGGAAGTTGATATTTTTTCACCAAAGGTGGCTTCTCATAACCTCCGACCGGTGGGTACTTCAAATAGCCCGGTCAGGATACACCCTCAATCTGGCATCCAAACCTCCAAATTGTCCACCAGGAGCTCACTCTTGCAGTTCCCAGCACAAACTGGTTCTTGCAGAGGAACTCTCCGCCCTTCTACAGGCCCAAGCAGTTGAACCCATTCCACCAGGGGAAGAAATGGGATTCTATTCCAGGTACTTCCTTGTGCAAAAGAAAACAGGGGGGGGGATGTGACCCATCCTAGACCTAAGGGCCATGAACAAATTTCTTCTGAGAAAAGTTCAGGATGGTTTCCCTAGGCACCCTTCTTCCCATGATTCAGGAAAACGATTGGCAATGCTCTCTGGACAAAGGATGCTTACACTCACATCTCGATACTCCCAGTTCACAAAGTATCTTCGATTTCAGCTAGGAGCACAGCACTTTCAGAATCGTGTACTGCCTTTTAACCTGGCGTCTGTGCCCAGAGTGTTTACCAAATGCCTAGCTGTAGTCGCAGCGTCGCTATGCAGACTTGGGAGTGCATGTGTTTCTTTATCTCAACGATTGACTGGTGAAGAGCACCTTGAGGGAGGGTGCTCTGGAGTCCATGCGAATGACTATTCGGGTGCTAGAGCTACTGGAGTTCGTCATAAATTATCCCAAGTCCCATCTCACCCCAGTCCAAAAATTGGAATTCATTGGAGCCCTGTTGAACACTCAGACAGCTCGAGCTTATCTTCCCGAGGCAAGGGCTGACAATCTTCTGTCCCTGGTGTCCATGGTTCGAGCGTCCCAGCAGGTCACAGCTCGGCAGATGTTGAGACTTCTGGGGCACATGGCCTCTACAGTTCATGTAACTCCCATGGCACGTCTACATATGAGATCAGCTCGATGGACCCTAGCTTCCCAGTGGTTTCAAGCTGCGGGGGATCTAGAAGATGTAGTCCAACTGTCCACCAGCTTTTGGAATTTAGTGGTGGACGATTCGATCCAATTTGATCATGGGGCGCCCATTCCAAGTTCCTCAGCCACAGAAAGTGCTAACGATGGATGCATCTCTCCTGGAGTGGGGAGCTCTTGTAGATGGGCTCCACACTCAGGGAGCCTGGTCCTTTCAGGAAAAAGGTCTGCAGATCAACCTCCTGGAATTAAGAGCGATCTGGAACGCTCTAAAGGCTTTCAGAGATCGGCTGTCCAACCAAGTCATCTTAATTCAGACAGACAATCAGGTTGCCATGTACTACACCAACAAGCAGGGGGGTACCGGATCTCGACCTGTGTGTCAGGAAGCCGTCCAGATATGGCTTTGGGCACGCAGTCATGGCATGTTTCTCCAAGCCACTTATCTGGCAAGTGTAAACAACAGTCTGGCCGACAGACTGAGCAGGATAATGCAACCTCATGAGTGGTCACTGAACATGGGCGTAGTCCGCAAGATCTTCCGAGCGTGGGGCACCCCCTTGGTGGATCTTTTTGCCACTCAGATCAATCACAAGGTCCCTCAGTTCTGTTCCAGACTTGAGGCCCATGACAGGCTAGCGTTAGATGCCTTTCTCCTACATTGGGGGACAGGCCTCCTGTATGCGTATCCTCCCATACCTCTAGTAGGGAAGACTTTGCTGAAACTCAAGCAAGACTGTAGACCCATGATCCTGATTGCAGCTTTCTGGCCGTATCAGATCTGGTTCCCTCTTCTTCTGGAGTTGTGCTCCGAGGAACCGTGTAAATTGGAGTGTTTTCCAACCATCATCACTCAGAACGAGGGGTCGCTTCTTCATCACAACCTCCAGTCTCTGGCTCTCATGGCCTGGATGTTGAGAGCTTAGAATTCGCCTCCTTAGGGCTTTCAGAGGGTGTCTCCAGAATCTTGCTTGCTTCTAGGAATCTAGAACCTTGGACTTTTTTGGGAGAAAGGCGTATCAGGCTGCTAGGCTCGCTGCCAAAATCCAGACATACCAGCTCTTCACGAACATCCACTTGTGGAACTCGGTGAGAAACAAAGAGGTGCTACTCTTTTAAATGGAGGAGGTTTGCCGTCTGGTGTGACAGCAAGGCCCTAGATCCTCTTTCGTGTCGTACACAGACCCTGCTTGAATACCTTCTACACTGAGTCTGGTCTCAAAACCAACTTCATAAGGGTTCACTTTAGTGCGATTAGTGCTTATCACCGCCGTGTAGAGGGTAAGCCTATCTCTGGACAGCCTTTAGTTGTTCGATTCATGAGAGGTTTGCTTTTGTCAAACCTTCACCAGTGTCACGGGATCTCAACGTCGTTCTCACCCAGCTGATGAATGCTCCTTAAGCCACTGAATTCCTGCCATCTGAAGTACTTGACCTGGAAGGTCGTTTTCTTGGTGGCAGTTACTTCAGCTCATAGAGTCAGTGAGCTTCAGGCCTTGGTAGTGCATGCACCTTATATTAAGTTTCATCACAACAGAGTAGTCCTCCGCACGCACCCTAAGTTCCTGCCAAAGGTGGTGTTGGAGTTCCATCTGAACCAGTCAATTGTCTTGCCAACATTCTTTCCCCTTCCTCATACCCGCCCTGGCGAAAGCAGTTTGCACACCTTGGACTGAAAGAGAGCATTGGCCTTTTACGTGGAGCAGACAAAGCCCTTTAGACAGTCCGCTCAGTTGTTTATTTCTTTTGATCCCAACAGGAGGGGAGTCGTCATTGGAAAACGCACAATCTCCAATTGGCTAGCAGATTGCATTTCCTTCACTTACGCCCAAGCTGTGCTGACTCTGGAGGGCCTTGTCACAGCTCATAATGTTAGAACCATGGCTGCATCAGTGGTTCACTTAAAGTCAGCCTCCATTGAGGAGATTTGCAAGGCTGCAACGTGGTCATCAGTCCGCACATTCACATCTCACTACTGCCTCCAGCAGGATACCCGACGCGACAGTCGGTTTGGGCAGTCAGTGATGCAGAATCTGTTCGGGGTTTGGAATCCAACTCCACCCCCCTAGACCCATTTTTGTTCTGTTCCAGGCTGCACTCTCAGTTAGTTGTTTATGGTTTCAGGTCAATCTATGTTATGTCCTCTCTGTTCGAGGCCCAGTTGACCAATGTTCATTGTTTTGAGTGAGCCTGTTTGCTAGGGATACCCCACATATGAGAACAAGCAGCCTGCTTGTCCTCGGTGAAAGCGAAGATACATACCTGTAGCAGGTATTCTCCAAGGACAGCAGGCTCCCACAAACCCGCCCACCTCCCCTTTGGAGTTGTTTTTTGTTGTTTATTTGCTTTTTGATTAAACTGAGCGGGAACGCTTACGCGACGGGTGGGAAGATGGCCGCGCATGCGCGGTGCACGCTGCACGTGCGCCAGAAGACTCTAGCAAGATTTTTTTTGTTTTTTGCTTGCAATATTGACGATTCCCGGGCCAACGCAGACGTCAACCCACATGTGAGAACAATCAGCCTGCTGTCCTCAGAGAATACCTGCTACAGGTATGTATCTTCGCTTTGCCACTCTTGCCCAGAGTTTGACCATGAGTCCAGCAGACTGAGGCAGCCACAGACTCAGACATCCCAAGAGGAGTACTACCTTGAGTTTGATTCTGACCGCACATGAGACTCTTAACTGGAAGCAGAGACCCTCTCAGAGGAGGGGTCCTTTGGTCTCTCGTTGTGTCCCTCTCCATGAAAGGGATGTCTTTGGACCCAAAAAGAATGAGGGTAGCCATTGGGAAATGCACTTTATCCAACTGGCTAGTGATTTGTATCTCCTTTACCTATGCCCAAGTTTGGCTGACTCTGGAAGGCCACGACACAGCTCACAGTGTGAGAGCCATGGCTACATTGGTATTTCACCTGAGCTCAGCCTCTGTTGAGGAGATCTGCAGGACTGCAATGTGGTCTTCTGTCTACACAGTCACATTTCACTACTGCAGTGAACAAAGCTTCCAATGTGACAGAATCCAAAGCCACCCCCTAGGCCTATTTGGTTTCTTTTCCAGTCTACCCCCCCCCCCCCCCCAAAAAAAAAAAAAGACATTTGCTTTAATATGTTCTCATTGTTCCTGTTGGCCTTTGTTTGTTATAGGCCTAGTTTCTGTTTTCTTTTTTTTTTTCAGTTGTAGGCCTAGTTTCTGGGGGTTTTTTGTTTTCGGTAAGCATGGATTCCCATATGTGGAAAGATAGTGTCCTGCTTGTCCTTGGAGAACGTGGTTACTGGCCTGTAGCAGGTATTCTCAGAGGACAGCAGGACACATATTTCAGACTGGATTACATCAGACAAACTTGATCTTTTCATCAGTGAAACTTGGATTCACGATCTTAAGGACCCTATTATTTTAGATTTATGTGCCCCAGGATACAAAATTAGCCATTGGACAAGAAATGATAAACGAGGAGGAGGTATAGCTGTAATCTATAGATCTTACTTCAGTGTAACAACTATAGCCGAATCCATAAGCCCTTATCTGGAAATTGCCTCTTTTAGAATTTACCACTCCAACCTACTCAACCACCTAAATGCTATTCTGCTCTATAGTCCACCAGGCAATTGGCACGACTGCCAATCACATTTTATGGAATTTATATCTACTATGTGTGTTTCTAATACGAACCTACTCGTATTAGGAGATATTAATCTTCATCTTGAAGAACTCAACTCATGTACATGAATGCAAGGATTTCTTCCATCTATGGGATCTTCACTGGCCAAGTATGCAAATAACCCATATTAAAGGTCATACACTTGATATGATTTCACACAAATTCTCATCGGACTTAAATCTCGTACTTACAGAAACAAAGTGGACAAATGTTCCATGGTCTGACCACTACAAACTGAACCTCTCCATACAATGGCAAAATAAAGATCAACACCATAATCAACAACGTATAACCTACACCACAAGAGGCCATATTGATCCAGTCATATTCTGGCAACAAATGTATATGAACGAATGGTCTGCACAAACAGACTCGAAATACTTTCTTATAGAATGGGACAATAGATGTAGAAGTATTTTAGACAGTATATCTCCATTGCAAACTAGAACCTCATATAGACAGAATTCAACACCATGGTTTAATGAAGATTTGAAAAAATTAAAAACACAAGTTAGAAGATTAGAACGAGCCTGGAAGAAAGAGAAGGACAAATCCACACTTAACGCCTGGAAACAGCTTCAAAGAAAATATAAATATACCATTAGACAAACCAAAAGATCATACTACCAATCTAAAATAGGGCCAGGTTATAAAGATACACATAAACTTTATCAACTTGTGAACAAATTATTAGATACCTCACCGGTTACGTCAAACATCAGTGACACCCCATCAGCGGACAACCTTGCGAAATACTTCAATCAGAAAATATTAAAGCTACGTCTCACATTACCAACTAGCTCCACTGACTACCTAAAATTCCTTGACTGTCTAGATTTTACTCCTGATGAGCAGCCAGTTGATCGTACCTGGACAATATTTGACACACTATTGGATAACACTAGTTCCCAAGCAATCAATAAGTTCGCCAGATCTCACTGCAAACTTGACATTTGTCCCAACAACCTTATTAAACTCGCCCCTCAATGATTCATTACAGACCTGATGATGCATATAAACTACATGTTACACCATGGACTCTTCCCAAATGACAAAGGAAATATTCTACTCACCCCAATTCCTAAGGACTCAAAGAAAAAAACAAGCGACATAACCAATTACCGTCCAGTTGCATCGATCCCTTTGGTAACCAAATTAATGGAAGGTATGGTAAATAAACAACTCAACGGTTATCTGAACAAATTCTCTATTCTTCACCATTCCCAATCAGGATTTCGATCTAATCATAGTACCGAAACAGTATTAACTACTCTTCTAAATAAATTTAAACAAGCAATTGCAATGGGCAACAGTGTACTTCTCCTGCAGTTTGACATGTCTAGTGCTTTTGACATGGTAAGTCACAGATTACTGCTAAACATCCTTGATTACTTCGGAGTTGGAGGAAACGTGCTCAACTGGTTTAGAGGTTTCCTAAATGAAAGAACATATCAAGTGAATTCTAATTTGATTACACATCAGCTCCATGGAAACCTGAATGCAGAGTTCCCCAAGGATCACCACTATCACCGACTTTCTTTTATCTAGCCAAGGCCTCAATCCATACATATATGCAGATGATGTGATGATCTGCATCCCGTTCAAACATGATTTAAATGAAATCACTAATAACATCCACCACAGCTTCGATATCATGAACTCCTGGGCGGATGCATTTCAATTAAAACTTAATGCCGAAAAAACACAATGTCTCATCCTATCTTCACAATATAATATAAACAAAACCACTACGATATCTACACCAAACTTCTCCCTACCTGTCTCAGACAGCTTGAAAATCCTTGGAGTCACCATTGACCGAAACATCACTTTGGAAAGCCATATGAAAAACATAACTAAGAAAATGTTCCACTCAATGTGGAAACTCAAAAGAGTAAGACATTTTTCCCAAGGGACATATTTCGCAGTTTGGTACAATCTTTAGTGCTAAGTCATCTAGACTACTGCAATGCAATTTACGCTAGCTGTAAAGAACAAATCATTAAGAGACTTCAAACAGCACAAAACACTGCAGCTAGACTCATATTTGGTAAAACAAAATTCGAAAGCACCACACCCTTAAGAGAAAAACTATATTGGCTTCCACTCAGGGAACGTATCGGATTCAAGGTTTGCATCCTGATTCATAAAATTATCTATGGAGATGCCCCGGTCTACATGTCAGATCTTATTGACCTACCACCCAGAAACATCAAAAGATCTTCACACACATTCCTAAATCTACACTTCCCTAGCTATAAAGGACTAAAATATAAATTAATACAGCCATCCAGTTTTTCTTACATAGGAGCGCAGCTTTGGAATGCATTTCCACTTGATGTGAAAAAACTAAGTTACCTAATCAATTTTCGGAAATCACTGAAGACCTATCTCTTTAATAGAACATATCACAATGACCCATCACCTGAACTTTAGTACATTACTGTTTTAATTGTTATTTCATCATCGACCTTGTTATAACCAATGTTTTATTCCACTATGTTACTCATATTCTTGTGTTATTATTAATTGTGTCTCTACTCAGCCATGGCAATAGCCAGGGCGGAATATTGTAAGCCACATTGAGCCTGCAAATAGGTGGGAAAATGTGAGATACAAATGCAACAAATAAATATTTCCTTGTACCTGCCCTCTTCTATAGGAGTTGCATTCTGTCAGCTATTGTTCTATTTTGCTCTGGTCCTGCATGGCACTTGCAGATGGTAAGGTTTGCGCATGGCTGGTGTCGCTTCCAAAAACTTCTAGAATTAGAAGCTGGAAAGAACATTCGCACTGGACTCTGTCCATTGATGTCGCCCATATGTGAAAATATTTCTCCTGCTGTTCTTGGAGAACATCTGCTACAAGAGAGTAACTTTGCTTTGCCTGCACATGGAGCGGCAGCAGCCATTTTACAAATATACATGTGAAAAATATAAGCAGCATGAACCCAGAGGTTTCCACATAGAAGTATCAGCACTTCCACCTGGAAGCAACTATTTTACAATTTCAATGTATAAGTGACATCACTTCCATGTGTAACTGTCCCATTTTACAAACTTAGGCGTGCAAGTGCCACCAGTTAAATAGTATGGCCACAATTTTTATTGTTCTTCATTTTGGATCCTTAATCCCTCATGTAAAGCTCTGGCTGAAACAAGCATTTTATTAGAAGCTGTGCATGCCTTTGAGCAGGTGTAAAACTAAACATCTAAACTAAATTCTAGGTGGGATGTAGAAACAGCAGTTATAACTGGAAACATCTAATTTGGATGTGTAAGTTTTCTCCGAGAATAAGTAGGACATTGTTTCTCATATATAGGTAATGTCATCTCTTTAACAGGCCTTTGGCAGTGTCCCACCGCGCATGCATTCCTGCCTGATGCACGAGCGTGGGTCCAGCAATCTTTTCTTTTTCACAGAGCAGAGAGGTCACATCTCTGATCTCTCCTCATCACATCAATATTTTCTTTTTGTGGTGCCTTTCCTTGAAGGTTTTTGCACTCCTTCCTCACATCTTTTTTTATTTTTTTGTCTCCAGTGTGTGCCCTAGTGAGTTTTGTGTAATTCTGATGGGTTTTTTTAATCTATTTTTTTACCCTAAGGCCTTCTTAGGCTCAAGTTGAGTCAAGTTGCACCAACAGTTTTCGAGCGTAGTTTAAATTCACTGCCCTCTCCCATTGAGTCTTTTGATGTGGACCATTTTTCATTATATGTCACAGAAGGCACAGAGCTTATTAAAGCATTGTGCTAGGTCCATCAGAATTATTTTGGGCACTGATCCCCATATCTGGCATATCCACAGCTTGGGAGCAGAACCATACCACTCCTTGGTGATGGAGTCTGCCCTTGAGGGAGCATAGAGATAATGTTTCATACCTCTGCTCTTCTGGGTGAAATGGTCTGAACTCTCTGCCTCTGGGAGGCAGCTTTCTCAGGCCTCAATGTCTAGACCTGTCGGCTCTACACTACCATCTATTGAAAATCAGACTGTTCTCATGTTTTGCAGACCATCTCCCCATAAAGATAAGGCTGCTGAGTTTGCATACTGAACTAGAAACAGGTTGGTAGGCTATACCTGCCCAGAAGCACCTTGGCTGTTTTGACATTACATCCAGACTCTCCACTCTGTTGATGAAATGAGCACATTTTCTTGATGCGTGTCTTGGGTCTTGGTGTTCCCTGCTGTGAAAATACTCATTTGGAGGACAAGGTGAAATAGGTCTCTGACCGCATTAAGAATCACACCATAACATTCTGCTTTTGGATGCCTCCGGATGCATCCTTCTCTTCTGGGAGATCTTTGGGTGGGTTAGAACAGTAGTTACTACTCTGGCAAGAGTATATCTACCTCTTCTTCTCATGTTCCTCCGCAGGCCCTGTTCCAGTGCTCCCTTCCATATTGCCAGTGTCCCCAGAAGGTGCAGTACACTCTTCAGTCATAGTGGATAGCGAACTTCTCACTGCCTCCTGGAGAGCATAACTGCCTGCAAAGTACCACTCTCGGAGGATCTGCCAGAGAGGGAGGATTCTGATTTTTTTTCCAAGAAAGGTGGGCCTTTAAGACCTTCGACTGGTGAGTTCTTCAGATAGACCAGCCCAGATATGCTGACTTGCCCACCAAGACCTTCATGCCTCAGCTCTCTACACAAAGAAATTCTACCAGAGCAGTTCTTTGCCGTTCTCTAGACTAATGCAGTAGAACACATTCCATCAGGGCAAGAAGGGATGGAATTCTATTCCAGCTTCCTCCTTGTGACAAGGGGGACTCCAGGTTGGTTTCCCTGGGCACCCTTCTTCGCATGATTCAGGTGACTGGTCATGCTGTCTGGATTTTAAGGACGCATACACGCCCATACAGATTCTTCCCAGCCACAGGAAGTATCTCAGGAGTCGAGTGGGACGTCATTATCAGTACCGTATTTGACCAATCAGCCTCATGTCGACTCCCAGGGTGTTCACAAAGTGTGTAGCTCCACAAACTAGGAGTCCATATGTTGCCCAACCTGGGTGAGTGGCAAGTCAAGGACACATCGAGGAAAGGTGTTCAGAGTTATTTGAGCACTGGAACTTCTGCAGTTTTCTCATCAACTAACCCAACTCCCACTTGTGCATGGCAACCCTGCTGGTCATAGTGTAGGCTCAGGCCTTCCTGCCCTCGAGTAAGACGAATGTCCTCATTGCCATTGTCACTTGAGTCTGCAGCAGCTAGCGGGTTGCAGCTCAGCTTAAGTTCAGGTTACAAGGCTTCCACAATACACGTTATATGCCTACTTTTCAGGGGTACCCATTAGCATCCCAGTCATAACAGGTTAAGGAGAACCTAGCAGATATCATTTACCTCTCCCCAGAGCTGTCTCAGTTGTGCTCTAGTGCATATTCTGGACCAATTTCATCCTGGGATTACCATTCCAGATTTCTACGAATATCCAGTCTGAACTGGGGGCTCATGTAGATGGGTTTCACACTCAGGGAACTAGGTCTGCCAGAGAAGCTGAGTACCCATTCAATCTCTTGGAACTCTGGGTGTTATGGAATGCTCTAAAAGGTTTTAGAGATCAGCTGTCCATCCAAATTATGCTTATTCTAACAGACAAAAATATATCTCCTGAGGGATCCAGTAGACATTCATAGAAAAAATCTCTCTTCTGAACATCAAATCCTTATACCAAAGTTTTCACTTATATTCTTTCAATAAGGGTTTGAGCCTGATAACTAATAGCAGAGTTGGCGCTAAGGGAGACTTAAGGGGAGGTCCTTGATACAGCTTGTACTCAAGCGAAACATGCATGTCGGGCAACAGAGCCCCTGGGTCTGATATTAAAAGATAAGTACAAAATATATATATTTATATATGAAAAATATAAAAAATCGGGTGTGCCGATGAAGAAGTTGGTGTTAACTATTTTGCCATATTTACATCTTTGGCAGTGAACACCGCTGAGGTCACCATAATTGGCTCGACAAATATATAAAAGAAAGAATATAAGTGAAAACTTTGGTATAAGGATTTGATGTTCAGAAGAGAGATTTTTTTCTATGAATGTCTACTGAATCCCTTAGGAGATATATTTTTATTTTATACTATTGGGATTTATGTGAAATGCTTTTGAACTAGCCATTGAATGAGTATTCTAACAGACAGTCAGGTAGCAGAAAAATATGGGATCCAACCCCTAGTGTCAGAAAGCAGTCAGAGTGTGAGCCGAGGCCACCTGTCACGGGAAGGTGCTCCAGGCCCCATGCGTAAAAGAAAAAAAAGAACAGCCAGATGAACAGATTCAGCAGGGTAATACAACCCCACGAGTGGTCTCTCAATATAGGTGTTGCCTATCGGCTCCTCTGAGAGTGGGCATCTTCCTTGTTGAAACTTTTTAGCCACTCACCTCACCCACAAATTACCTCAGTTTTGCTCCAGGCTCGAGTCATGTTACAGGCTGGAGTCAGCTGCCTTCCTCCTGCATTGGGGAAAGGGCTTCAGTATATGTTTTCTCCAATCCCCCTCATAAGGAAGACCTTATTCATCCTTGGATGAAGCTAGGGAACCATGAGTCTCATTGCTCTGTGCTAGCCAAGGCAGCTCTGGTACCCCAACCGCTGGAGTTTTTCTCCATAGTGATGTGGAGATTGATCTATATCCCACCTTCTACACCCTATCTTTTATGGCCTGGATGGTGGGAGCATACCCTGTTCCTCCTTGAAGCTACTTGAGGGTGTTTCCAAGGTCTTACAGGCTTCCCAAAACATTTCATCAAGAGGTGTTATATTTTCAGCTAGAAGGGGTTTGTTGTCTAATGAGGTAAGGCCCTCCTACTTACCTTGCGCAAAGACTGCTTGAATACCTCCAGCACCTCTCTCAGTCTAGTTTAAAGACCAACTCTATAAGAGTTCAGCTTAGTTCAAATATTGCTTACAGTCTTGGGGGGTAGCGGAACATGTCTGAACAGATTCTCTTCATGTGACGTTTCCTGTTGACAAAGCCTCCTCTCATGCCTGCAACTGTGTCATGGGGCCTCAGCATCATTCTCATCCAGCTGATGAACACACCTTTTGAGCCACTAGATTCCTGTCATCTTCAGTATCTGACCTAAAAAGTCTTGTTTTTAGTGATGGTCTCTTCATCTCGTGATGACAGTGAGCTTTAGACTCTAGTAGCAGATCCGCCTTCATCACAACAGAATAGTTCTTTGTGTGCACCCTAAATTCCTTCCTAGGCTGCTGTAGGACTTCCATCTTAATCAGTTCTACATCCTCCACCATTCTGTCCAAAACTTCATGCCTATTCCAAAGGAATGCACTCCACACCTTGGACTGCTCACGAGCATTGAACTGTTTGCCTAGAGAGGACTCTGTCCACTCAGCTTTCTGTCTCTTCTAATCCGATCAGGGGCCGATGCTGTCTAATTGGACTATTGAAATCTTATCTATCTGGGTGCAACTAGACAAGTCATCCAGCGATTGCAAACAATCCAGAACACTGCTATCCAATTAATTTTTTCACTACAGAAGCAGGATAAAATCTCTCCATATTTTGCTAAATTACACTGGTTGCCTATAGAGGCAAGAATTATAAGATCCTAAATGGTGAAGGTCCAATTTATATAATGGATCATATGGAATTTGTCTCCAATAATAGGAATAGAAGATCATTTCACAGGTCAAAGGTCCTGGAGTAGTGCTGCTCAGTTATCTTTTTTCTTATTCAAGAATAATGTAAAAACCTATGTTTTTAAGAAGTTTGTTAAAATTAGTTCTTGATTAAGATTTTGGGGTTGTTTTATTTTTTTTGCTTCCCAGGAGACTGTCTTGGTTTTTTAATTTTGTAAACCGCTTAGAAACTGAAGGCATCAGTGGTATAGAAATATATTGTAATATAATGTACTTGGTTTGCGCACTGCATTTAATTTGCTTCAGTACAGGCTGGGCTGACTCTGGAGGGTCATGTCATGGCTCACGTTGTCAGAGCCACGGCGGTGACGCTACCTCTATTGCGGTCAAATAGATTTACGAGGCTGAGGCATAGGCTTCTGTGTACACATTCAGATCTCACTTTCTGCCTTGAGCAGAGTTTCTGGTGTGACAGCCAGATTGTGCAGACAGTTCTTCAGAATTTGTTTCGTGTCTAGAATCCAACTCCACCCTCCTAGGCCCATTGCCTTCTGTCTCAGGCTACACCTTCAATGCTAGTCACTCTCCTTGCCAAATTCAAGCAGGAAATAGCTACAGGTAAATCATACTTCTCCTCCAATTCGACATGTTGAGCGCATTCGACATGGTAAACCACAATATACTACTAAGACTCCTAGACCACATCGGGATTGGTGGAAATATACTCAGCTGGATCAAGGGTTTTCTAACCACCAGAACATACCAAGTGAAATCAAAATCCAACATATCACCACCATGGAAAGCAGACTGCGGAGTACCTCAAGGATCACCACTATCACCAATACTTTTCAACATAATGATGATCCCGCTGGCTAAGTCCTTATCCAATCAAGGTCTCAACCCATTCATCTACGCAGACAACATCACAATATACATCCCCTTTAGACATGACCTGTCAGAAATTATCAGCGAAATTAAGCTCAGTCTGAACACCATGAACTCATGGGCAAATGCATTTCAACTCAAACTAAACACTGAAAAACTCCACTGCCTCATCCTCTCATCTCAACACAATACGTACAAACCCACAACCATAAACACCGCTGTCAGACCACACCCTCCCTATATCAGATAGCCTGAAAATACTCGGCGTTACAATTGACTGCAACCTTACACTTGAGAGCCAAGTGAACTCCACAGCAAAGAAAATGTTCCACTCAATGTGGAAACTTAAACGCGTAAAACCTTTCTTCCCGAGTGAAATATTCCGCATCCTAATACAATCAATGGTACTAAGCCATGCAGACTATTGCAACGGAATCTATGCGGGATTATTATTATTATTTATTGCATTTGCACCCACATTTTCCCACCTTTTTGCAGGCTCAATGTGGCTTACAGAGTGTTAGTATGATGTAGTCATTACATGATCTTAAATACAATCGATAATAGGCTAAAGCAGATGAGAAGTAAAGAACAACTCACAAAGAAACTCCAGACCGCTCAAAACACAGCAACCAGGCTGATATTTGGTAAAACACGATTTGAAAATGCCAAACCCCTCTGAGAAAAACTGCATTGGCACCCAGTCAAAGAACGTATTACCTTCAAAATCTGCACCCTGGTCCACAAAATTATCTACAGCGAAGTCCCAGGCTACATGGCAGACCTCATAAATCTACCAACCAGAAACACAACCAGATCATCATGAACATACCTAAATCTCCACTACCCAAACTGTAAAGGACTCAAATGCAAAGCAACCTACACAGCCAGCTTCTCCTATATAAGCACACAACTATGGAACTCACTGCCAAAAGCTGTGAAAACAACCTACGACCATCTAAACTTCAGGAAATCACTAAAAACCAACCTGTTCAAAAAGGCATACCCTACCAACCCAACATAAATGCCTACATTCAGCAAAACCAAAGCTTGCAATGGACACTATATAACCTCTCTTCTCTTCGATCCCCATTGTACCTGAACCTTAATCAACCAGAGCATCACCATGTATTTGTCTCTCTACCACATTGAGCCTGCAAATAGGTGGGAAAATGTGGGATACAAATGTAATAAATAAATATAGTTTTGGGTTATATGTTTTTCCAGGACCAGAGACTTGTTGTTACAAGTTTCTCTTGGCCTAATGTTATTGCTTTCGGTGAGCCTGGTAGCTAGGGATTCCCATTTGTGAGAAGGTTTCCAAGTTTATTTAATATTTACTACCCCAACCTATGGAAGCCGTCAGGGCAGTTTACAATCTGAAATAGGCAGGAAAAAGGGGGGGGGGGGGAGGAAATTGACAGACAAAAATACATTACACGTAGGACATGACATAATAGGGTAATAAGGGAAGAATTACATTCGTGATAGGAAATAATGTCCTGCTAATCCTTGGAGAAAGTGAAGTAAGTTACCTGTAGCAGAGGTAACCTCTGAGGACAGCAGGACATTTCTCACGTCCCCTCCCATCTCCCCTTGGAGATGTCTTCCTTCAGCTATAGTAATGTACTGCCCACACATGCATAGGAGCCAACTTTTCAAAATGATTTGGGGTGCTGAAATTTTTTTTTATTTTTTTATTTTTTACAGGTGGTGCATTCCCCCTCCCCCTCCCTCTCATCCCCCTCTCTCCCCCCTCCCCTCATCCCCCTCCACCTCCCTCTGAGTTCCAGGCCCCCTCCCTCCCTCCCTTCGAGTTCCAGGCCTCCCTCCCTTCGAGTTCTAGGGTCCCTCCTTCTGAGTTCCAGGGTCGTCCCTCTCTCCCTCCGAGTTCCAGGGTCATCCTTCGAGTTCCAGGGTCCCTCCCCCTCTGAGTTCCACAGGGTGCCCCCCGAGTTCCACAGGATCCCCCCCTCTCCGAGTTCCACAGGGTCCCCCCTCCTTCCAAGTTCCACAGGGTCCTCCCTCCCTCCCTCCCTCCCTCCCTCTGAGTTCCACAGGGTCCTCCCTCCCTCTGAGTTCCACAGGGTCCCTCCTCCCAGTTCCAGGGTCCCCCTGTCCCTCCCTCCCTCCCTCTCTCTCCCTCCGAGTTCCAGGGTCAGTCCTCTCTCCCAGTTCCAGGGTCTGTCCTCCCTCCCTCCGAGTTCCAGGGTCGACATCCCTCCCTTTCTCCCTCCCTCCCTTCCTTTGAGTTCCAGGCCCCCTCCCTCCCTCCGAATTTTAAGTCATCTCTTGACTTGACTTACCTCGTCGGGGATGGGTTACGGCGGCCAGCAGCAGCGGTAAAATCTGTGCAGGCTCAGCCCTTCTCTCTCTCTCTCTCTCTCTCTCAGCTCTGGTCCCGCCCTTGCGGAAACAGGAAATGAGGGTGGGACCAGAGCTTAGAGAGAGAGAGAAGGGCCGAGCCTGCGCGCATTTTACCACTGCTGCCGGCCGCCGTAACCCGTCCCCAACGAGGTAAGTCAAGTCAAGAGATGACTTAAAATTCGGAGGGAGAGGACCTGGAACTCGAAGGAAGGGAGGGACGACGACCCTGGAACTCGGAGGGAGGGAGGGAACAAACTTCCGGTGGGTGGAATATTGGGGGTGCTCGAGCACCCACAGCACCCACGGAGTCGGCGCCTATGCGCACATGTGCGGTAGGGCGTTGCTAAAAGCCTCTTAATGAGATACTATGCTGAGCAGCGTCTGCACCGGGCTCAGTCAGATGACATTACCTGTATGTGAAAATACATGTCCTTCCGTCCTTAGAGAATACCTGCTACAGATAAGTAACTTTGCCAAATGTGTATATTCATGGTCGCTACCTAAATAGCTAGTACTGCTTAATCTATATGTATAATTTTGAAGCCATCTAAGTTACACATTTAAAATTACTATTGACTATACAACTGAAGATTGACTTTTTGAATGTTTTTTGTAGGAAATGCTTGCTAGAGTAGCAAAAGAAAAAAAAGAAGTGAAGCACAAGGTACATTTTTCATCAGTTTCAATACATATTTTTCTCTGTTGTTGTTGCTTTTAAGGGCTTGATTCACTAGGCCTTAAGAAGCTAATGAATATACTGCAGCAAATTTACAAATATAGGTTTGTATGCAAAATTTGCCAGCATTCTCCATGGGCAAATGGGAAAGTCAGTTGGCAGCATGGAGGATGGAAATGCTCTAGCTCTCAAGGAAAACTCTATTAAACGTATGCAATATACCTCACAACCCCTGCGATTTTATGGCCAATGCAGAAAACTGCATGGCATCTACCATGAAACTAACAATATAAAAAATTCCACAACTATGCAGTAAGCAATGAGCATGCAAATTATTGCTGCATTAAAAACATGGCAGTAATCCATAACTCATTGCCAAATATCCCTTCCTGTCAGTAAGTGATCAGTGATTGACTCACACACTGACAGGAAGGATGACAAAAAAAAAAAAAATCCACCAGTCCTGGTAGTCAGGTGGCCTCCCTCCTTCCCCTGATCTAACCCCCACCTGCCCCCAACATTAAACTAAAAATCCCTGGTAATCTAGTACCCCCCCCCCCCCCCCCCCCCCGACCTAATCTGACCCCCCCTTCCCCATTACTTAAGAGACATTTCCTGGTGTCTAGTGGCACTCTCATCCCCAGCCTGACCTGACCTCCCCCACTACTTAAAAAAATTTCTTGGTGTCTAGTGACACTCCCCTGATCCTGCGCTCCCCCACCCCAGGGCATACCTGGCAAAGAGATGGAGTGATGCCCACTTGATCCTGCCTCTGGAAAATTGCAATGCCTGACCCCACTTGCATTCTAGGATACACTGAGCAGGGGCAGATGCCAAATAAGGGAAAAATTCCCTTATTTGGCAGACTGACCCTGAGCTAAGTAGTGGGGAGGGGATGCGGATCAGGGCTAGGAGGGTGCCACTCCACTAGTAACCAGGGAATTATTTTTAAGTAGTGGGCAGTGGATGGTGGGTTGGGAGTACCTGCTGCCAAGCCTTTCTTTGGTGGTCTTGCAGCCAAGCCTTGCTCTGGTGTTCCTGCTGCCAAGCCTCATTCTTACTCGTGACATCATCAGTAAATGCCTTTATAAAGCGCCTTGAAACTTTCCTGCTTTGCCTTTGCAACAGAGGTCTACAGACGAGTTCTTGTCTGCGTGTGCTTGTTGCACTTCTTTCCTACTTGTTCCAGCCCTGCCTGCCTTCAGTTCCAGTCATGTTTGTTCCAGTCCTGCTTATTCCAGTCCTGCCTGCCTTTAGCTTCTGTTCCAGTCCTGTCTGTTCCCGCCTTGCCTACCTTCAGCTTGTTCCAGCCCTGCTTGTTCTACCCTGCCTGTCTTCAGCTTCAGCTCCAGTCCTGCTTGTTCCAGTCCTGCCTGCCTTCAACTTCAGCGCCAGTCCTGCCTGCCTTCAGCTTCTGTTCCAGTCCTGTCTGTTCCCGCCCTGCCGACCTTCAGCTTGTTCCAACCCTGCTTGTTCTACCCTGCCTGCCTTCAGCCTCAGTTCCAGTCCTGTCTGTTCCAGCCCTGCATATCTTTAGCATGCTCCAGCCCTGCTTGTTCTACCCTGTCTGCCTTCAGCTTCAGCTCCAGTCCTTCCTGTTCTAGTTCGGCTTGTACTAGTCCTGTCTGTTTTCAGCCTAAATCCCTGTTTGGGTGGTTCACCTGCCGCTCCCGGTCTCTGGCAGTGGCCCAAGGGCTCAGTACTCCTGACTCCGTGACAACAACACCCAAAAAGGTTGTTCTCCGAGGACAAGCAGGCTGCTTATTCTCACAAATGGGTGACGTCCACAGCAGCCCCTCCGATCGGAGATCTTCACTAGCAACAGCGTTTGCTAGCCCTCGCGTGCGCATGCACAGCGCGCATGCGCGACCGTCTTCTCGCCCAAATGCGAGCGTGATCGCCAGTCTTCTTTTTTCCGCGGCTCAGGACGACTGTTTTCGGTCAGTCTGCGCTCCAAGGAGACCCCTCGCGTCTTTTCGCCGCGTTCTTCCATTCGGAAGTGTCCGGATTCTTCTTTTCCGTCGTCTTCGTACTTCATTTTTTTTTTTTTAATCCTTTATTTCGAGAGTTTTCCCATCAAGTTTCCTTTCGTTGTCGGGCACGGCCTTTTTAGCCGCCCATGCGGGCTTTTTCTAACTTTTTTGGTGCCATTAGCCATCATCGCGAATTTTGACTTCGCCGGCGTGATTTTTCCGCCCATGTCCTCGAAGCCTGCCAGTGGCTTCAAAAAGTGCACCCAGTGCAGCCGGACTATCTCCCTCACTGATAGGCACGTTTCGTGCCTTCAGTGTCTGGGGGCCGGGCATCGTCCCCAGGCCTGTACTCTCTGTCTTCTGTTGAAGAAGAGGACTCAGGCGGCGAGATTGCCCAGTGGAACCTTTTGTTCGGGACCTTGTCCGGTGCTTCAACGTCTTCGGTACCTAGGTCATCGTCCGGTACGTCGACGTCTGCGGTACCCAGCTCATCTGCCGGTGCTCCAACGTCTGCGATACCGAGGTCATCGGTGGTATCGATGTCATCCGAGGGTGCTTCGTCTTCCGGAGTGCAGGTGAGGGCTGTCCATTCCCCTGCTGGTAGCGGTGAGCCCTTGAGTAGGTCTCCGCCTGTCTCAAGGGCTCCTGCGGTACAGGCCCCCCGGGATTGACCTCTTTCGGACCCGGCCCACAGGAGACGTTTGGATTCGACGTCCTCCTCTTCGGTACCGGTGACATGCTTCGTGCGAAGGCAAAGAAGCATCATCATTGGTTGCCTTCCAGACGCGGTACTGAGAGCTCTGGGTCACCGGTGGCGCCAGCACCCAAGCGTCGATACCGGGAGGCCTGCTCACCCTCCATAAAGGAGGTGTCGATGCGCTCCACTGTGGACAGCCCGGTACCGCCTCCGCGTCCTGGACAGATTCTCAGCTTGTCGCCTGTACCGGACTCCTTGCCTTCCTCGAAAGCCGCTCTGAACAAGAGCCTCAGGGCCATCCTCCCAGGGATTCTGGAGGAGCTGTTGCACCCTTCTCCTCCGGTACCAGGGGGTGCTTGCGCTGACGGTGCTGTTGAGTGAGGCGCCGGCTGGCCCCTCGCCCATCGTGAGGTCTCCGGTCCCAGTACCACTTGCGGTACCTGCATCGGCAGCCTCCCAGGCCGACTCCCCAACGACATCGATGGAGGGAGCTTTATCGTCGCCGATGCGGGAGTCTTCCTCTTGACGTGTCCACTGTGGCCATGTTTCCACGGAGTCAAGACGGGCCCGGCTTTGGACTGAAGTTCGTGAACATGTCCAATACCGAGGGCGAGGCCTCGTGGGAAGCAGAGGAGGACCCGAGATATTTCTCTGACGAGGAGTCCGGTGGTCTTCCCTCTGATCCCACTCCCTCTCCCTCTCCTGAAAGGCAGCTTTCTCCTCCTGAGAGTCTGTCTTTCGCGGCCTTTGTCCGGGAAATGTCTACGGCCATTCCCTTCCCTGTGGTTACAGAGGATGAGCCAAGAGCTGAAATGTTTGAACTTTTGGACTATCCTTCGCCACCTAAGGAATCGTCCACTGTACCCATGCATCATGTCCTCAAAAAGACATTGCTGGCGAACTGGGCGAAGCCGTTATCTAATCCCCACATTCCTAAGAAAATTGAATCCCAGTATCGGATCCATGGGGATCCAGAGTTAATGAGGACCCAGTTGCCCCATGACTCTGGTGTGGTGGATCTGGCCCTTAAGAAGATCAAGAGTTCTAGGGAGTACGCTTCGGTGCCCCCGGGCCGTGACTCTAGAACCTTGGATTCTTTTGGGCGGAAGGTCTACCATTCTGCAATGCTCATTTCCAAAATCCAATCATACCAGCTCTATACGAGCATTCATATGCGGAACAATGTGCGGGATTTGGTGGACAAGCTCCCTTCTGAGCAGGCCAAGCCTTTTCAGCAGGTGAACAGGCAGCTGAAGGCGTGTCGTAAATTCCTGGCCAGGGGTGTTTACGATTTTATGTTTCAACAATTTTTATTGATGACATATTCCAAACAAGTATACAATTTCACTATATCGCATACAAAAGCATTGTATCACAAAACGTCATTAGTATTCAGCCATACTGATTGTCATCCAAATTAATATTTTAACCCCTCCCCACAACATCTTGTTCTTTGTATTCATCAAATATTCCCGTTCCTCTTTCCCTCCCTCCCCCCACCCTCCCTCCCTCCCCTAGAAACAGTGTGTGTTTTGAACAATTCAATCAACTAAAACAATTTAACAAGCATAACTATATTGGAGTATGTATATTCAGCTCACATTTATCTTCAAATTTCCAGCTCCCACTCCACCTCATCGATCGCCCACCAACTGGGCAGTATTGAGCCCATTGCGGGCTCAAGGTTACGCTGGAAGCAAGACGAATATATACTTAAAACTCCCATCAATGTCTCTAGCTTATAATATGTCCAGTATATTTTCCATTTAACATCCTTTGTCTTTCCCCTTATTCCCTTTCCCTCCCTCCTATTTCCACCCAATCGCCATCTCCTCGCATCAATTTTATTTCACATTAAACCCCAAATCACTACTGTCTAAGACACATCACAAAAAAAAAAAAAAAAAAAGAAAGAAAGGGGGGGGAGGGGAACCTTTGTCATCCTGGAGTGTCCTCTTTTTAGTTCTACATTTCTCAACCCACATTTAGCAGCAAACTTCTTGCTCTATGTGGCAGAGAATCTACGTATGCTCCCCATACTTCATGAAATTGCTTCAACCTCTTGGGTATGTGTTTGGCATATCTGTGTTCAAAGGCCATTAAGGCATGAAATTTATTTCTCCACATCCAATAAGATGGGGCCTCATCTCCCACCCACACGCCTAAGATCACTTTCTTCCCCAGAACTCCTGCTTTCCTCATTAATAACGTGTATGCTTTTTTCTCTAAATGATAATCTTCATAGCAATCTAGCAATATGGCCCTTGGTGAAAGTCTAACCACATATCCCGTTAGCTGTGCTAAGTATTCAAATATCTTTTTCCAAAAAATTTTTGTTTGAGAACATTCCCATAGGGAGTGAAGCAAAGAATTATTCTCTTTCTTACATTTTTGGCATATAGGTGACTCTATTGCTCCTATTTTAAACAATCTCTCCTGCGTAAAGTAGGCCCTATGTACAGTACGAAATTGACATTCCCTCAGGGTTGCATTAGTCGAAATCTCTGGAATTCTCTTTATTAGTTTCAAGGGTTCCAGTCTCCCTGCTACTTCTGGAGCCCATCTGGCAACAAGGTCCCCGAATGTCCTTTCTCTAGCCTCCCTTTGTATTGCCTTATGCAACCCTGATATTGAAAGTTCCCCGTCTTGAAATGTGTCAAAGAACCCCCGTAATTTTAGTCCCAAAGACGGGATCAAGGCCCCTCCCTCCATAGTCCTTATGTAATGCCTTAATTGCAAATATGCCATCAAATCTTTATGCTCTACTTTTCCCGTTTCCAATAGAGCACCCCATTTATATAATTTTCCTTCTTCATCTATCACATGTTGTACCAAAGTGAGGCCTCTTACTGCCCATCTAGCAAAGCTGCTATTGTCCTTTCCCGGTATGAAATTTACATTTCCCCTTATCGGGAGTTGATCTGATATATCTGCTCGTCCCCCCAACAACATTGTCAAAAATTTCCATGTCTCTCTCATTGCTCTAAGTAGTCTACTCTGTCGTAGTCTATTTGGCAAGGATACTTGTGGGCAGTGCAATAATGAGTTGAAGTGCCATGGAGAGTAGTATGCCGCCTCAAATTCCCTGGGTGTGTACTTTTCCTCCCCCAAGATCCAATCCCCTAGGTGTCGAAGTAAGCATGCGTAATTATATAGGGATAGATCTGGAATGCCTATTCCACCGTATTTCCACGCTCCTACCAAATATTTAAATTGCATGCGTGGTTTTTTCCCCGCCCAGCAGAACCGCGAGATCAACCTCTGAAATTTCTTCAAATCTTTCTTCAGTATTTTAAAGGGTAACAATTGTATAATATATAGCCATTTCGGAAATAGCACCATATTGAACAATTGAACTCTGCCATGTAGTGAAATAGGTAGTTGTTGCCAAGATGTCAAAACCCTTCCACAATGCTCCAATAGGGTATCTATATTTATTCTATATAAATTCCAAGTGCACCTTGATAATTGAATTCCCAGATATCTAAACGAATTGTATTCCCACTTGACTGGAAAAGATCCTACCCAGCTCGCTTTCATGGCGTGTTCCGTGGGCATGGCTATGGATTTATCTAAGTTCAATGTAAACCCCGAGTATTCGCCATATTCCTTGAAACACTCCATCAGCGCCGGAAAGGACACCTGGGGGTCTACCAGATGTACTAACAAGTCATCTGCAAATTCAGAGACCTTAAACATCTGCTTCCCTATCTCCACCCCCTTAATTTCTACATTATTCATAATTTCTCTAATCAGGGGGTCCATTGTTAGTATAAAAAGCATAGGCGAGAGGGGACATCCCTGTCTAGTCCCCCGGTGTATGTTAAATTCAGGTGATAGCAGGCCATTCACCTGAACCTTAGCTCTAGGAGATCTGTATAGCACTCTCAGGGCATTTAAGAAAAATCCTGAAAAGCCATATCTCTGAAGTATTGTAAACATAAATTTCCAATGTACACGGTCAAATGCTTTTTCAGCGTCAAAGCTGACCAACAAAGATGGCTGTTTTGTTACTTCTACATGTTCCATGGACAGCATTATTTGCCTCATATTGTGTGCTACCGTGCGTCCCGCCACAAATCCCACTTGCTGTTCTAGAACTAGTTTAGGCAGCACTCTGGCCATTCTATTGGCCAGAATCTTCGCATATAATTTCATTTCGACATTTAACAGCGAGATTGGTCTATATGATGATGGTTTTTTTGGATCTCTCCCTGATTTCAGTAGCAATACTATCTGGGCCACTTGAAGTGATTTCAGTGCATTACCATCTATTACAAATTGCTTAAAGTATGCTTGCAATGTCTGCATAATCCGGGGGGAAAGCAACTTATAAAATTCTGCTCTAAAGCCGTCTGGCCCTGGTGCCTTATATAATGCACTTTGTTTGACAGCCAGTTCCACTTCTTCTATAGTAATATCTTCATTCAATTTGCCTACTTCCCGCTCTCCCAACTCTGGCAGAGTTAAATTATCCAAATACATATTTCCATCCATGGGTTCCTCATGGGTCCTACCATACAGGTGCTGATAATATCTACTGAATACTTCAGCTATTTCTTTATCCGTTCTCACCAATTCCCCGGTTGTTTTTTCTATGTGAGTAATAATCCGTGATCCTCCTGCCTGTCTTATCAACCTTGACATAAGCTTGCCTGCCTTATTACCATGCAAAAACAATTGATATTGATAGTATTTGACGGATTTCATTGTCCTTTCATGGAGAAGCTCATTCAAGCTAGTCTGTAGTGTCAATAATAAAGCACGATTCTCGGGGGTAGGATATCTCCCA
The DNA here is from genome assembly GCF_901765095.1 of Microcaecilia unicolor. Classification (NCBI taxonomy): domain Eukaryota; kingdom Metazoa; phylum Chordata; class Amphibia; order Gymnophiona; family Siphonopidae; genus Microcaecilia; species Microcaecilia unicolor. Next base: position 17,029,944 of record NC_044042.1, read on the forward strand.
TATTGAATTCTAGTAGCTCTCACCTGTTTCTCTAAACGTATAATTTCTTTATCTCGCATTTTCTTTTGGAAAGAACAGTATGCTATTGTCTCCCCTCTCAACACCGCTTTAGCTGCTTCCCAATATAGTATCGGTTGTTGTTTATACTCTTCATTATAAAATTGATATTCTTCCCATTTTTTAAAAATATGTTCTCTATAATGGGGATCTCGATATAATTGTAATGGGAAACGCCATATGTATTGCTTATCTTTAGTTTCTCCAAATTCTAATGTATACCATATAAATGCATGATCCGATATGCTGTACGGCCCAATGCCTGCTTCCCCTACTCGTGAAAACATCTCTCTAGATATCAACCAATAGTCTATTCTAGACTGTGTGCCATGCGCTCTAGATAAATGCGTGTAGTCCCGGTCAGTGGGGTGCAAGATCCTCCATACATCTATTAATTCTAATCTATTGCAGAACAATGCAATACCTTTATCTAGATTATTACTAGCCTTCAGGGGTCCCCTGGATTTATCCTGAGTGGGATCATGTACCATGTTAAAATCCCCTCCCATTATCAGTGGCACCTCCCCTAGACCAGTGATCTTACCAATTAGTCCTCGCACCCATTTTTGGTTGTATGTATTGGGTCCGTATATATTACAAAGCAACACGGGCATTTTATTAAGTGATACCTGCAATATCAAATATCTGCCTTGTGGATCTTTCCACGTCTGTTGTATTACTACATCTATACCCTTCCGTATCAATATCAGTAATCCCGCCTTTTTTCCTATTGCTGGCACCTCCGCTATTTGTCCCACCCACCAACCTCCAAATTTAAGATGTTCCGCCGTCGTTAAGTGCGTCTCTTGCAAAAATGCAATATCTGCCCCATGTCTATTCAAATCCCTCATTATTTTTTTCCTTTTAATTGGTGAGGACACTCCACTAATATTCCAGGAAATAAACTTTAACAGCCTCATGTTATCTCATCCCTTGTGAGTTTGTCTCCATTCCATAATATTATGGTTGGTCTAGAGCTGTCCCAGCCATCAGCCCCCGACCCCTTCTTTCTCCGTGATTTCTCTTCTCTCCTCCCCCCACCGCAACAAAAAACACAAAACATTACCACATACAGCATATTAGTACGGAAAACCCTATGACTTTCTTCTCCCCTCTCCCCCCCTACCCCCCTCCCCCCTCCAACCCTGCCACTATCTGGTAAAATATATTCATTTTGTACCCTCCCTCTTACTCCCTTCCCTTGAATTCCCCTTGTTTCCTTCTCCTCCCTCCCACATCTATCCATTAGCTATAATGGACAAGGCCCGTGTGAGTGATCTCCCAGTCCCGACCCCCCCCCCCCCCCCCACCTTAGTTATCTAATCCCAGTCTGCCCCACAAAGCAAAGCATGATTCATCTGTGAGTACTTTTTATCCATGTTTCTATTCACATATCAATACTCTCATAACCATGCCATTTCGAAAGATGCGTGTCTATCAAGTATAGACCTCCCATCCTTATTCCTTATCCTTTCCAGGTATCACAAGTATATCTCATTTCTGTCTTTTAACATAAGGGAGTGCTTCCAACGCACCCAGCCCCCCAGAGTCCCACCGACTCCCATGGAACCCCGGAAGGCCAGGCGCCCCAAAAGCACCCCAGATCGCGTCCCTTCTATTTAATTTTTTGGTTTCTTTCTCCAAGTTGGGCCTCTTACCACCATTTTCATAACATTCCGTGCACACTTCTATCTTTGTGCATGTCTATGTGAGTTTCCAATGAGTATATACAAAATCTGTTTTGTAGTTTTTTGTAAATCCTTCATATTCCGCTCTACAAGGGTATTTATTCTTCCATATTCTTTGGTCTTATTCCAAATGTTCATGCACACCATTTATTTTCTTCCAGACTAGTACATCATCATTGTCTTATTTTATTTCCTTTTCCAGCCTCTCCGGTTCTCAATTCAAAGTTCCATCTAGTATTTCCCAGTGTCAATTAGATGCATTATGTCGGCTTGTGCTGGCATCCTTCTCTGACAGTCCCTGAAGAAATATTTTTGCAGATTCTGGGGTGTCATGGAATTGTGCCTTACCCTCCTGGAACACTTTTAGTCGAGCAGGATACATTAATGCAAATTGAATATGGCGCTTGTGTAGCTCTGTACATATCGGCGCATATGCTTTCCGCATATTTGACACTCTTGTTGAAAAATCTTGAAGACACAGCACAGTTTTATTTTCATATTTCAGAGGCCCCTTTGCTCTAATAGCCCTCAAGATGTCCACCTTGTGAGCATAATTTAGGATTTTACAGATGACCACTCTGGGTCTGTCCTCTGATGCCCTACGAGGCCCCAGTCTGTGTGCTCTTTCAATTCGAAGGGGCCCCCCATTCTGTGATAGCCTTAAAGTATTTGTCAGCCATTCCTCCAAAAACTTACCCAGATCCGCTTCTGGGAGCGATTCGGGTAGACCCACAAATCTCAGATTTCCCCTTCGGGATCGATTTTCCATGTCGTCTGCCTTGTCTTCTAAATCTCGCACTTTACTTTGCAGCTTCTCCGTCAACGTCTCCAGCTGTTTCATTTTATCTTCTAGGTCGGAGACTCTCTGTGTGCACGTCGTAAACTCTCCTTTGAGCGCCTCCACATTGCCGTCTACATTGTCAAGCTTGGCGGATAAGGTTTGTAATTTCTTGTCTAATGTTACATCTATGGCCTGGGTGACCTCTGCCACGATCTCGGCCACCCACGCGGAACTGACCGAAGTCGGGCCTTCGCCACTACTCGCCGCCATCTTGGATCCGCTCTTAGCTAGCTTTTCTTTGTCTCTACGAGTCGTACGCGCGGTCATCGGCGCTGATCCGATCTCCTTCCAGGTACACCAGGTGTTCTTTTAGCGTTCTCTCCGCTTTTCATGCGCGGGGCATCCGTTTTTTTTCTTTATTTTGGGTAGAATTGGCGGTCGGGACCGGGAGCCTCACCCACCGACGTCTGCCTCTCTAGCACGACATCACGTGACCCCGGGTGTTTACGATTTTTTGATGTTGCGTTCAGGGCTGCTGCTCAAGGTGTAGTGATGCGCAGACTCTCATGGCTGCGTGCCTCCGACCTGGAGAATAGGCTCCAGCAGCGGATTGCGGATGCTCCTTGCCGTGGGGATAACATTTTTGGAGAAAGGGTCGAACAGGTGGTAGAACAACTCCACCAGCGGGACACTGCCTGCGATAAATTCTCCCACCGGGCGCCTTCAGCATCTACCTCAACTGGTAGACGTTTTTATGGGGGAAGGAGGACTGTTCCCTATTTTTTAAATAAGCGTAGGTACAATCCTCCCTCCCGCCAGCCTGCTGCTCAGGCTAAACCCCAGCACGCTCGTTCCTGTCAACAGCGTGCACCTCAACAGGCCCCAGCAGCTCACCAGCAAAAGCAAGGGATGAGCTTTTGACTGGCTCCAGCAGAACATAGCCAAAGTCCAAGTATCCATGCTGGACGATCTGCCTGTTGGGGGGAGGTTAGAATTTTTTCACCAAAGGTGGCCTCTTATAACCTCTGACCAGTGGGTTCTTCAAATAGTTTGGCTGAGATACGCCCTCAATTTGACTTCAAATCCTCCAAATTGTCCACCAGGAGCTCAGTCCTTCAGCTTCCAGCACAAGCAGGTACTTGCCGAGGAACTCTCTGCCCTTCTCAGCGCCAATGCGGTCGAGCCCGTACCACTGGGGCAGGAAGGGCTGGGATTCTATTCCAGGTACTTCCATGTGGAAAAGAAAATAGGGGGGATGCGTCCCATCCTAGACCTAAGGGCCCTGAACAAATATCTGGTCCGAGAAAAGTTCAGGATGCTTTCCCTGGGCACCCTCCTTCCCATGATTCAGGAAAACGATTGGCTATGCTCTCTGGATTTAAACGATGCTTACACTCACATCCCGTTACTGCCAGCTCACAGACAGTATCTTCGATTCCGTCTGGGAACACGGCATTTTCAGTATTGTGTGCTACCCTTTGGTCTCGCCTCTGCACCCAGAGTGTTTACAAAATGCCTGGCTGTTGTGGCGGCGTCTCTACGCAGACTGGGAGTGCACGTGTTCCCTTATCTCGACGATTGGCTGGTGAAGAACACCTCCGAGGCAGGAGCTCTACAGTCCATGCAGGTGACTATTCAACTCCTGGAGCTACTTGGGTTTGTGATAAATTATCCAAAGTCCCATCTTCTTCCAACCCAGAAGCTAGAATTCATAGGAGCTTTGCTGGACTCTCAGATGGCTCATGCCTACCTTTCGGAATGAGGGCTGACACTCTTCTGTCTCTCATTTCCTGGGTACGGGTGTCTCAGCAGATCACAGCTCGGCAGATGTTGAGATTGCTCACCACATGGCCTCCACAGTGCATGTGACTCCCATGGCCCGCCTCCACATGAGATCAGCTCAATGGACCCTAGCGTCTCAGTGGTACCAAGCTGCTGGGGACCTAGAGGACGTAGTCCTGCTGTCCACGAGTTTTCTTCAGTCCCTCCATTGGTGGACAATTCGGTCCAATTTGACTCTGGGACATAGGCGTAGTTTGACTGCTTCATTTGGGGGGGCAAAGGATGGGGCAGAGCATATTAGCATATTCATATGCTAATATGGAGGAAGGAATTGAAATTTACAGGCAAAATATCACAGATGCACATTTCAAAAAGCTGACATATTTCAATTAATATATTCTGAATAAAATACTTTTTCTACCTTTGTTGATCATTTAGTTTTTCTATTCGCTTTGGTCCCAGTGTCTTCTGTTTTATGCAGTGTCTTCTTTCCAGTAGGCTTCCCTCTGCTCCCCACCCTCCCAGTCCCATCCATCTCCTGCTCCTTCCCTCTGCTCACCTCCTTTCCCAGTCCAATCCAATTCCTGGTCCTTCCCTCTGCTCCCCACCCACCCCTCCCAGTCCCATCCATCTCTTACTCCTTCCCTCTGCTCCCCACCCCTCCCAGTCCCATCCATCTTCCCTCTGCTCCCCACCCCTCCCAGTCCCATCCATCTCCTGCTCCTTCCCTCTGCTCACCTCCTTTCCCAGTCCAATCCAATTCCTGGTCCTTCCCTCTGCTCCCCACCCACCCCTCCCAGCCCATCCATCTCTTGCTCCTTCCCTCTGCTTCCCACCCCTCCCAGTCCCATCCATCTCCTGCTCCTTCCCTCTGCTTCCCACCCTCCCAGTCCCATCCATCTCCTGCTCCTTCCCTCTGCTCCCCACCCTCCCAGTCCCATCCATCTTCCCTCTGCTGCTCCCCCCCCCCCCCCCGCGAGGTCCAGGATCGTGACTCCGTTTACCCCCTCTCTTCCTCCCTCCCTCCGGCGCAGGCAGCAGTCTTCTTCAACCTTTCTGTGCTCCTGGCAGCGGTAGCGAGTATACACGCTGCCTTCGGTCTGCCCCGGAAGCCTTCTCTTCAAGTTCCTGTTCCCACCTATGCGGGAACAGGAACTTGAAGAGAAGGCTTCTGGGCAGAGCTGAAGGCAGCGTGTACATCGCTACCGCTGCCAGGAACAAGAAAGGCTTAGAGAACATTGCTGCTGCCTGCGCCTGAGGGAGGTAGGAAGAGAGGGGGTAGATAGACACGCTCGTCTCCGTCCGCTTCGCTGCCCTCTCTGTCTGCGTCCCGCCTTCCTCTGATGTCATTTCGTTTCGGGCGGGACGCAGACAGAGAGGGCAGGGAAGCAGCGAAGCGGACGGAGACGAGCGCGTGCCTGCTTGTTTGTCTTTTTTTACTTCTAGCGCCAGTCTACGTCGTTGTCGTTTGGGGGGGCATTGCCCCCCCTCGCCCCCCCCCCCCAGTCTACGCCCATGCTCTGGGACGTCCTTTCCAAATTCCTCAGCCTCAAAAGGTGCTGATGATGGATGCGTCTCTCCTGGGGTGGGGAGCTCATGTCGATGGGCTTCACACCAAAGGGAGTTGGTCCCTTCAGGAGAAAGGTTTACAGATCAACCTCCTGGAGTTACGAGCGGTCTGGAACGCTCTAAAGGCCTTCAGAGATCGACTGTCCCATCAAATTATTCAAATTCAGACAGACAATCAGGTTGCCATGTATTACATCAACAAGCAGGGGGGCACCGGATCTCGCCCCCTGTGTCAGGAGGCCGTCAGAATGTGGTTTTGGGCTCGCCGGAACGGCATGTTTCTTCAAGCCACCTATCTGGCAGGCGTAAACAACAGTCTGGCCGACAGATTGAGCAGGATAATGCAACCTCACGAGTGGTCGCTCAATTCCAAGGTGGTACGCGAGATCTTCCAAGTGTGGGGCACTCCCTTGGTGGATCTCTTTGCCACTCAACTCAATCACAAGGTCTCTCAATTCTGTTCCAGACTTCAGGCCCACGGCAGGCTAACATCGGATGCCTTTCTCCTGGATTGGGGGGAAGGCCTCCTGTATGCTTATCCTCCCATACCTTTGGTGGGGAAGACTTTGCTGAAACTCAAGCAAGATCGAGGCACCATGATCCTGATCGCTCCCTTTTGGCCGCGTCAGATATGGTTCCCTCTTCTTCTGGAATTGTCCTCTGAAGAACCGTGGAGATTGGAGTGTTTTCCGACCCTCATTACTCAGAACGAGAGGGGGTGCTTCTGCATCCCAACCTCCAGTCCCTGGCTCTCACGGCTTGGATGTTGAGAGCGTAGATTTTGCCTCCTTGGGTCTCTCCTAGAGTGTCTCCCGTGTCTTGCTTGCTTCCAGGAAAGATTCCACTAAAAAGAGTTACTCTTTTTTACGGGGGAGTTTGCCGTCTGGTGTGACAGCAAGGCCCTAGATCCTCGTTCCTGTCCTACACAGACCCTGCTTGAATACCTTCTACACTTGTCCAAGTCTGGTCTTAAAACCAACTCTGTAAGGGTTCATCTTAGTGCGATTAGTGCATACCATTACCGTGTGGAAGGTAAGCCGATCTCGGGACAGCCTCTAGTTGTTCGCTTCATGAGAGGTTTGCTTTTGTCAAAACCCCCCATCAAACCTCCTACAGTGGCATGGGATCTCAATGTCGTTCTCACCCAGCTGATGAAACCTCCTTTCGAGCCACTGAATTCCTGCCATCTGAAGTACTTGACTTGGAAGGTCATTTTCTTGGTGGCAGTCACTTCAGCTAGCAGAGTCAGTGAGCTTCAAGCCCTGGTAGCTCATGCTCCTTATACTAAATTTCATCATAACAGAGTAGTCCTCCGCACTCACCCTAAGTTCTTGCCGAACGTGGTGTCGGAGTTCCATCTGAACCAGTCAATTGTCTTGCCAACATTCTTTCCCCGTCCTCATACCCGCCCTGCTGAATGTCAGCTGCACACATTGGACTGCAAACGAGCATTGGCCTTCTATCTGGAGCGGACACAGCCCCACAGACAGTCCGCCCAAATGTTTGTTTCTTTTGATCCCAACAGAAGGGGAGTGGCTGTCGGGAAACGCACCATCTCAAATTGGCTAGCAGATTGCATTTCCTTCGCTTACGCCCAAGCTGGGCTGACTCTTGAGGGTCATGTCACTGCTCATTGTGTTAGAGCCATGGCAGCGTCAGTGGCCCACTTGAAGTCAGCCACTATCGAAGAGATTTGCAAGGCTGCGACGTGGTCATCTGTCCACACATTCACATCGCATTACTGCCTTCAGCAGGATACCCGACGCGACAGTCGGTTCGGGCAGTCGGTGCTACAGAATCTGTTCGGTGTTTAGAATCCAACTCCACCCCCCTAGGCCCATTTTTATTCTGTTCCAGGCTGCACTCTCAGTTAGTTGAATAAGTTTAGTTCAATCTCAGTTATGTCCTCGCCGTTGCGAGGCCCAATTGACAAATGTTTATTGTTTTGAGTGAGCCTTGGGGCTAGGGATACCCCATTTGTGAGAACAAGCAGCCTGTTTGTTCTCGGAGAAAGCGAAAGCTACATACCTGTAGAAGGTATTCTCCGAGGACAGCAGGCTGATTGTTCTCACCTACCCGCCCGCCTCCCCTTTGGAGTTGTGTCTTCCCTTGTCTTTGCTATTTACTGGACTGGCTATCACGCTCATGTTCGGGCAGGAAGACGGTCATGCATGCGCGCTGTGCATGCGCACGCGAGGGCTAGCAAATGCTGTTGCTAGTGAAGATCTCCGATCGGAGGGGCTGCCGTGGACGTCACCCATTTGTGAGAACAATCAGCCTGCTGTCCTCGGAGAATACCTTCTACAAGTATGTAGCTTTCGCTTTATCTGTGTATGCCCCACTTGTCAAACCATGACCCTTGACCCTTTAAACACCAAGGATGCCAGTGTTGATTCAGAAAGTTGTGTAAGGGGCAAGGGGTTTGGGTTTGAAGGGGTCTCCTTCCTTTCTATACTGCCTCAGATCAGGCAGTAAATTTCTGGTGTTGAACTTGCATCAGTGCACAACTCTGCATTGCTGCAGGTTAGGAAAAATGCTCCTTACCATACATTTTAATATGCTGTGCAATGATGTTTACTGCATGAGTTAACTTCAGCACTGAAACTCTTTCTACATCCAGTGGCAGGTAAATCGGTCCATATTTTTTTCCTCCTGCAGACTTGGATCCTGCAGTGCTTTGAACATTTGGTCATGATGTTCTCTCTGAAAAAACAGGCTTTTTTATTTTTAATCAGTCTGTTTTTCCTCTTACTTTCTCTGCAATGTTCTTGCACTGTCTGGCAGCTTGCTGCCCTTTAGAGAAAGCAAAGTTGCTTTCCTATAACTGATTCTCCAAAGATTTCAGGAGAATACAAACATATTTAAGGTGAAGTCATCTGACTTCTCCCAATCCGGACTACTTCTTTCCTTTAGCCCAGAAAGCCAGAATTATTCAGAATTGTCTATTGGCTATGTGTGTGGTCTGCCACAGCAGTCTTTCGCCCTCAGTCCATGACCAAGTGAAGTACTCAGTGTTTTCTTTTCCCTTTTTAAAGAAGAGAAGGGCAGTGTATCTGCATTCTCCGAGGACAAGCAGGCAGTGCTTCGGCCTGGGAACTGGCATAATAAATAGCAAAAAATTTGGTAGAGCGTTCTGACGTGTGTTCTGTGCTCAACTGCACATGCGCAGAGTGCCTTCCCGTCCACCGCATGACCGCGCTCCTCAGTTCTCTTTTTTCTGCGCGAGGAGTGGCAGATTTCTCTGTGGCTCCTTCTTCGCCCAGGAACAAGCATTCAAGTGCCTTTTCATGGCAATTTTTGCCCTTATTTCTCTTTTACTTCTTTTATTTCCTATAAAAAACATAAAATAAAAGTTTCCTTTTGTTTTCTTAGTTTTCGTTTTGGCTCGCATCAAGTTTTCTTTCTTTTTCATCATGGCCATATTTAGGTTTGCTCGGTCGAGTCTCTTCTCCTTTTGTGCTTTTTTTTTCTGTCACAATAGTGTTTTATGATTTCGCTGAAGCTGTCTTCCCTTCCATGTCATCAAAGACTCCCAGTGGCTTTGAACGCTGTACTTGGTGCAACCGGACTATCTCAGGCACAGTTACCCATTCCTGGTGTATCCAGTGCCTTGAGCCCGACCATAGCCTAGTGAGTTGTGTCCTCCGCCTTCGTATGAAAAAGAGGACACAAATTGCCCGAGAGGCTCAGACAGAAAAACTTTTTGGCATCGAGGTTGGCGGAGTTGACGTCGGCATCAAGGGAGGCATTGATGTCGGGAGTGGAGGTAGGGATGGCTGCTCTGAGACCCCTACACACTGGGAGCAGTGAGGCATTGAGTGGGTCTCCACCTATCTCAAGACCTCCTGCAATGCAGGTCCCCCAGGACTGGTCGTTATCAGACTTGACCCCAAGGCATCGTGAGGATTCCATGTTGTCCTCGTCGGCACCAAGGAGTCTCAATGAGGTGCATTGGACAAAGGCCAAGAAGCAACGACACTGATCTCCTTCGACACACAGTGCTGGGAGCTCCAGGACGTCAAGGGATCCGGCTCCCGAGAAGCATCTGCGCCAGGAGGAGCACTCCCCCTCCTTTCAAGAGGTGCCAGCACGCACGTCTCCCAGCAGCCGAGATCCTGCTCACGTACCCCAGGCGGTTAGGCAACCTGAGCCCACACCGGCCCCATAGCCTGCACCGATGGCGGCTGTTGACGAGCGACTCCAGGCCTTGCTCCTAGAGCTTTTGAAGGCCTTTATGCAGCAATTTGCACGGCATCGGGGGTGCCTGTGCCTACCATGCTTTTCACTGCAGCCCCACGTGGCCCCCAGCCCATGGTGCGACCTCCAACACTGGCGCCACTTATGGTTCAGGTATCGACTGCCACCCAGGCTGGTTCTCCTTCAACGTCGGTGGAAGAAGCTTCACTGGAGTCCGGGCATGAACCAATCTCTCAACGCTGTTCTCGAGGCCATGGGTATTCGAAGTCAAGGCGGGCCCGGTCTCGGGCATCCCTGAGGGAGATGCTGTCTGACACCGAGGATGAGCATTCATGGGAGTCTAAAGAGGATCCCAAATACTTTTCTTCCAATGAGTCCTTTGGGATTCCTTCAGGACCTTCCCCTCCACCTGAGAGATGGCTGTCACCACCTGAGAGCCTTTCACCTCGTTTGTTCGGGAAATGGCTGAGGCCATACCCTTCCCAGTAGAAGTGGAGGATGAGCCCTGGGCTAAGATGCTCGAGGTCCTCGACTACACCTCTCCACCTAAGGAGGCAGTCAAGGTCCCCCTGCATGAGGTACTGAAGGTAGTCCTCATGCGGAACTGGGCATCCCCTCTGTCCGTGTGGTCCCCAAAAGACTTGACACCCAGTGTCATATCCACTGGGAACCTCGGTTGGCGAGGTCTCAGTTATCCCACAGCTCCATGGTGGTGGATACCGCTCTCAAGAGAGTCAAGAGTACTAGGGACTATGCGTCGGCTCCCCCAGGCAGAGAAGCTAGAACCTTGGACTCTTTTGGGAGGAAAATGTATCAGGCTGCGATGCTCATTGCCCGTATTCAATCATACCAGCTCTTCATGAGCATCTGCTTGCGGAACTCGGTGAGGCAGCTGTCTGGCTTGGTTGATGCACTCCCTTCGGAGCATGCCGAGCCTTTTCGCCATCTGGTCAAGCAGCAGAAGGCGTGTCGCAAGTTCTTGGGTAGAGGCACTTACAACACTTTTCACGTGGCATCCAGAATCTCTGCCCATGGTATAGCGATGCGCATCTCTGACCTGGACCATTCAGTTCAGCAGAGGATGGCGGATGCCCCATGCCCTCTCTTTTCAGAGAGAAGATAGAATTGGTTGACCAGATCACGAAGCATACCGATGCTATGTCTTCTCTCTCCCACTGGCGCTTTCTGCTATCACTTCCTCATCCAGGAGGTATTTTGGTGGGTCCCAGAGTACTTCTTATGCCTATTCTAGCTGTAGGTATTCCCCTGTAGCTCGCCAGCCTGCTTAGGCTACACCCCAGCACGCTCGTTCTTGTCAACAGCGTGTGCTTAAGGCCCCTGCTGCTCCCCAGCAAAAGCAAGGGATGAGCTTTTGACTGGTTCCAGCAAAGCATAGCCACCATAAAAGTGTCCATGCCAGACAACTTACCGGTTGGGGGGGAGGTTACAATTTTTTCACCAAAGATGGCCTCTCATAAACTCTGACCAGTGGGTTCTTCAAATAGTCTGGTTAGGATACACCTTCAATCTGATACCCAAACCTCCAAATTGTCCACTGAGGGCTCATACATTCAGCTCTCAACACAAGCAGATACTTGCAGAGGAACTCTCCGCCCTTGCGGTTGAATCCGTTCCACCAGGGGAAGAAGGGCAGGGATTCTATTCCAGGTACTTCCATGTGCAGAAAAAGACGGGGGGGATGCGTCCCATCCTAGACCTGAGGGTCCTGAACAAATTCCTGGTCCGAGAAAAGTTCAGGATGGTTTCCCTGGTCACCCTTCTTCCCATGATTCAGAAAAACGATTGGCTATGCTGTCTGAACTTGAAGGATGCATATACACATATCCTGATACTTCCAGCTCACAGGAAGTATCTTCGGTTACGGCTGGAAACACATCACTTTCAGTACCGCGAGTTACCTTTTGGCCTTGTGTCAGCTCCCAGGGTGTTTACCAAATGTCTGGCAGTAGTTGCAGTGTCACTACGAAGACTGGGAGTGCATATGTTCCATATGTTCCCTTATCTCGACGATTGGCTGGTAAAGAGCACCTCGGAGGACGGTGCTTGGGAGTCCATGCAGAAGACTATTCAGGTGCTCGAGCTACTAGGGTTTGTAATAAACTACCCCGTCCCATCTCTCCCCTGTCCAGCAATTGGAGTTCATAGGAGCCCTGTTCAATACACGGACTGTTCGGGCCTATCTCCCGGAGACGCATGCTGACAACCATCTGTCCCTCGCGTCCAAGGCTCAGACATCACAGCAAGTCACAGCTCGGCAGATGTTGAGGTTGTTGGGCCACATGGCTTCCACAGTATATGTTACACCCATGGTACGTCTTCACATGAGATCTGCTCAATGGACTTTGGCTTCTCAGTGGTATCAAGCCATGGGGAGCCTATAAGATGTCCCCCAAGCTCATACGCTCTCTTCAGTGGTGGACAATTCGATCCAATCTAACTCTGGGACTTCCATTTCAAATTCCTGGCAGGTGTAAACAACAGTCTGGCTGACAGACTGAGCAGGATAATGCAACCTCACGAGTGGTCCCTGAATATGGGCGTAGCCCGCAAGATCTTCGGAGTGTGGGGCACCCCCTCGGTGGATCTTTTCGCTACTCAAATCAATCACAGTGTCCCTCAGTACTATTCCAGACTTGAGGCCCACAACAGACTAGCGTCAGGTGCCTTTCTCCTACATTGAGGAACAGGCCTTCTGTATGCTTATCCTCCTATACCTATAGTGGGGAAGACTTAGTTGAAAATCAAGCAAGACCACTGAACCATGATTCTGATTGCGCCCTACTGGCCGCATCAGATATGGTTCCCTCTTCTTCTGGAATTGTCCCCCGAAGAACCATGGAATGTTTCCCAACCCTCATCACTCAGAATGAGGAGTCGCTTCTGCATCCCAGCCTCCAGTCTCTGGCTCTCACAGCCTGGATGTTGAGAGCTTAGAATTCACTTCCTTGGGTCTTTCAGAGGGTGTCTCCTGGGTCTTGATGGCTTCCAGGAAAAATTCCACTAACAAGTGTTACTCTTTTAAATGGAGGAGGTTTGCCATCTGGTGTGACAGCAAGACCATAGATCCCATTTCTTGTCCTACACAGACCCTGCTTGAATGCCTTATACACTTTGATCAGAGTCTGGTCTCAAGACCAACTCTGTAAGGGTTCACCTTAGTACAATTAGTGCATATCATCAGTTTGTAGAAGGTAAGCCTGTCTTTGGACAGCCTTTAGTTGTTCGCTTCATGAGAGGTTTGCTTTTGTCAAAGCCCCCTGTCAAACCTCCACCAGTGTCATGGGATCTCAACATCGTTCTCACCCAGCTGATGAAAGCTCCTTTTGAGCCACTGAATTCCTGCCATCTGAAGACCTGGAAGGTCATTTTCTTGGTGGCTGTTACTTCAGCTCGTAGAGTCAGTGAACTTCAGGCCTTAATAGTACATGCACCTTATACTAAGTTTCATCACAACAGAGTAATCCTCCACACGCTCCCTAAGTTCCTGCCGCAGATGGTGTCAGAGTTCCATCTAAACCAGTCAATTGTCTTAACAACATCTTTTCCCTGTCCTCATGCCCACCTTGGTGAAAGCAGCTTGCACACCTTGGACTGCAAGAGATTGTTGGCCTTTTACATGGAGCGGACGAAGCCCTTCAGACAGTCCGCCCAGTTGTTTTCTCCTTTGATCCCAACAGGAGGGGAGGCGCCATCGGTAAACACACCATTTCCAATTGGCTAGCAGATTGCATTTCCTTCACTTATGCCCAAGCTGGGCTGACTCTAGAGGGTCATGTCGCAGCTCATAATGTCAGAGCCACGGCTGCATCGGTGGCTCACTAAGTCAGCCTACATTGAAGAGATTTGCAAAGCTGCAACATGGTCTTCAGTCCACACATTCACATCTCACTACTGCCTTGAGCAGGATACCCGACGCGACAGTCGGTTTGGGCAGTCATTGTTGCAGAATCTGTTTATGGGTCTAGAATCCAACTCCACCCTCCTAGGCCTTTTTTATTCTGATCCAGGCTGCACTCTCAGCTAGTTTGTATATAGTTTCAGGTTGATCTCAGTTATGTCCTCACCGTCACAAGGCCCAATTGAGCCTGGATGCTAGGTATACCCCACTTGTGAGTATATTACAGCCTGCTTGTCCTCGGAGAAAGCGAAGATGCTTACCTGTAGCAGGTATTCTCTAAGGACAGCAGACTGATCATTCTCACAATCCCGCCTACCTCCCCTTGGAGTTGTCTCTTTTTATTTTTCTTTATGCTTTTTTATTAAACTGAGGAGCACGGTCACGTGGCGGGTGGGAAGGCAATCCGTGCATGCATAATCGAGCGTGGAGCGCGCATCTGAAGGCTCTAGCAGATTTTTTGCTGTTATGCCGGTTCCCGGGCCGACGCAGATCGACCCACTTGTGAGAATGATCAACCTGCTGTCCTCAGAGAATACCTGCTACTGGTAAGTAACTTCATTTTATTGTGAGGTCGCCGTCGTCCACAGCGGCCCAGGAACCGGAAGAAAAGTTTTTTTAGTAAAAATGAAGATCTTCGGGAACGTTCAGCCGCACGAGCAGGATGGACTGCGCATGCGCGAACAGCTTCCCGCCCGCCACACAAGCGTGTGTACTTAGTCTTTTCTTTCTCCGCGGTTAGGTGCGGCAGTGTTTTTCGCTCCACTCCATTTCGGCCCAGGACGAAGACTTTGTGATCCTTGTTTGCTTTCTTTTTCTTTTATTTACAGCATATTTTTTTTTTTAAATTATTATTTTCCCGTACTTGTTTTATTATAGCCGCACTTAAGAGGACTCCCAAGTTAAAAATTGCCTGTTACAGATTGATTGATGGTGGTAACCTGGAAAAGAATGTCAGGATGGTTGGAGTACGGTTTCTTGTACAAAGAGGTTCTGTAAGATGGTTTTCCCAAAGGTACTATCCAATTTGGAGGATACATCCAAACAATAGTATTTGCTCAATGTATGGAGTGAGGTCCATATTCTTGCTTTGCAGATTTCAGAGCCAGGTGCTGTTCTTCTGTTTACATTGTAGATTGCTGTTGTAGGCAAGTGATGGATACCAATTTGGTCTATAGATGGTTATTCTACTTGTCTACAACAAAAGAAAATGCAGTCTGAAATCCAAATGGACATGTACACTTCAATACTGATTCACCCAACTTGGAAGGTTGAAATGAAACAAAAAATTGAGAACTCTTTTGGCATATTGCAGATATTAAAGTAGCACTGTTCTACAATCAAGAGTGTGAAGTGTAGCTTCCCTTGTATTGGAGTATTGTTTTGGAAGAAACCTGAGTAGAACAATGGATTGATTAATATGAAAATTTGTCATGACTGGGTAAGAACTTAGGATGAGTACATTGGATGATCCCATTGGAGAAGTGCTGTAGGAGAGGGGTAAATGAATAAGTCTCTGTAGATCTCCATTTCTTCTAACTGATATTATTGCGACTAAGAATATAGTTTTCTCTGGAAACAGCAATGGGAAATACAGGCACAAGGTAGGTGACATCATCCGATGGAGCCTGGTGTGGCAGAGATCTTTCATAGCTCAGAGAAATCTGAAAATAATTTTCTGAGTATGTGCGGAGTTTCTGCACTGCCTCAGACTTCTTCCTCCCCCTTAAAATGTTTTTGTCTGTAGAATGTGTCAGTCTTTCTACTGCCTCTGAGTCTCCTCACAGAATTTCTTTTTCAAAATAATTGGTTTTCTCCCCCCACACTGTATGGCTTTTGTCAGTCAGTGACCACAATAAACTTTGCTTTTATTTTGTTTGTGACCCATATCATAGCAACACCCTCACCTCACCCTCCCCTCAGTACTTCAGAATTCCTCTCTACCTTCAAACACCTCTACCAACCATAAAATGGTTGTGAGCCTCTGTCTTGCAGCATGCGGCTGGGGGCTCTGTAGCTCAAGTCCAACTGAATTGGGTGTACTCTCCCCCGCTCCCTCCCTCCCACCCAATCTTGTTCTGGCTGCTACTTCTCTGGCTCCCAGATCAGAAGGTATATTAAGTAACAAGCCATCAAAATGGAAAGACAAGAAAACAAAACTCCTCTACCAGGTCAACTAATGTTACTCTCAAGGGAAACTATGGTAAACATCCTAATCCTAACTTGAATAATAAACCAATTATTTTCAAAGAAGCATAAAACTGTCTCTTTGCATCCTGAGGAGCAGACCCCTTACAAACTTAATCAACCAGTAATTAGCTCTTAGAAATACAGAGGGGTATTTTCAATAAAATGTCTAAGTCTGATCAAGTGGCAAACATAGCCATTTTCAAACCTGAAATACATCTATCTTTTTGGTTCGAAAAACATTCAAGAGAAAACACCCCAAAACTAGCCATTGGGATGTCTGAGAGCCATCATTCTTAGTAGACTGGCCACAAAAACACCCCAGCAGAGCAGTAGGACAGTTTAGGGGGCACTGCAGTGGACTTCACATAAAAGGTCCCAGGTACACATCTCACCATAATCCCCTTATATTGTATGATGAGCCCTCCAGGAACAAGGAAAAACGTATTATATTTCACTGTACACCACTACAATAGCCCTCAAGCTTGCAGGTGTCACCTATATGTAGGTACAATAGGTATTTAGTGGTTTTTAGACGGCTTACACGTTCCACCACGTGTACCAGTTAGACTGGGAAATGGGCCTGAGTCCCCTTCTCTAAAGTCCACTGCATCGACCACTAGGCTACTCCTGGGACCTGCCTGCTGCTCTAACAAGAATAGCCATCATACCTGAAGCTGACATAGACCCTGGTGTGTACTGTCACTGTCAAATCTTAGGGGGGTGGGTGGGTGAGAAGGAATCCGTGAACAGTGGGAGAGTAATGCAGGGTATTTTCCCTAAAGAAAAAGGCAACATCCTGCTTACCCCAATACCAAAAGACACCAAGAAAAAAACAAACGATATCACCAACTACCGCCCAGTAGTATCTATCCCATTAGCAATCAAACTAATGGAGAGACTGGTGACCAAACAACTTAATGACTACATAAACAAATTCACTATACTACATGAGTCACAATCAGGATTTTGACCCCTACACACAGTGGTGTGCTGGTAAATGTTTAACAACAGTCTCTGTCCCCGGTCCCCCTCTGCGCCCCCCCCCCCAAATTGCAGAGCTAGCTATAGCCGGGGAGAGAGCCTGGGGGGGGGTGGCAATGCATTACTCCAGGAAAAAAAAATTAAATGATCCCAGGTTCCAATCTAATTCATGTTTAATGTGCGATAAAATGCCATAAATAACTAAATAAATATAAACTTTTAATGTTGAGCACCTGATTCTCAAAGTGAACATATTCCAAACACTATAATGAAAATAAAATGATTTTTTTCTACGTTTGTTGTCTGGTGACTGTTTTTCTGATCATGCTGGCCCAGTATCCGATTCTGCTGCTATCTGTCCTCTTAACTCCGTTTCCAGGGCTTACTTTCCATTTATTTCTTTCCTTTCCTCCTTTCTTCTTCATTTGTGGTCCTCAGCTTCTGCCTATTTTCTTCATCCATGTGCAGTTTTTCTCCTCTCTTCCTTTTCCCTCATCTCATCTCTTTCCTCACTCTTCCGTCCCCTCCATCCATGTCCAGCATTTCTTCTCTCTCTCCTCCTCTCCCCTGCCCTCCATCCACCCATGTCCAGCGACCCTTCTCTCCCCCTGCCCTGCATGCACCCAGACCCAGCGACCCTCCTCTCCCCTGTCCTGCATGCACCCATACTCAGTGACCCTCCTCTCCCCTGCCCTGCATGCACTCATACCCAGTGACTCTCATTTCCCCTGCCCTCAATCCACCCATGTCCAGCAGTGACCCTCCTCTCCCCTGCCCTCCATGCACCCATACCCAGCGACCCTCCTCTCCCCTGCCCTGCATTCACCCATACCCAGTGACCCTCCTCTCCCCTGCCCTGCCCTCCATGCACCCATACCCAGCGACCCTCCTCTCCCCTGCCCTGCATGCACCCATACCCAGTGACCCTCCTTTCCCCTGCCCTCCATCCACCCATGTCCAGTGACCCTCCTCTCCCCTGCCCTGCATGCACCCATACCCAGCGACCTTTCTCTCCCCTCTATCCACAAATGCCCAGCGACTCCCTTCTCTCCCCTGCCACCCCCTCCCGAGTTGTTCAGCGAATTCTCCTCCCTCCCTCCGGATCCGGTCCCTCACCGACTCCTTGTCCTTCGAATTCTTCGGGGCAGACAGTCTTGCCTGCCTGCTACCAGCGCTGACTGTCCCCCGCTGCCGGTTCGCGCTTCAAAATGGCTGCCAAGACTTACAAGGGTGGCCTCCAAGACTTCAGCAGAATTCTCGCGAGGCTGCCTCTGGAAGGCGGCCATTTTTAAAGTGTGAACCTGCAGCGGGGGAGAGTCAGCGCTGGTAGCGGGCAGGTAAGAGTGCCTGCCCCGAAGAATCCGAAGGACAGGTCGGTGAGGGACGGATCCGGAGGGAGGAGAGCTGGCTCGCGGTGTTTAACAACCGGCTCGCAAGTCGGAAGGAAAATTAACAACCAGCTCTTGTGAGCCGGTGCGAGCCAGCTCCAGCACACCACTGCCTACACAGCACAGAAACAGTACTACTTACTCTCCTAACTAAATTCAAGCAGGAGATAGCAATAGGCAAAAGCATTCTCCTCCTCCAATTTGACATGTCCAGTGCGTTCGACATGGTTAACCATAACATACTACTAAGACTCCTAGATTACTTCAGAATCGGTGGTAACACCCTCAATTGGATCAAGGGTTTCCTAACCACCAGAACATACCAAGTGAAATCAAGCACAAACATATTGCCATCCTGGAAACCAGATTGCGGAGTACCGCAAGGATCACCACTATCACCGATCCTTTTCAATCTCATGATGGTCCCACTAGCCAAGGCCTTATCCACCCAAGGCCTTAACCCATTTATCTACGCTGATGACATTACATTATACATCCCCTACAAGCATGATCTGGCAGAAAACACTAGTGAAATCAAGCTCAGCTTAAACATCATGAACTCATGGGCAAATGCATTCCAACTAAAACTCAGTACAGAAAAAACACACTGTCTCATCAACTTATCCAAATACAATACATACAAACCCACAAACATTAACACTCCAGGATACACCCTCCCTATCTCAGACAGCCTGAAAATTCTCGGAGTAACAATTGACTGAAACCTCTCACTAGAGACCCAAGCTAAATCCACCATAAAGAAAATGTTTCTCTCAATGTGGAAACTCAAACGTGTGAAACCATTCTTCCCGAGGGAAATATTTTGCAGCCCAGTCTGTCATGTATGTGAATGTTTCCTTGTTTGTGCTCACCTCGCCCTCTGGTGGCCAGAACCAGTGGCTGCTATGGACTGTCACCCATTCCAGACTTCAGCCCAGTCCATCCAGATCTTCTGGGCTCCCAGATTTGCTTTTCTTGTTTGTGCCTGAACAGCACCCGTAGCTGCCTTGTGATTCTTGCAGCTGAGCTTCAACAGCTGATGGGCTTTATTAATCACCTGGAAACTTCTGTGTTTGCCTTTGCATCGTCTAAGGTCCCTGGTTTGTTGGTGCTTGTTGCACTTCTGCCTAGTCTGGTTTCTTGTATAGTTCCTTGTCTGATTCTAGTTAGTCTGTGTGTAGTTTAGCTTAGGTTTATTGCTTATTTCTTGGTCTAGTTTCTGTTTGTCTGTGTCTCTTGCTTAGTGGCTGCTCTGCAGCTTTCAGTCCTGTCTCTTTTCTGACAGTGTTTGTACCCTGTTGTGTAGTTTTGTCTGTCTGTGACTCCTAGCCCAGTTTCCTGCCTTGCTGCCCATGTATATTCCTTTCCCCTCTGACCCTCAGTCTCTGTTCAGCCTAGTTGGTATTCAGTTCCTGCCCTGTCCGGTAAGTTCTGCCGGCCGCCTGCACCCAGGGGCTCAACTCCTGGGGAAGGGTGGTCAAGTGCAGGTGAAGTCTAGCTGTTTCAGTCAGAGTTCTGCCTTGTCTCTGGTGTGGGGTGATTTTGCCTGCCACTGCCGCTCCTCGGCAGTGGCCCAAGGGCTCACGAACCTAGTTTCTGCCGTGAAAACCTGACACAGTCAATGGTACTAAGCCACGCAGACTACTGCAATGGATGCAAAGAACAAATTATAAAGAAACTTCAGACTGCCGAAAACACAGCAGCTAGGCTTATATGTGGAAAAACGTGTTATGACAGCCCCAAACCACTCTGAAAAAAACTGCACTGGCTTCCAATTAAGGAACGTATCACTTTCAAAATCTGCACGACAGTTCATAAAATTATTTACGGCGAGGCACCGGGATACATGACAGACCATAAAATCAGTACGATCATACCTAAACCTCCACTACCCAAGCAGCGAATACAAATCCACTTATGCATCCAGCTTTTCCTACTTAAGCGCACAACTATAGAACGCACTACCAAAAGTAGTAAAAACTACGATCGACCACCTAAATTTCTTGAAAGCACTAAAAACAGATCTGTTCAGAAAAGCATACCCCACCGACCCAACATAAAAAACCTGGATACCTGCGACATAACCAAAGACTGTAATGGGCATATCCTAACTCTTCCTCTCCCTATCTAAGTTCCCCCTAATTGTATTTACCATACATGTACCTCATTCAACCACAATATCACCTTGTAATTGTTCATACCTTGTATTTGTTCATACCGGAATCGGCTAATGCCGTTAACGGTACTATGTAAGCCACATTGAACCTGCGAAAAGGTGGGATACAAATGTAACAAATAAAAAAAAAAATTAATAAATCCCTCCAGTGGTCATTTAGGGCATTTTTGGTCACTTTCTTGTGATTGAAACAAGTCTACCCAAAAAGTCTTAATTTTGGCCCTAGACATTTTTGTTTTGTTTAATTATTGCAGAAAAACATCTGTCTTTTGATGCAGCCCATGTCCCATCCAAAACATGCCCCCTTGAAATTTGGACAAGCTGTGGAGAAAAACGTCTAAAATCAGAGTGTCAAAAATTCAACTTGGACATTTTTGAGAGAAAAACGTCAGTCTGCCAACCTATGAATTTTTTTTGGTTTGAAAATGAGCCCCACAATCTACTTAGGTCTATAGAGGGGAACCTACAAATAATAATAGTACATCTCTCCCTAGGTATAATACGATACTTCTGAACTGTAACCAGTACCAACTAATAACGAAGGTTGCTTTATAATGAAAGGCAATACCCAATCAAATAAAGACTCAATTGATTATTTATTAAGATTTATTTACTGCCCTTTTGAAGGAATTCACGCAAGACAGTGTACAGTAAGAATAAATCAAACAAGCAATAGACAATTACAGCAGTAAAAACATTCAAAAAAGAATACAAAATATGGCATAGTATACTACTTACAATGTCAACACAATACGTAATAGAACATTTTAATTGACAGTGTAGGGTATGAGCAAGATGGAACATATAGATAGGTAAGAGAGTAAGAGGAGTTAGAAAGTAAGGTAACTAATTTAAAGAAAGTTGCACATGAGGTCAAAGAGATGGTTAATAGATTTAAGACTCAATTAAATTTTTTAAATCATTTTAATGAACACAAATCGAATTTACAATGGCAAAACAAGTCTAATAAAATCCTTTTCCTGACTGCAAATCAAACTTATAATACATGGGTTTAGTATTACATAACCTCTGTATTGTAGCAAATAAAGAACTTTTTAAATGAATGCAATCAAATTACTGTAGAATGTAAATTCAGTACGTGTTCACTTAAGGTTCACATGTTCACAGTTTCTATGGATAGGAATGAGCAGCTTGCTCGTCTGAAGATCTTTTTTCGCCTGCAGTCACTATTTGAGATATCCCGTGCCTTCGCTGCCATCTCCATAGCCAACCATTGCTTGCTTTGAATTGACTGGATTCACCGTTGAGTTCTCAGTCAAATTTCTCCACCTGCATGCATATCATGTTCCCTGAGATTGTATTGCTCTTTTGCTGTTGCTGCACGAACCACGTGAACAATGCTGAATCCAAGTCCACATTTTGTGCTAACCTTGCATGTTTTCATTTGAGACCACATTCTTCATTGATTTTATGCAGGTAATCAGTGGTCTTTGGTTGATTTTTCAATCATCCAAGCAGAGTTGATTCTGACACATGTAGGTCCCTGGAGACGTTTGCTTGTGTTTCACCATTATCAATGCACTGCATTGCTCTTAGTTTCTGTTCCAAGGTATACAATTTGTGCTTCAATGAATCGCTTGCTATTTTCAAGAGGAACTGCTGTTCACCTGGAAGGGCGCATTAACCATGTGAGCTGGGACCATGTGTCAATAATGTGAGCTGGAAAGGTATGCATCAACCATGTGAGCTGGAAGGGCACTTCAACCATGTGATTTGCATTTCAAAAAAACGCTTACCATTTTCAAGAGCTATGAGCTAGAACCAGACTTTGTGAACTGGGAATGTGCGTCAACCATGTGACTTTTTTTATTATTTTTTTATATTTAATTATCTTTATTAGTTTTTATAGAATTTACATTCATATTTCCTATAAATGTCAGAAACTTACATGTATTATTATTTATATTTCACAAAATTACCAAATGAAATTGTAGTCTAATTTTTGTCCACAATATTGAGATCCAAAATCTAGGTAATATCTATAAAGAAAATACAATTAAGAACTATAACATAGAAAGTTCCTAGGAGCAGAAGATTCACCAACATTACAATCAGGCTACAGTATTACTTTCTGCGACTCTTCTAGGGAGCTCTTTCATTCTTTCTCTACATTACACAAATTCTTTTAACTTTTTGGGGTCAAAGAACAGCTATGTATTCAACTCATACATCACAATACATTTGCAGGAAAATTTGATAAAGAAGGTGGCTCCAAGGGCCAGAACTCTTGACTTTAAAGCCATTAGTTCTTTCCTTCTTATCACAGTTTCCCTAGCCAAATCGGGAAAAATATTTATTTTCTCCCCCAAAAAGACATCATTCACATGTTAAAAAAATAAACGTAGAATATTAATCTGAAAACTAGGTATAATAACTACCAAAAGAATTAGATCTCTTTTGTTTGCTTCCTAAAAGTATGCTGAGCCCTCCCCCCCCCCCCCCCCCCCCCCCCCCCATCTGGCTTTGTAAAAGACAATCTGTAAGCTCAGGTGTGGCTGATAGCTTCTGTTGAAGGAGGTGCTGCCTAAAGGACACTCACAGATAAGAATTGCTCTGGCTTTAATTCTGCATTTATATCTTTATATCTTAAAAAAAAAAACCTGTTTTTATCTACTCTGCTAAAATTGTGATTTGCTTGTCCCAATCCTTAGAGCTGTGGACCTAGACATTTCTTCTGGTACATTTAAATACAGCTCTACAGAGAGGTTACAGCAAACACATTCCAAAGGTCTTAAGCTTAAGCCCACCCACCCCAAGACTGACACTTCATAAATAACGTTCCCAAATACACTACTTATCACAAATTAACTCCACCCAAATTACAACTGTCTCTGAAAAGAAAAACCCTCATTATCACAGGAATCCCCAGTCTTCTACTCACCAGCTAAGGATTACTGCTCTAGATAATAAGGACCTCTGTTAACATATCCATAGGCTGCTATTCTCACTATATATCACATAGGATACCATTTTACCTTCTCTTCCTTAAACTTGTTCATCAAGCTTCTCTCGCTGTTGGCAGTACCATATTGGCAGGATAATCAAAAAATCATTGTTAATCAACTATACCCATAAATCTACTCTCTTTCCTTTCCTGCCTAGCTCTGATAGAGAATAGGCTTTATAACTGCTTCTAGTCCTGTAGCATTCTAACCTTGAGGAAAGACTCTACCAGTCCTAGTTATATTATATTGAAATTTGAAAGTTAAATCAATTGAAAATTCTTGATCAGACTGTATCAGTTCTGGTCATACGTAGAGAACTTTTTAACACAGCACTTGGCTGACTCACTGGGAGTAATAATCCCACCCACCCCAGGGTTTTCCAGTCATATATAAAGCGAAAACTCGTTGGCTTTACTCCTCGGTCACACACAGGCAGTCTTCCAGACTGGTAACTCCATCATAGTACACCTGTTCATACCCATTTCAGCCAATCAGGATGACTTTTATTCTCTGTAATAATTGTGGTGCTTTAGTTTCAAGACCAATCATCTGGAGACTTAAGGCTTGTCCTATTTGTCTACAGCTCACTAGATTAAAACACGAGCTCAGTAAAGTAAAACAGGAACTAGATGCACTTAAAGCAACATCTAGGACCACACAATATCATACTGCACAGAATCATACCAAATTATCACCACTACCACAAAGGATAAAACTACCTAAGAATAGATGGCTCACAGTAGGTTCAGGCAGACTTCGTTATGTGACAAGAAAGCATCCGCCCTCACAAGTGTTGCCCCTACAAAATTCTTTTGCTCCATTACAGCACTGTGATGTTCTTGAAAACAGAACGGAAGCCAAAGAAAAAGCAATGAAAGTGGAACAAAAAGATATGAAGGTACCCAAAGAGAAAAGAAACCCCCAACTCACAAATGTTGAAACACATACCAGGAAATGTAGATGGAAAACGATGACCACAAATGCTCGCAGTCTAAGCAATAAAGTTCATGACCTTCAAGCCCTGATGTTGGAGGCAGACTTAGATGTTGTTGCAATCACGGAGACATGGCTCAATGGTTCCCATGAATGGGATGCAAACATACCAGGCTATAATCTATTGAGGAAGGATAGAGAGGGTCGTAAAGGTGGAGGAGTAGCTCTGTATGTGAGGAATGACATCACAGCGACTGAAATGACAGGGACCTGGGGAAAGGAAGAAGTGATATGGATCACCTTAAAAAGAGAGGATAGAACCTCTGTCCACGTGGGTGTTGTCTACAGAACCCCGACACAATTAGAGGAACTAGATAATGATCTGATCGCAGATATTCAAAAATTTTATTTATTTATTTATTTATTGCATTTGTATCCCACATTTTCCCACCTCTTTGCGGGCTCAGTGTGGCTTACAATAAGATATGAATAGTAGAAATACATTTGTAACAACTTGAATATGGAATACGTTGTGCAGAGTTGTGTGAGACATTCGATTATCATTAGGGATGAAACAATGGGACATCAACATAGAAACATTAGGAGGAGACAGTGGGACAATTGATTACAGGATGAGGGGTCTGAAGTGGATGTATGTTGCATTGATGAACAGTGAGTATGGACTCTATGTGTTTTGGTTCTTTCCGTAAGTTTGTTCAAACAGGTGCGTCTTCAGTAGTTTTCGGAAGGAAGCTTGTTCGTTAATCATTCTTAGGTTGCGCGGTAGTGTATTCCAGGCCTGCGTGCTCATGTGGGAAAAGGTTGACGCGTGTAGCGTCTTGTATTTCAGGCCCTTGCAAGTGGGGAAGTGGAGGTTGAGGTATGTTCGGGATGACCTTTTAGCGTTTCTGGGTGGTAGGTCTATTAGATCAGACATGTACGCTGGGGCTTCGCCGTAGATGATCTTATGGACTAGTGTGCAAACTTTGAAAGTAACGCGTTCCTTAAGTGGAAGCCAATGTAATTTCTCTCGTAGTGGTTTCGCCCTTTCGTATCTTGGTTTTCCGAGGATGAGCCTGGCTGCTGTGTTCTGGGCTGTTTGAAGTTTCCTCATTATTTGCTCTTTGCAGCCCGCGTATAGTGATTTGCAGTAATCCAGGTGGCTGAGGACGAGGGATTGCACTAGGCTGCGGAAGACGAAGCTTGGGAAGAATGGTCTTATCCTTTTCAATTTCCACATGCCGTAGAACATCTTCTTGGTTGTATTGTTTGCGTGGGTTTTGAGTGTTAGGTGGCGGTCGATGGTGACTCCAAGGATTTTTAGTGTTTCTGAGACTGGGAGGTTTAGGGTTGGTGTGTTTATAGCGCTGAATTCATTTGTGTTGTATTGGGAGGTGAGTATCAGGCATCGGGTTTTTTCTGCGTTTAATTTCAGGCGGAATGCGTCTGCCCATGTGTTCATGACGTGTATACTTTGATTGATTTCGTTGGAGATTTCTTTGGTGTCTTGTTTGAATGGGATGTATATTGTTACATCATCGGCGTATATATACGGGTTGAGCTTATGGTTTGATAAGAGTTTTGCTAAAGGGATCATCATTAGGTTGAAAATGGTTGGTGAAAGAGGTGATCCTTGTGGGACTCCACATATAGGTGTCCATGCCTTGGACGTGGTTGAATTAGATGTGACTTGATACGAACGTAGGGTTAGGAACCCCTTGAACCAGTTCAGGACATTTCCTCCTATGCCAAAATGTTCGAGTATGTGTAGCAGGATTCCATGATCTACCATGTCGAAGGCGCTTGACATGTCAAATTGTAGGAGGAGTATATTGTTGCCAGTTGCGATGATTTGTTTGAATTTGGTCATAAGGGTGATTAATACTGTTTCTGTACTATGATTCGATCGGAATCCTGATTGGGCGTCATGCAGTATTGAGTGTTTATCTAGGTAGTTTGTGAGTTGTTTAGTTACCATACCTTCAGTTAACTTGGTTATTAGTGGTATAGATGCTATTGGCCTGTAGTTGGTTATTTCGCTCGTGTTTTTCTTTGTATCTTTAGGAATAGGGGTGAGCAAGATTTTTCCTTTTTCTTTTGGGAAGAGTCCATTTTGTAGCATGTAGTTTATGTGGTTTGTTAGGTCTATTATGAATTTCTGGGGAGCGGATTTCATGAGGCTGTTTGGACATATGTCTAGTTTGCAGTTGGATTTAGCATATCTTTTAAGAGTTTTAGAGATGAGGTCTTCTGGCAGTTGTTCAAATTCGGTCCAGGTTCTGTCTGCTGGGAATATTCCTTCTTCTGGATCTAGGCAGTCTAGAAGAGTGGTGTATTCTGTAGGGCTAGTGGGTATCTTGTGCCGTAGTAGTATAATTTTCTCCTTGAAGTATGTCGCTAGGTTGTCGACACTTGGTGTATCTTTGTCGTTGGTTGTAACTGGTGAGGTGTCTAATAGTTTGTTCACGAGGTTGAAGAGTTTATGTGTGTCTTTGTAGTTTGGTCCTATTAATGTTTTGTAGTGAAGTCTTTTTGTCTGTTTTATGGTATATTTGTATTTTCTCCGAAGTAGTTTCCAGTCATTTAGTGTTTGTTCATCTCTCTTTTTGTTCCAGGCTCGTTCTACTCTCCTGACTTGTGTTTTTAGTTTTTTCAGCTCTTCGGTGAACCATGGATTTGCGTTTTTCCTGTGAGTTGTTCTGGTTTGGACTGGGGCGATTTTGTCTAGTGTTGTTGTGCTTATGTCATCCCATTCTTGGAGGAATTGGATGGTGTCAGCGTTTGTAGTCCATTCGTTCTGGTAGATCTGTTGCCAGAATGTTGAGGGGTCTATTTTCCCTCTCGTTGTGTAGGTTGTTCGCTCATGTTTATTATTCGTGTTTAGTTGTGTTTTTTGCCAGCAGACTAAAAACACAAGTCAGGAGACTAGAACGAGCCTGGAACAAAAAGAGAGATGAACAAACACTAAATGACTGGAAACTACTTCGGAGAAAATACAAATATACCATAAAACAGACAAAAAGACTTCACTACAAAACATTAATAGGACCAAACTACAAAGACACACATAAACTCTTCAACCTCGTGAACAAACTATTAGACACCTCACCAGTTACAACCAACGACAAAGATACACCAAGTGTCGACAACCTAAATTGGGAAAGAAGAGAGAGGTTCTGTTGATGGGGGATTTCAATCTGCCGGATGTAGATTGGAAGGTTCCATCTGCGGAATCAGAAATAAGTAGAGATATAGTGGATGCTTTTCAAAGTGCTCTGCTCAGACAAATGGTGACAACCCACAAGGGAGGGAGCGATGCTGGATCTGGTGCTCTCAAATGGGGATAGTGTATCAAATGTCCGAGTGGGTGCCCACCTGGGCAGCAGTGACCACCAAACAGTTTGTTTCGATATGACAGCTGAAGTGGAGGGCTGCCACTCAAAACTCAAAGTCTTAGATTTCAAGCATGCTGATTTTAGTAAAATGGGGGAATACCTGAGGAAGGAGCTGATGGGCTGGGAGAACGAACAAGAAGTGGAAGCACAGTGGTACAGGCTGAAAGAAGCTATAAATAGAGCCACAAGCATTTATGTAAGGAGAGTAAATAAAAGCAAGAGAAAAAGGAAACCGATATGGTTCTCCAAGCAAGTGGCCGAGAAAATAAAGGCAAAAGAGTTGGCGTTCCTGAAATACACAAAAACTCAAGAAGCCGAACACAGAGAGGAATACCGGAGGAAACTGAAAGAAGCCAAGAGAGAGATACGTCTGGCGAAAGCGCAAGCGGAAGAAAAACATGGCTAGAAATGTAAGGAGGGGTGACAAAAATTTCTTCAGGTATATTAGTGAAAGGAGGAAGACAAATAAGGGAATTGTGAGACTGAAAGATGCTGCGAACCGCTATGTAGATAATGATGAAGAAAAAGCAAATTTGCTAAATAGATACTTTTGTTCTGTTTTCACAGAAGAAAATCCTGGAGAAGGACCGCGGTGGACTGGCAAAAGTAGAAATGAAAATGGAGTAGATATAGCATCGTTCACGGAAGAGAGTGTGTATAAACAACTTGAAAAGCTAAAGGTGGACAAAGCCATGGGACCGGACGGGATCCACCCCAGATTATTAAAGGAGCTCAGAGAGGTTCTGGTGAGTCCTCTTAAAGATTTGTTTAATAAATCATTGGAAACAGGAGAGGTTCCGTGGGATTGGAGAACGGCGGATGTGGTCCCTCTTCACAAAAGTGGTGATAGGGAAGAAGCTGGAAACTACAGGCCGGTAAGCCTCACTTCAATTATTGGAAAAGTAATGGAAGCGATGCTGAAGGAAAGGATAGTGAATTTCCTGGAAGCCAATAAGTTGCAAGATCCAAGACAACATGGTTTTACCAAAGGGAAATCATGCCAAACGAATCTCATTGAATTCTTTGACTGAGTGACTGGAGAATTAAATCAGGGATGTGCTATAGACGTAATCTACCTAGATTTCAGCAAAGCTTTTGACACGGTTCACCCAAAGTGGTGAACTGGATTAGGAACTGGGTGACGAACAGACGCCAGAGGGTGGTGGTGAATGGAATTCGCTCGGAGGAGGGAAAGGTGAGTAGTGGAGTGCCTCAGGGATCGGTGCTGGGACCGATTCTGTTCAATATATTTGTGAGTGACATTGCTGAAGGGTTAGAAGGTAAAGTTTGCCTTTTTGCGGATGATACTAAGATTTGTATCAGAGTGGACACCCGGGAGGGAGTGGAAAACATGAAAAAGGATCTGCGGAAGCTAGAAGAATGGTCTAAGGTTTGGCAATTAAAATTCAATGCGAAGAAATGCAAAGTGATGCACTTAGGGTGTAAAAATCCACGGGAGACGTATGTGTTAGGCGGTGAGAGTCTGATAGGTACGGACGGGGAGAGGGATCTTGGTGTGATAGGATCTGAAGGCGAAGAAACAGTGTGACAAGGCGGTGGCCGTAAGTAGAAGGTTGCTAGGCTGTATAGAGAGGGGAGTGACCAGCAGAAGAAAAGAGGTTTTAATGTCCCTGTATAAGTCGTTGGTGAGGCCCCACCTGGAGTATTGTGTTCAGTTCTGGAGGCCGTATCTTGCTAAGAATGTAAAAAGAATTGAAGCGGTGTAAAGAAAAGCTATGAGAATGGTATGGGATTTGCGTTACAAGACGTATGAGGAGAGACTTGCTGACCTGAACATGTATACCTTGGAGGAAAGGAGAAACAGGGGTGATATGATACAGACGTTCAAATATCTGAAAGGTATTAATCCGCAAATGAACCTTTTCTGGAGATGGGAAGGGGGTAGAACTAGAGGGCATGATATGAGATTGAAGGGGGGCAGACTCAAGAAAAATGTCAGGAAGTATTTTTTCACAGAGAGAGTGGTGGATGCTTGGAATGCTCTCCCGTGGGAGGTGGTGGAGAGGAAAACGGTAACGGAATTCAAACATGCATGGGATAAACATAAAGGAATCCTGTTCCGAGGGAATGGATCCTCAGAAGCTTAGCTGAGATTGGGTGGCATAGCCGGTGGTGGGAGGCGGTGCTGGTGGTTGGGAAGCGGGGATAGTGCTGGGCAGACTTATACGGTCTGTGCCCTGAAAAGGACAGATACAAATTAAGGTAAGATATACACAAAAAGTAGAGCATATCAGTTTATCTTGTTGGGCAGACTGCATGGACCGGGCAGGTCTCTTTCTGCTGTCATCTACTATGTTACTATGTTATTAATTTTGTCCAATTCAAGAGCAAAAGTTACCAACAAAGTGGCCCGTTCTTTTTCCACCGAAGTCTCTAACATTTCTGTCAAATTCAAATTCTCTTTTACTGGGTCTTCTTTGCTTTTTTAGGTTCCTTTAATATAATATAACTTTGTCACTGGAGGATGGTTTTCACTTGGTAATTGGAGAACTTCTAACATGTATTTTTTAAAAAGTTCCAAAGGAGAAATAAAAGGAGACTTAGGAAAATTTAAAAGTCTTAAATTTTTCCTCCTTAGTTGATTTTCTAGGTTTTTCATCTTCCTTGCATGAAATTTTTTTTCCTTAATTATAGTTGTTACCACCTCCTTAACTGTACTTACTTCAATACCTACATTTCCAAGTTCTGTTTGCTGTAAATCTATTTTATTGGACATTAATGAAAAATCATTTTTTAATTGAGCAGTGTCCCTCTGAAGAGAGACAGAGATTTGTTGTAGGGAAGAATTCACCCCCTGGATAGTGTCCCAGAGAAGGTCCAAATTAACTGTCTGGTCTTACCGGGCCAACGTTTTCTCCGGAAACCTCTCCCCGAAGCAAGTTGGGAGTTGATAATATCATTCCTCCCTTCTTGGATGCAAATTTCGGGAGGATATAGCGATAGGTCCTCCTCTGCTTGCCTGGAGATCTATACCAACTTCGGGCGTCTCCATCTGCCGAGCCTCATCTGTCTCGCTAGTATTTCCGGGTCGTGGTGGGGTCATACCCGAGGGAGGAGAGAGCGACACTCCCTCGATACTGTAGTTTGCCGATATTATTGCGTTCCCTGGAGTAATAGTTGGTTTTACCGATGCCTGGATTCCAAATGCCTTGAGGGTAGGTTGGTCAGTGGCAGGGTTTCCACCCGGCCCCGAGGAGGCAGGGACTCCGGGTTTCCCTTTTCTTTTCCCCATATCCACTAGGGGAATGCACCGCTAGCCAACACCAAACCGACGGAAGTCAGGAGCCCTAACAGCGTGCGTCTGCTCCAAACGCCATCTTGGATCCCATGTGACTTTTTTTATACTAGCCTTGTATAGTATAATCACAGAAAAGGTACATAGGTTCCGAGAATAATACTAGGTATACACAGTATAATCAAGCAAAAGTTAGAAAAGTCCCAGGAGTCATATTCGCTACTGTACTGTGTTATAATCAAATTTGCATCATAACGGTGCGTGTTATGAAGAGGGAGCAATGTAATAATAATAATAATACAAAACAATCTAAATGTTAGTGTAGCCTAACATATAATTAGCAATCTTAGGGGACCAGTTTACATACTCCTATTCATAAGTATATAAGTACTGCCACGCTGGGAAAAGACCAAAGGTCCATCAAGCCCAGCACTCCGTCTCCGACAGCGGCCAATCCAGGCCCCAAGAACCTGGCAAAAACCCAAAATTTAATAACGATCAATGGACTTTTCCTTCAGGAATCTGTACAGACCTCCTTTAAACTCAGCAAGGCCAGTTGCCGTCACTACCTTCTCCGGCAATGAGTTTCAGAGTCTAACCACGCGCTGAGTAAAGAAAAACTTTCTCCAATTTGTTTTAAACCTACCACATTCTAATTTCATCTTGTGTCCCCTAGTTCTATTATTGTTAGAAAGCGTAAACAAACGCTTCACATCTGTCCGCTGTACGCCACTCATTATTTTGTAGACCTCTATCATATCACCCCTCAGCCGCCTTTTCTCCAGGCTAAAGAGTCCTAGCCTTCTTAACCTCTCCTCATAAGGTAGTTGTCCCATCCTTTTTATCATTTTCATCGCCATTCTCTGCACCTTCTCCAATTCCTTTATATCTTTTTTTGAGATGAGGCGACCAGAACTGAACACAATACTCCAGGTGCGGTCGCACCATGGAGCGATATAACGGCATTATAACATCCTCATGCTTGTTTTCCATCCCTTTTCTAATAATACTCAACATTCTGTTCGCCTTCTTAGCCGCCGCAGCACATTGAGCGGAAGATTTCAACGTCCTATCCACGATGACTCCCAGATCCCTTTCTCGGTCCGTAACTCCTAAAGCGGAACCTTGCATGACATAGCCGTAATTCGGGTTTCTCCTTCCCACGTGCATCACTTTGCACTTGTCAACGTTGAACTTCATCTGCCATTTGGACGCCCAATCCCCCAGTCTCACGAGGTCCTCTTGTAATCTTTCACACTCTTCCCGCGACGAGACGACCCTGGATAACTTTGTGTCATCTGCGAATTTAATTACCTCACTAGTTACTCCTATCTCAAGGTTATTTATAAATATGTTAAAAAGCAGCGGTCCCAGCACAGACCCTTGAGGGACCCCACTAACTACCCTTCTCCATTGAGAATAATGACCATTCAACCCTACTCTCTGCTCGCTATCTTTTAACCAGCTCTTAATCCATAATAATACACTGCCTCCGATCCCATGACTCTCCAGTTTCCTTTGGAGTCTTTCATGAGGCACTTTGTCAAACGCCTTCTGAAAGTCTAGATATACAATATCCACCAGCTCCCCTTTGTCCACATGTTTGTTCACCCCCTCGAAAAAATGCAGTAGATTTGTGAGGCAAGACTTCCCTTCACTAAATCCGTGCTGACTTTGTCTCAGTAGCCCATGCTTTTGTATGTGCTCCGTAATTTTATTCTTAATAATAGCCTCCACCATTTTTCCCGGTACCGACGTCAGACTCACCGGTCTATAATTTCCCGGATCTCCTCTGGAACCCTTTTTAAAAATCGGCGTTACATTGGCCACCCTCCAATCTTCCGGTACCACACCTGATTTTAGGGATAAATTGCATATTACTAACAGTAGCTCCACAAGTTCATTTTTCAGCTCTATTAATACTCTGGGATGAATACCATCCGGTCCCAGCGATTTACTACTTTTTAGTTTGCAGAACTGCCCCATTACATCCTCCAAGTTTAAAGAGAAATCATTTAGTCTTTCTGACTCGTCCGCTTCAAATACCTTTTCCGGCACCGGTAGCCCTCCCAAATCTTCCTCGGTGAAGACCGAAGCAAAGAATTCATTTAATTTCTCCGCTACAGCTTTGTCTTCCCTGATCGCCCCTTTAACACCACCGTTGTCCAGCGGCCCTACTGATTCTTTAGCCGGCTTTCTGCTTTTAATATACCTAAAAAAAGTTTTGCTATGTGTTTTCGCTTCTAACACTAACTTTTTTTCAAAGTCCTCCTTAGCCCTCCTTATCTCCTTTTTGCATTTGGCTTGACATTCCTTGTGCTTTATCTTATTGCTTCAGTCGGTTCCCTTCTCCATTTTCTGAAGGATTGTTTTTTGGCTCTAATAGCTTCCTTTACCTTACCGTTTATCCACACCAGCTGACGTTTGGTCTTTTTTCCTCTTTTTCTAATAACCAGAATATATTTGTCCTGTACTTCTAGGATGGTGTTTTTGAACAGCATCCACGCCTGATTCAAGTTTTGTACCCTTCCAGCCACTCCCTTCAGTCTTTTTATCACCGTTCTCCTCATTTTATCGTAGTCTCCTTTTTTAAAGTTAAACGCTAGTGTATTTGATTTCCTGAGTTCACTTACTTCGTAGCCAATATCAAAACCGATCATATTATGATCACTGTTATCAAGCGGCCCTCGCACCGTTACCCCCTGAACCAGATCATGAGCCCCACTAATGATTAAGTCTAGTATTTTCCCTTCTCTGGTCGGCTCCTGAACCAGCTGTTCCATGAAGCCGTCCTTGATTTCATCAAGAAATTTCACCTCCCTTGCGTGTACCGATGTTTCACTCAGTCTATATCTGGATAACTGAAGTCACCCATTAATATTACATTGCACTTTTTATTCGCTTCCCTAATTTCCCTTGACATTGCTGCGTCCGTCTGCTCGTCTTGGCCAGGCGGACAGTAGTACACTCCTATCACCATCCCTTTTCACGTGGAATTTTAATCCACAAGGATTTCAATCGGGGTTTTGTCTCCTGCAATATTTGCAGCCTATCTGAGTCAAGGCTCTCATTTACATACAGTGCTACCCCTCCTCCAATCCTATCCACCCTATCGCTGCGATATAGTTTGTAGCCCTGTATGACTGTGTCCCATTGGTTATCTTCCTTCCACCAGGTCTCAGAGATGCCTATAATATCCAGTTTTTCATTGTGTGCAATGTACTCCAGCTCTCCCATCTTATGCCTCAGGCTCCTGGCATTTGCGTATAGACATTTCAATGTATGCTTGTTGTTCTGATTTTTATTACATTTAATACATGACATTATTAATATGTTGTCTTCCGTCTGGTCATTATTAATTTTATTTAAGTCCATCTGATCCTCTATGATTTCTTTGTCATCCTTACTCACAAGTAACCTTTTTTTCCCTATCTGGGTGATATCCTCAAAAGATACCTTCTTCCGAACCATGCGCTTTTGAGCGACTGTCGGCCTTCCCCCCCCCCCCCCCCCCCCCCCCCCCCCCCCCGTTTCTAGTTTAAAAGCTGCTCTATTTCCTTTTTTAAAAGTTGACGCCAGCAGCCTGATCCCACCCTGGTTAAGGTGAAGCCCATCAGATCGGAATAGGCTCTCCCTTCCCCAGAATGCTGACCAGTTCCTGACAAATCCAAAACTCTCCTCCCCACACCATCGTCTCATCCACACGTTGAGATTCCGGATCTCTGCCTGTCGCTTGGGCCCTGCGCGTGGAACAGGTAGTATTTCAGAAAATGCTACCCTAGAGGATCTGGCTTTGAGCTTCCTTCCTAAAAGCCTAAATTTAGCTTCCAGAATGTCTCTCCCACATTTTCCTACGTCGTTGGTACCCACGTGTACCCAGACGGCCGGCTCCTCCCCAGCACTATCTATAATCTTGTCTAGGTGCCACGTAAGGTCCGCCACCTTCGCACCAAGCAGGCAAGTCACCAGGCGATCTTCACGTCCACCAGCCACCCAGCTATCTACATGCCTAATGATTGAGTCGCCAACTACAACAGCAGTCCTATCTTTTCCCCTGTGGGCTGTAATCGGAGACATATCCTCAGTGCGAGAGGATAATACATTCCCTGGTTGGCAGGTCCTGGCTACAGGAGTACTTCCTACTTCACCAGGGCAATGCTTTCCTTCTAGGAAACCTCTCTCCTCCGAAGTAGCTACCCGACTGGAGGTGGGACCTCTCTACAACATCCCTCTAGGTCTCATCTATGTACTGTTCTATCTCCCTCAGCTCTACCAAGTCTTGTACTCTAGCCTCGAGAGAACGGACCTGTTCTCTGAGAGCTAGGAGCTCTTTGCACCGGGCACACACATATGACTTCACACCAACTGGGAGATAATCATACATGCGACACTCTGTGCAAAAGACTGGGTAGCACCCTTCTTGCTGCTGGACTACTGACTCCATCTTATTAATATATGAATATTTTGATATATAAATACTAGCTACAAATTTAAGAATGTTGGGTAGACACAGAGGGGCATAATTGAACGAAAACGTCTATCTCCATGGGCGTTTATCTCCGAGAACGGGTCCGTGAAGGGGCGGACCGAACCGTATGTTCGAAAAAAATAGACGTCCATGTTTTATTCGACAATTTGTGAGCTGGACGTTTTTGTTTTTCAGTGATAATGGAAAATGAAAGCGCCCAGCTCAAAAACGAATAAATCCAAGGCATTTGTTCGTGGGAGGGGCCAGGATTCGTAGTGCACTGGTCCCCCTCACATGCCAGGACACCAACCGGGCACCCTAGGGGGCACTTTTACAAAAACAAAAAAAAAGGTAAAAAAGCTCCCAGGTGCATAGCACCCTTCCCTTGTGTGTTGAGCCCCCCAAATCTCCCTCAAAACCCACTGCCCACAAGTCTACACCATTACTATAGCCCTAAGGGGTGAAGGGGGGCACCTAAATGTGGGTACAGTGGGTTTGGGGGGGTTGGACGACTAAGCATTAAGCAGCACAATTGTAACAGGTAGGGGGGGGATGGGCCTGGGTCCACATGCCTGAAGTCCACTGCACCCCCTAACAACTGCTCCAGGGACCTGCATACTGCTGCCAGGGAGGTGGGTATGACATTTGAGGGTGAAAATAAAAAGTTGTGAAACATCATTTTTTGTGGTGGGAGGGGGTTAGTGACCACTGGGGGAGTCAGGGGAGGTCATCCCCGATTCCCTCTGGGGGTAATCTGGTCATTTAGGGCACTTTTTGGGGCCTTATTTGTGAAAAAACAGGGTCCAGGAAAAGTGCCCTAAATTCTAGCTACAAACGCATACTTTTTTTCCATTATCGGCGAAAGGCGCCCATCTCTCCTCGGCCGATAACCACGCCCCAGTTCCACCTTCCCCACGCCTCCGACACGCCCCCGTCAACTTTGTATGCTTCCACGATGGAGTGCAGTTGAAAACGTCCAAAATCGGATTTCCATTATACCGATTTATTCGTTTTTGTGAGATAAACGTCTATCTCCCGATTTGGGTCGAAATCTAGGCGTTTTTCTCTTTCAGTTATAAGGTGGACAGTGTCTTTAATTAATTAATCACCAATAATAAGATGCAGGCAGCAGTCCATCAGTGAGATGGGACTATCCAGTCTTTTGCACTGAGTATCACATGTTTGATTATCTCCCAGTTAGTGAGAGGTCATATATATGTACTTGCAAAGAGCTCCTAGCACTCAGGGAATGGGTTCAGTCCCTGGAGGCTAGAGTAGTAGACTTGAATGAGGTATATAGTGGAGACCTCCAGGAACATAGTAGAGAAGTCTCACTTCCAGTCTGGCAACATCTGTGCTGCCATGAAGGAGAAAGGTCACCTGAAGGGAGAGCATTATCTTGGAGAGCCAAGAAGTGATCCTGTAGCTAGGACCTGCCCTCCAAGGGATATAATATCCTCTGTCACCAAGGAAAGCAAAACCAGTACTGGGCAGACTTCTATGGTCTAAGCCCTGATGATGCTTTAACAATAGATATGGATGGGCTGGAGAGTAAATTTTAAGGGGCTTCGACGTTAACTTAAAAAATTTTAGTACAACAGCAGTGCTGGGCAGACTTCTATGGTCTGTGCCATGATTGTGACTGAATAGATATGGTTGGGCTGGAGTGTAAATTTTAAGGAGCTTTGACATTAGCTTTATGTGTCATCATTTACTATGTTACAGGGTCTTCTGCCCAGGAGGAAAGGGTTAGGAAATCAGTTTTAGTTGGAAAGACAATCATTATGATTTGATGGATCACCTTTTTTAACATGCAAATCAAGGTGATGTACAATAAATAGGCATGTATATAGCTGGGTAGCTGGTGGACATGAAGATTGCTTGGTCACTTTGCATGTCACCTAGATAATATTTTAGACAGTACTGGGGAGGACTTGGCTGTCTTAGTACATGTGAGTAGCAGCGCCAAGTCAAATGTGGAAGGGAGGTTCTGAAAGCCAAATTTAGACTGACAAGCACAGGCAAGTTAGATGCAAAGCATTGATAAAAAAGGCTAAAAGAGAATATAAAGAGAATCTTGCCACAGAGGCAAAAACTCACAGAAACCACTTTTTCAGGTACATCAGAAGCAGAAAGCCTGTGAGGGAATCCGTGGGACCGTTAGATCATGAAGGGGCACTCAAGGACAACAAGGCCATAGCAAAGAGACTGAATGAATTCTTTACTTCGGTCTTTATGGATGAAGATGTAAGAGATCAACCTGTATCAGAAATGGTTTTCAAGGGTGATAATTGCGGA
Organism: Microcaecilia unicolor; assembly: GCF_901765095.1. Taxonomy (NCBI): domain Eukaryota; kingdom Metazoa; phylum Chordata; class Amphibia; order Gymnophiona; family Siphonopidae; genus Microcaecilia; species Microcaecilia unicolor. The sequence goes on from NC_044042.1 coordinate 17,067,985, forward strand.
GGAACTGAAAGAAATCTTGGTGAACCTGGAAGATGTACTGAGCCAAATCAACAAATTAACTAGTAGTAAATCACCTGGACTGGATGGGATATACCCTAGGGTACTGAAAGAACTCAAACACAAACAGAAGAAAGAACTCCACTGAGGGAAAGCACCAGGCATCAAACAGTAGAGGCTCCTTTTTTTCCTCTACTGTTTGATGCCTGGTAGGTTCCTTTTTCTCCTCTACTGAAAGAACTCAAACATGAAATTGCTAATCAGCTGTTAGTAATCTATAACCTGTAGTTAAAATCGTCCGTATTACTTCAGTTTTGGAGGGTGGCCAATGTAACGCTGATTTTTTAAAGGGTTCCAGAGTGACCCAGGAAATTACAGACGAGTAAGCCTGACATTAGTGCCAGGTAAAATAGCGGGAATTATTATAAAGAATAAAATTACAGAACACATAGATGAACATAGTTTAATGGGACAGAGTCAACATGGATTCAGCCAAGGGAAGTCTTGCCTCACCAATTTGCTTCATTTCTTTGAAGGCATAAATAAGCATGTTGATAAAGGTGAGCTGGTTGATGCAGTGTATCTAGATTTTCAGAAAGATTTTGACGAAGTCCCTCATGAGAGACTCTTGAGAAAATTAAAGAGCCATAGGATAGGAGGCAATGTTCTGTTGTGGATTAGAAATTGGTTATTGGACAAAAAACAGAGAGTAGGGTTAAATGGCCATTTTTCTGTATGGAGGAGAGAGGAAATGGAGTGTTGCGGGGATCTGTACTAGGAACGGTGCTATTTAACATTTATAAATAATCTGGAAATCTGAACAACAAGTGAGGGGATTAAATTTGTAGATGACATAAAACTATTCAAAGTTGTTAAAACGCATCTGGACTGTGAAAAATTGCAGGAAGACCTTAGAATATTGAAAGACTGGGCATCCAAATGGCAGGTGAAATTTAATGTGGAGAAATGCAAAGTAATGCACGTTGGGAAGAATAATCCAAATTATAGCTGCCTGATGCTAGGGTCCACCTTTGGAGTCAGCACCCAAGAAAAATAGGTGTCATTGTAGACAATAGGCTGAAATCTTCTGTCTAATGTGCAGCAGCAGCCAAAAAAATAAACAGAATGCTAGGAATTATTAGGAAAGGGATGGTAAATAAGACCAAGAATACTATAATGCCTCTGTAACGCTCCATGGTGTGACCTCACCTTGAGTATTGCATTCAGTTCTCATCGCTGTACCTCAAAAAAGATATAGCAGAATTAGAAAACGTTCAAAGAACAGCGACTAAACTATGGAACTTCTCTGATATGAGCCACTTGGGCTTCTTTGCATATTTTTACAAAACATTAATGGCTGGACCAGTTTTATTTCCAGATACAGCTTTTGGACAAGCTATATTACACAATGTTTTCGCACACTAATTCTCCAACTTTTTTCGAAAAGCATCTTTCGTCCATCCATCTATAATTTGGGCTACTTTTATTAATATAACACAATGAAATGGCCCTTAGCTCACTACTCCAAAGGTCACTACTCCATCCTCATCCTCCTCGACCTATCCGCCGCTTTTTACACTGTCAATCATAATTTACTTCTTGCTACACTATCCTCATTTGGGTTCCAGGGCTCTGTCCTCTCCTGGTTCTCCTCTTATCTCTCCCACCGTACCTTCAGAATACATTCTCATGGATCTTCCTCCACCCCCATCCCGCTCTCTGTTGGAGTTCCTCAGGGATCTGTCCTTGGACCCCTTCTTTTTTCAATCTACACCTCTTCTCTGGGCTCGCTGATCTCATCTCATGGTTTCCAATATCATCTTTATGCTGACGACACCCAGCGTTATCTCTCCACACCAGACATCACTGCGGAAACCCAGGCCAAAGTATCGGCCTGCTTATTCGACATTGCTGCCTGGATGTCCAACCGCCAACTGAATCTGAACATGGCCAAGACCGAGCTCATTGTCTTTCCACCCAAACCCACTTCTCCTCTCCCTCCACTCTCTATTTCAGTCAACACCCTCATCCTCCCCGTCTCATCTGCCCGCAACCTAGGAGTCATCTTCGACTCCTCCCTCTCCTTCTCTGCCCATATCCAGCAGACAGCCAAGACCTATCGCTTCTTTCTCTATAACATCAGCAAACTTCGCCGTTTCCTCTCTGAGCACACCACCCGAACTCTCATCCACTCTCTCATTACCTCTCGCCTTGACCTCTGCAACCTACTCCTCACTGGCCTCCCACTTAACCATCTATCCCCCCTTCAATCCGTTCAGAACTCTGCTGCGCGTCTTATCTTCCGCCTAGACCGATATGCTCATATCACCCCTCTCCTCTTCACTGGCTTCCGATCAGGTACCACATGCAGTTCAAGCTTCGCCTACTAACCTACAAATGCACTCAATCTGCAGCCCCTCACTACCTCTCTACCCTCATCTCCCCTTACGCTCCTACCCATAACCTCTGCTCACAGGACAAATCCCTCCTCTCAGTACCCTTCTCCACCACCGCCAACTCCAGACTCCGCCCATTCTGCCTCGCCTCACCCTATGCGTGGAATAAACTCCCTGAGCCCATACGCCAAGCCCCATCTTCAAATCCTTGCTCAAAGCCCACCTCTTCAATGTCGCTTTCGGCAACTAACCATTGTACCTCTATCCAGGAAATCTAGACTGCCTCAATCTTGATTGACTGCACTTTTTGTCCTTTAGATTGTAAGCTCCTTTGAGCAGGGACTGTCCTTCTTTGTTAATTGTACAGAGCTGCGCAAGCCTGGTAGTGTTTTAGAAATGTTAAATAGTAGTAGTAGTAGTACTTACTCTGAAATCTCCATGGGGTATGTTTGCATCTCCCTGCTTGTCTGTAGAGAAAGCAAAGTTGCTTACCTATAATAGGGTTCTCCATAGACAGCAGTGGAGTGCAGCCAAATTCACCCTCCCTCCCTGCCCCACAAAAGGGGAAAGGGAAAAGAAAAAAAGAAAATGTCTAACTCATATTGCTCTGAAATAGATTGAAGGAGGGGAGAGGCTGTGTGGCAGCAAAGAAAGCCCCGTGCAGGCTCAAAGATATCAAAAATATTTCGCTGAACTAAGGGGAGCTCCAGCACATGGGCAACATCAGCGTGATGTCAACATGGAGTGTGGCAGGAAAACCCCTGTTACAGGTAAACAATTTCACTTTGTGACATCAGCTTTCTTGTTGTATTTATTTATTTAGATTTTGCTTATACCTTTTTCAGTAGTATCTTAAGGTGAGTTACATTCAGGTACACTGGGTATGTTAACAGTAAACCCTTTAGGAATGGGAGCTTACACTTGATATATCTGTATGATATATGTTAATTGCTTAAAGTATACCTCTTTGATTTCACTAAGTATTGATTGTACAATATTATTTTTTCTATGCTTTTTCAAGAAAATACAGACATCACTTGCAGAAACTCCACGAAATAATAGCTTAAGAGGAGACTCCAACTCAGTTGCTTCTTCAAAGAAATCGTTATCACAAACTTTTGCATCTCTTGAACAAAGCAAAAACTCGGATAACATGGAATTAGATTCCTGGACTCCTTCTTCTAAGTGTAGTTTATGTACATCACAAAAGGTGTGTTATTTATATTAATGGCAAATGTAGGATTGTAGCTCATTGAATCAATATCCCCTTCTAAGAACCAAATCCTGTTAAATTCTAAGAGGTTAATATATATCAATAAATTTTGTAGGCCACCGAACTGTCTCTGTCTTTACCCTTACACCTATGCTCACAGCAGATACGTGAGAAATTTAATCAAGGTTTAAAGACATGGTTGTTTAAGAAACATTATTGTTTATAATAAAGTAATGTGATCACATAGCATGCCCAGCGCCTACCATCTTAACAATGTAACATCTTTCCTTATATCATTCAATATCATTATATATATCAACAGTATTTTCTTCATTTGTTCGTTTTTAGCTGTTCTTCTTTTTGTTATCAAAAGACTGTTGATATATGTAATGATATTGAATGACATAAGGAAAGATGTTACATTGTTACAATCACATAGCTGGGCATGCTATGTGATTGAATTAGATGGTTTAATATGGCCCCCGCTGAGTGAAACATGAATTGAAAGCATTGGGTCTTTATCTTGGATTTATAATAAAAGTAATGTGGCCATATACTATTATATTGATTTGATTATAACTTCTGTTTACTTAAATAATATTTTCTGTTGTAATGCCATGGATAATCCTACATCGGGAATGCTTCATTGTAACCCTCTTTAATGATCTTATTGTGCCCTGCCTTGAGCTATAATAATGTTTAAGCAGGTTATAAAAGTGAAATTATATTAACAATGGGCAAAAAATGTTTCTCTGGTGACAGCCAGGATAATGCAGCCATCATCTATGGTGATGTCCTCTGACTGCTATATAGATGGATCCTGCCCTCTTCTAGCCCCAAACCTTCTATAAGTCTTTTCTGGGCATGCATCTGGTTTCCCATGTCAATTATTGCAAGGCCTTGCTCAGTCAACACCACGCTGAGACAGTCCAAATATTCTATAATAGACTGTCCATTATATTTTCATGTGACTATAATTTTTCCCTTTTCCTTTTTTTATTTGGAGGGGACAGTGGGGGGATAGTGTGTCTAGATTATCCTGCTGTCTACGGAGGACCTCCTTTACAATGGAGCCATACTTCTGGTGAAGGCCAACCAGGCCAAGGTTTGCCTGGTTCTAATTTGATTATTGAAGCAACATGGGTGTCAGTCCTTAGAGTGGTTGAATGCTCATGAAAATTAACTCTGGAGGACCACTTGAGCAAAGTGATTGTCCACCCTGGAAGAGGAGACAAGATAATAATGTTTTGTGAAGGTACAGATAGGGGACCATTTGACAACTTTATAAATGTTAGGGGGTGCAGAGCAGAGGTTCACCACTGACATGGCCATGGTCCATAATTGTTGCACTCTAACCTGTTCTGGAGTTTTCAGGCCAGCCTAACTGAAGCAGAATGAAATGCAGTGTTCTAATCAACTGGAAAATATACACTTGAAAATGTGGAGGCCTAGAGTCAATGGTTGAATAGAAACAAAAACTTGACAGGATTTATGATAGCATTTGGTATGATTCAGGTAGTGTAACAGGACTGTTCTGGAGTACAGGATATGGAGCAAGGCCTCACCTGGATGAGAGCATGGCTTTGGAAAAGAGATGGGTAATACAATGTCCTGTTGGAAGAAGGAGGCCATCTTAGGTAAGAGTGACATTACTATCTATGTCGTTGCATTATCCTGGTATCTGCAGAGAACAAGCATCACATGCTTACTGATAAATATCCTCCCCATGAGCTAATACTGCTTCATAGTTCCAGCAGTGTAGAGTGAATACTCATTCCTCTTCATCTCTCCAAACCAGTCCAGGTGCATGGGTTTATGCTTTCCTACTAGCAGATGGAGGCAGAAAACAACTAGTTTGATGATGTCACCCTATATAGGGTCCTGTGCAGAACCAGACAGCTAATATTTCTGTCTCCAGCAAATGGTAGGTGAATAATCCTCTGCAATTTAAGACTGGCCTGGAGGACCTAGGTGATTGTAAGGTTTTCCAGGAGCAGGGTACTCTGGTTCTCCCCTCTTGCATGCTGTAAGCAAGAGAGCTTGGATTGGCTGGTGGCAGTCTTAGTACTTTAGGAGTGTAGGACCAACTGGCCCCCCTCCTCCCCTCTGATGTTCACAACTCCATTTGGGATCAGGTCCAGCTGTATTGATCTCTTTCCTCCATGCCTACTCTTGGGAGGTATTTTTCCTTCAGTCAGTGAAATTAAAGTTAAAAAAAAAAGGAAAAAGAGAGAAGGAGCAAGAGTATCAAGACCACTTCATAACTCAATCAGGGTGAGGAGGGGCAGACCAAGGGGTCCCAAATGTGGGATAGGGTAGAATGACCCAAATCAGATCTGGTACAGAGCATGTCGGGATCAGGAGAGTGCACATTAACCAAGTATCTGATCTCTCCCCATCTCCCAGTCTATGCACAGGCTGACAGTCAGACACCCCGAGAGAACCCAAAGGGAGATCTGGACAAGGGTTGGGTAATCGGCATTGATGGACTCTGTAGACTTTCTAGAGGAACCCCAGGGGGTTATAGTGGCCCTGAGAGATGAACCCCTGGAGGAGGGAAATATTCTAGCAGGACAAGATGCTACAGGGATCTGGACATTTAGAAGAGATGAACTGCCATTCTTCATCATGCAGGTTCAAGCAGTCTTGAAAATCTCAGGAAAGTGACCCTTGGAGATTGCTTCTTTGAAGAACTCCTTGCTGGAGGTTGATCTGGAATCTGGCCAGGGGCTTTCCAGCCTACAGGGTAGTCTATAGAGATGATTGCTGATGATTACAGTGGTCCAGATGCTGGACTGAAGGTTGATAGGTTCATGGAATGAATTTACTCTTTGGTGGTTGAGAAGAACAAAGTAACATAGTAGATGACGGCAGAAAAAGACCTGCACGGTCCATCCAGTCTGCCCAACAAGATAACTCATATGTGCTACTTTTTGTGTATACCCTACTTTGATTTGTACCTGTGCTCTTCAGGGCACAGACCGTATAAGTCTGCCCAGCACTATCCCCGCCTCCCAACCACCAGCCCCGCATCTCAACCACCAGCCCCGCCTTCCAACCACTGGCTCTGGCACAGACCGTACAAGTCTGCCCAGCATCATCCCCGCCTCCCAACCACCAATCCCGCTTCCCACCACCGGCTCTGGCACAGACCGTATAAGTCTGCCCAGCACTATCCCTGCCTCCCTACCACCAGCCCCGCCTCCCGATCTTGACTAAGCTCCTGAGGATCCATTCCTTCGGCACAAGATTCCTTTATGCTTATCCCACGCATGTTTGAATTCCGTTACTGTTTCCATTTCCACCACCTCCCGCTGGAGGGCATTCCAAGCATCCACTACTCTCTCCGTGAAAAAATACTTCCTGACATTTTTCTTGAGTCTGCCCCCCTTCAATCTCATTTCATGTCCTCTCGTTCTACCATCTTCCCATCTCCGGAAAGAAGGAAACATTATTTTCCGAGGACAAGCAGGCCATTGTATTCTCACAGCCAATGGAGCCTGGTGCGAATGTTGACTATCTAGATTATATTAGAACTGTCTAACAGCATCGCACCATGCATGTGCTGGTGCCTTCCAGCCCAACGCACAAGTTCAGGTTCCTCAGTCTTCGTTTTAAGTTATTGTGTTCTCCTCTGAGTACATATTTGCTCCCAGGAACATAGCTCCTTTACCTTGGGTGCTGAGCCCCCCAAACCCCCACCAAAACCCCCTACCCCCAACTGTACACCACTACCATAGCCCTTACGGCTGAAGGGGGCACCTAGATGTGGGTACAGTGGGTTTGTGGTGGGTTTTGGAGGGCTTGCTGTTTTCTCCACACGTAACAGGTGGGAGGGGGGAGATGGGGCTGGTTCCGCCTGTCTTGAAGTGCCCTGCACCCACTAAAACTGCTCCAGGGACCTGCATACTGCTGTCATGGACCTGAGTATGGCATCTAAGGCTGGTAATCAATATTTTTAAAGATGTTTTTTGAAGGTGGGAGGGGGTTAGTGACCACTGGGGAAGTAACGGGAGGTCATCCCCGATTCCCTCCGGTGGTCATCTGGTCATTTCGGGCACCTGTTGTGCCTTAGTTGTAAGAAAAACATGACCAGGTGAAAATGTCCAAGTGTTCGTCAAAGACGTCCTTGTTTTTTTCGATTATGGGTCAAGGACGTCCAAGTGTTAGGCACTCCCAAGTCCCACCTTCGCTACGCCTCCGACACGCTCCCTTGAATTTTGGTGCAGTTGGGGATGCCCAAAATCGGCTTTCGATTATACCGATTTGGACGTTTCTGTGAGAAGGATGTCCATCTTCCGATTTATGTCGAAAGATGGGCGTCCTTCTCTTTCGAAAATGAGCCCAATAGTATATACAGGTACTTATTTGTATCTGGGGCAACGGAGGGTTAAGTGACTTGCCCAGAGTCACAAAGAGCTGCAGTGGGAATTGAACCTAGTTCCCGAGGATCAAAGTCCGCTACACAACCACTAGGCTACTCCACTCCACATACAGGTTTGACATGTCCTCGTCGGCACCCAAGGACCGCAGTACTGAGAATCACGGGAAGCTCAAGAAGCATAAGCATGGTTCCTAATCAACACATGGTGCCAGGAGCACTGGGGCATTGATATCGCCTGTACCCAAGAAGTGCCGGCACCAGGAGGAGCACTCCCTATCTTTGGAAGAGATTCTGTTGCACAAGTCTCTGGGCAGCCAGGTCCCTGCTTCCAGTTCGACACTGATGCCTTCTAAGTCTGCCTCTCACTCGGCTTCCCCACCTCTGCTAATGCTTACCTTTGATTAGCTCTTCTGAGCCATGCTTAGGGAAGAGCTGTCGCATATTTCCGAAAACTACTAAAAACCAACCTATTCAATAAGGCATACCATAACGATCCATCCTAAATACCAGAGAACAAAATCCATACCAGAACTGTGCAAAACGGAATTCTCTATTCCTGACTGCTTAAGCTAATCTATCACGATTGAACTTTAACCCAATACCTTTTATTTCTCATTACGAAAATGAATTCTCTTTACTTGATTGCCTAATCCACTCTGTCACCTGCATTATAACTACGTATTTCTCATTCCGGAATTGATGATCGCCATTACGGAACAATGTAAGCCACATTGAGCCTGCAAATAGGTGGGAAAATGTGGGATACAAATACTACAAATAATAATAATAATATGCTGCAACTTCAAACCACTCGGGTATTGAGGGCGCTTGTGCCAGCTGCAGATTAGCCCCAGCATCTTGCTGAGGTTCCATCCATTCCTGTGTAGAGATCCTCAACACTGGTGCCTCGAAGAGTGTCGACATCCACACATACAGTATCACTCTCGACATTGGAGGAGGACATTTCCCTGAAGTTTGAGGGTAGGGCTGTACCTTGGCGCCCTTTGGGGTGTGGATATAGTTCCACTGAGCTGAGGCAGGCACAGACACATAGCCCAATCTGAGTATGGTGAGGAGTCTAAATGGGACTGCACATGGGATTCAGAAGAGGATCCTCATTACTTCTGGGAAGAGGAATCTTATGGGATAACTTCTGATCCCTCCCCATGTCAGCAGAGATGTAAATCTCCATCTGAGGGTCTCTTTCATTAGATTTGTCTGGGAAATGGCTACTACCATCTCATTTAAGTTAGAGATGGAGGAAGAGCCCAGGACAGAAATATTAACTCTCCTGGACTATGAGTCTCCTCCTAAGGAAGGGGTCATGGTACCATTGCACCTTATCCTTAAGGATTTACTGATGAAGAACTGTGAATCTCCCCTCTCAATGCAGGTCACACCAAAGATGGTGGATACACAGTTTCATATCCAGAAGGCTGCCAGATTTGAGCGAGCTGAACTGACACACCACTCTCTGATGGTCGAATCTGCCCTTAAATGAGCTAGGAGCTCCAGGACTCATGGCTTGGTACCCCCAGGTAGAAAGGCTCGGAATCTAGACTCGTTTGGAAGGAAAGCTTTCCAGGCCTCGATATGCATTGCCTATATCCAGTTCTACCTACTACTACCCTCATCTCCTCTTTCTACCCTCATCTCCCCTTACGTTCCCGCCCGTAACCTCCGTTCACAGGATAAATCCCTCCTCTCAGTACCCTTCTCCACCACCGCCAACTCCAGGCTCCGCTCATTCTGCCTCGCCTCACCCTATGCTTGGAACAACCTTCCTGAGCCCTTACGCCAAGCCCCCTCCCTGCCCGTCTTCAAGTCTTTGCTTAAAGCCCACTTCCATATCATCAAGCTGATCAATCCATAGACTGGTGGGTTGTGTCCATCTACCAGCAGGTGGAGATAGAGAGCAAACTTTTGCCTCCCTATATGTGGTCATGTGCTGCCGGAAACTCCTCAGTATGTTCTCTATCTCAGCAGGTGGTGGTCACACACAGCAGCAGCTCTGGCTAGGCCTCCAAGCCTAATCCTTAGGTTTTGTTGAGGCCTGGGGTTGAGGGCTCTTTTGAGCAAGTGCAAACCTGGTGGTGCCAGGTCCCTCCTTTTCTCCCCCCTCCCGCTGGCTCCGTTTAAAAAAAAAAAAAAAAAAATATTTTTAAACGTCTTTAAAGGCGTTTAATTCGACGTTTCTTTAAACGTTCATTGCAGCTACTCACTGGGACACCAGTTCGTTACAGCTCGGAGCGGCAAGCAGGTAATTTTACCTTTTTATAGCGGGCAGGGGGTTCCCCGATTCTTCTCCTCGTGGCAATGGCGTCGGAGGGCGAGGGCGCAAAGGGTCGCTCCCCGGATCGCTGGAGCGCTTCTAGAGGGGATGCGGGGGTTTTACAACCTGATTCGCCCTTGATGGGTGATAGTTTAGTGACCGATGAATGTCCCGGTCGTTCCTCCGGCGTGGCGGTTTTTTCCCGCCATAAACGCCCTTCCCCCGCTCCTCGCCTCCGCCATCTTGGCCGGCCACGCGGCTCGGACGGCTTCTTCGGGGCCGCCCTTGAGGTTGGAGACATTAATGCCATGAATGCCCTTAATTTGGGCGACGGCACAAAAGCGGCTAAAGTTAAGCGCCGTTCTTCCCGCGCGGCTCCTTCACGGAGTTTCGCGCCGGACGCCATTTTGGATGCGCAGCATGTCTCTCCCCCGCTGTTGCGAGCGCCGGTTGAGAGTGCGTCTAGGGCTGTTGCCCAGGCTGCGGAAGTGCACAGTCTGGGGGGTTTCTCCCCCGAGTTTGTTTTGCTGCTGCATCAGGCTTTCCTCATGCAAAACGCTGCCCCTGCTTCCTCTTCTGATAAAGAGGTTGAGGTTCCCAGAGGTAAACGCCCTCGGGTTGATTTCCAGGCCTTGGAGGACTTTTGTCTCCTCCGATGTAGATGAGGGCAGCGTGTCTGAGGTCTCCCAACGATCCTTTGCGGATTCCTTGGAGGAGATAGATCCCCGCTCGGATGGAGCGGATGACCCCTCTGCAGCGCGGCTTTTTAGCCCAGAGGATTTGCCCAACCTGTTGTTACAGGCCATGGACACTTTGAAGATTTCCTCTCCGGAGGACGTCTCTCCCTCAGCCCCTGTTGGCTCTGCCATTATGCTGGGGACGAAGCGCCCGCCTAGAACCTTCCACGTGCATGATGCCATGCACACCTTAATTGCGGCTCAATGGGATGTCCCGGAAACGAGCCTTAAAGTGGCTAGGGCTATGTCCCGCCTCTATCCTTTGGCTGTGAGTGAACGTGAGGCCTATCTGTGGCCTACCGTGGATTCTTTAATCACTGCGGTGACTAAGAAAACGGCGTTGCCGGTGGAAGGTGGCACGGCCCTAAAGGACGCCCAAGACAGAAGATTGGAGGCGGCCTTAAGGTCGTCCTTTGAGGCAGCTGCTTTAAGTTTGCAGGCCTCAGTTTGCGGCTCCTATGTGGCCAGGGCGTGCCGGACTATGGTGCAGCGGGCTTCCCCCTCGGATCATTCCTTGAGGGCTGATTGGCCGGCCCTGGAATCGGGCTTAGCCTATTTGGCAGACTTGCTGTATGATGTCTGGAGAGCCTCAGCTAAAGGCATGGCTCAGACAGTCTCTGCGCGGCGGTGGCTTTGGCTGAAACATTGGTCTGCTGACCACGCCTCTAAATCCCGCATGGCTAGATTGCCTTTTAAAGGCAAGCTGCTCTTTGGGGTCGAGCTGGACAAAATCGTGACCGATCTCGGCACGTCTAAGGGCAAGAAATTACCAGAGGTCAGGGCTCGGGTTAGTACTCGTCCCGATACCTCCAGAGGACGGTTGCAGGAAGCCCATCGGTACCCGCCCGGGCAAGTCGGGTTCCTCTGCCCCCTCTTCCTTCAAGAGGAATTTCTCCCCCAAGCAGCATTCCTTTCGCAGAGACCGCCGTCCCGGAGGTGCTCCCTCCGGTCCTCCCCCAGGGTCTCGTACCCAATGACGGGGCCTTGGTTCACGCCCCAGTGCAGATTGGAGGACGGCTGTCCTCGTTTCTGGGCGAGTGGACCACTATAACTTCAGACGCGTGGGTGCTGGAAGTCATCAGAGACGGCTACAAGCTAGAGTTCTGCCAACCCTTAAGAGACGGGTTTGTACTCTCTCCCTGCAAGTCTCCGGTCAAGCTGTGGTAGTGCAGCAGACCTTGGACAACCTGATCCGCCTGGGTGCGGTCGTTCCGGTGCCAAAAAAAAAATCAGATTGGCAAGGGACGTTACTCCATTTACTTTGTGGTTCCAAAGAAAGGAGGTTCTGTCCGGCCTATCCTCGACCTCAAAGGGGTCAATCGGGCCTGGAAAGTGAGGCACTTTCGCATGGAGACTCTCCGCTCTGTTATAGCGGCAGTGAAGGCAGGAGAGTTCTTGGCTTCCTTGGACATCAAGGAAGCGTACCTGCATATTCCCATCTGGCCTCCTCTCCAACGCTTTCTGCGTTTTACAGTCCTGAGACGACACTTCCAGTTCAGAGCCCTCCCTTTCGGGTTGGCTACTGCTCCGCGGACCTTTTCCAAAGTAATGGGGGTCATAGCGGCCTTCCTGCTAAAGGAAGGAGTACAAGTCCATCCTTATCTGGACGACTGGTTGATCCAAGCCCCCTCTTATGCAGAGTGCGGCAAAGCTATGGACCGGGTAGTTGCTCTTTTGAGCTCCCTGGGATGGATCATCAACTGGAAGAAGAGCCAGCTGCGCCCGACTCAGTCCCTGGTGTATCTGGGAGTTCGATTCGACACCCAAGTGGGCAGAGTGTTCCTGCCAGACAATCGGATTGTCAAGCTTCAGGCTCAGGTGGACTAGTTCCTAGTAGCCTCTTCTATTCGGGCTTGGGACTACGTGCAGCTGTTGGGCTCTATGACGGCCACGATGGAAGTAGTGCCCTGGGCCAGGGCTCATATGATTCCACTACAGCTATCTCTGCTGCTGCGCTGGACTCCGATGTCGGAGGATTATGCTGTGCGCCTTCCCGTGGACCCAGCAGTGCGCAAGGCGCTGAGCTGGTGGACGCAGACAGACAAGTTGTCTGCAGGATTGCCTCTGGTGACCCCGGAGTGGATTGTCGTCACGACAGACGCCTCTTTGATGGGCTGGGGAGCCCACTGCTTGGGAAGGACAGCGCAGGGGCTCTAGTCTTCTGCAGAGGCAAGTGGTCTATCAACCTCCTGGAACTCAGAGCCATTCGGTTGGTGTTATTGGAGTTCATCCCGGTACTGGTGTTGAAGCCTGTACGGGTCCTGTCGGACAATGCCACGGCTGTGGCCTATATCAACCGCCAGGGAGGTACCAAGAGCGCCCCTCTAGCCAAGGAGGCTATGAGTCTTTGCCAGTGGGCGGGAGCGAACCTGGAGCAGCTTTCAGCGGCCCACATTGCCGGAGTCATGAATGTCAAGGCGGACTTTCTCAGTCGCCATACCTTGGAGCCTGGAGAGTGGCAACTATCTGCTCAGGCGTTCTTGGACATCACGAAGCGCTGGGGCCAGCCGAGCCTAGATCTGATGGCGTCATCGGCCAATGGCCAAGTGCCGCGCTTTTTCAGCAGAGGACGGGACCCTCGATCCCTGGGAGTAGATGCTCTTCTCCAACAGTGGCCGACACAAGAGCTCCTCTATGTGTTTCCGCCCTGGCCCATGTTGGGCAGGGTGCTAGACCGGGTGGCAAAGCATCCCGGCAGGGTAATCCTGGTGGGTCCGGATTGGCCCAGACGTCCCTGGTATGCGGACTTGTTCAGGCTCTCAGTCGACGATCCTCTGCGGCTGTCAGTGGAGCAGGGCCTGTTACATCAGGGTCCCGTGGTGATGGAGGATCCCTCTCTCTTTGGTCTTACGGCCTGGCTATTGAGCGGCAGCGTCTGAGGAAGAAGGGCTTCTCAGACAAGGTCATCGCCACTATGCTGAGAGCGAGGAAGCGCTCTACTTCTACTGCTTACGCCAGGGTTTGGCGTATCTTTGCAGCATGGTGTGAAGCAGGCTCACTTTCTCCCTTCACTGCTCCAATTTCTTCAGTGTTGGCGTTCCTGCAAGAAGGTCTGGAGAAAGGCCTGTCGCTCAGTTCCCTTAAAGTCCAGGTAGCGGCTCTGGCTTGCTTCAGGGGCCGCCTGAAGGGTGCTTCCCTGGCTTCGCAGCCAGATGTGGTGCGCTTTCTCAAGGGAGTTAATCACCTGCGCCCTCCTCTGCACTCAGTGGTGCCTGCGTGGAATCTCAACCTGGTGCTAAGAGCATTGCAGAAGCCGCCTTTGGAACCCTTGTCGAGGGCATCTCTGAAAGACCTGACGTTGAAAGCAGTCTTTTTGGTGGCTATCACTTCAGCCAGAAGAGTTTCCGAGCTCCAGGCGCTCTCATGTCGAGAGCCTTTTCTGCAGTTCACTGAGGCAGGAGTGACTATTCGCACAGTGCCTTCCTTCCTGCCCAAGATTGGTTCTCGCTTCCATGTGAATCAGCAGCTCTGTCTCCCTTCCTTTCGTAGGGAGGACTACCCAGAGGAGTACTCCGCTCTTGAATATCTGGATGTGAGACGAGTCATCATCAGATACTTGGAAGTGACCAATGATTTCCGGAAATCGGATCATCTGTTTGTCCTGTTTGCAGGTCCTCGTAAGGGTCTGCAGGCTGCTAAGCCTACAGTGGCAAGATGGGTCAAGGAAGCCATTGCAGCGGCTTATGTGGCCGCGGGGAAGGTGCCGCCTATCCAGCTGAAGGCTCACTCCACGAGAGCTCAGGCGGCCTCGATGGCAGAGGCCGGATCCGTCTCCTTGGAAGAGATATGCAAGGCGGCAACGTGGGCTTCGGCTCATACATTCTCCAAGCATTACCGTTTGACTGTGGCTGCACGGGCGGAGGCCCGGTTTGGAGCTTCAGTGTTGAGGTCAGGGATTTCTATGTCCCGCCCTGGGTGAGTACTGCTTCGGTACATCCCACCAGTCTATGGATTGATCAGCTTGATGATATGGAAGGTAAAATTATGTATAATCATACCTGATAATTTTCTTTCCATTAATCATAGCTGATCAATCCATAGCCCCTCCCAGATATCTGTACTGTTTATATTCTGGTTGAATTTTAGGTTCAAGTTTAGCCTTCAGTTACTTCAGGAGGACTTCGTGTTCAAGTTCTTCTTTCACTTGGATTCTTCAAGAGTTGAGACGAGTTTGTGTTACAGTGAGCTGCTGCATTCCTCTCCCCTCCGTTTTACGGGGCTGGATTGAGACATAAATTCTGCCGGCACTCCCTCCCGCTTCGTGCGGCTGTAGGGCAGCTTTGTACCCCTCCCGCTTCGGCGGTGTTAGGGTCAGTCAGCTCCTCCCGCGGTTGCGGTTGCAGGATAAGCCAGATCCCCCCGCATCGGCGGGTGTGGTGTCCCTCCCCCGCTCCGCGGGGATGAGCTGGACGGATTCCCCTCCCCCACTTGTGTGGGGATGAGCTGGGTTAATTCCCCTCCCCCGTTTCGGCGGTGGTGAGCTGGGCAGAGTGTCCCTTCGTGGGTGTAATTCTCTAAGTGCTGAGTCCTGCGGATGGAGCTTTGATATCGACATACTGAGGAGTTTCCGGCAGCACATGACCACATATAGGGAGGCAAAAGTTTGCTCTCTATCTCCACCTGCTGGTAGATGGACACAACCCACCAGTCTATGGATTGATCAGCTATGATTAATGGAAAGAAAATTATCAGGTATGATTATACATAATTTTACCCTCTTCAATGCTGCATTTGGCACCTAACCCTTACCGTTCAGTGAATCCAGACTGCCCCAATTTGACTGCCCCTATCGGACCGACCGTTCACTTGTCTATTAGATTGTAAGCTCTTTAAGCAGGGACTGTCTCTCTTTGTTAAATTGTACAGCGCTGCGTAACCCTAGTAGCGCTCTAGAAATGTTAAGTAGTAGTAGTAGTACTACCTACTTTACACAAGCCTTTACTTGCAATCTTTGGTCCTCAGTGCACTCAGTCTTGCAGATTCTCTCCCACTGAAGCAGGCCACAGAGCTTAGCCAGTTGGCCAGTAAGGACGCATATGACTGTTTTGATATAGTGTCTAGACTTTCCAACATGGGTGTAGGGATGCACAGACTCTCATGGCTGCATGTCTCTGACCTAGAACCAGCAGTTCAGGAGAGATTGCGGATGTTCCTTGCCGAGGTGGCAATCCGTTTGGAAATAAGGTAGAAGAGGCCGCTGACCTCATAAAGAACCACACTGATACCATGTAAACCCTGTCTCGGCACCCTCCAGCTGCAACCTCTTTCTCCCAGAGATTTTCAAATGTGCCTAGGTGGCAGCCCTATTACTAACCTCTGACTGGTGGGTTCTTCAAAGAGTCTGTCTCGGTTACACTGTGCATTGGTGTCAAAGACCACCAAATTGCCCACCGAGAGCATCGCACATCAGCTCTTGGCATAAGCAGGTAGAGGAAATCTCTATCCTTCTACAGGCCTATGTGGTTGAACTCGTGCCACAATCAGTACATAAGGTACTACTACTACTACTACTATTTAGCATTTCTATAGCGCTACAAGGCATACGCAGCGCTGCACAAACATAGAAGAAAGACAGTCCCTGCTCAAAGAGCTTACAATCTAATAGACAAAAAATAAATAAAGTAAGCAAATCAAATCAATTAATGTGAACGGGAAGGAAGAGAGGAGGGTAGGTGGAGGCGAGTGGTTACAAGTGGTTACGAGTCAAAAGCAATGTTAAAGAGGTGGGCTTTCAGTCTAGATTTAAAGGTGGCCAAGGATGGGGCAAGACGTAGGGGCTCAGGAAGTTTATTCCAGGCGTAGGGTGCAGCGAGACAGAAGGCGCGAAGTCTGGAGTTGGCAGTAGTGGAGAAGGGAACAGATAAGAAGGATTTATCCATGGAGCGGAGTGCACGGGAAGGGGTGTAGGGAAGGACGAGTGTGGAGAGATACTGGGGAGCAGCAGAGTGAATACATTTATAGGTTAGTAGAAGAAGTTTGAACAGGTACTTCCTTTGTGCTCAAAAAGACTGGGGGATTTTGTCCTATCCTAGACCTAAGGGCCCTAAAAAAAATTCCTGGTCAAAGAAAAGTTCAGGATGATTTCCCTGGATTCTGTTCTTCCCATGATTCAGAAAAACAATTGGTTGTGCTCTCTGGACTTAAAGGATGCCTGTTCCCACATTTCGATACTTCCCAGTCACAGGAAGTATCTCAGATTCCGAATAGGGAAACACCACTACCAGTATCGCGTTCTGCCTTTTGGCCTTGTGTTAGCTCCGAGAGTATTCACCAAGAGGCCAATATTCAGACTGCGGGAGGCTGCCCTGCTAACTCTCGCAGTCAGCAGCAAACCCGGAAATTCAATGCCAGGCCATATCTGGCAACCAGCATTGAATTTCTGGGGGGGGGGGGGGGGGGGGGGGTTCACCACGCTGTTTAAGCCGATATTCATCAGCTGACCAGCTAAGTTATAGAGGCCAAAGATAGACCCACTATTTATGGGGGGTCTATCTGTCCGCTAAACTTAACCGGTCAGCCGATGAATATTGGTGCTAACTGGTTATTTATTTATTTGTATTTTGCTCACACCTTTTTCAAGAGCAGCTCAAGGTGAGTTACATTCAGGTACACTGGGTACGTTGTGCAACATAGCCTGTGACTGGCCTAGCTGCTGAGCGCTAATATCAGTTGAGATAGCTGGCTATTTAACCAGCCAGGAGCCATTCTTGGCCAGTTAAATAGTGCTGAGTATCAGGCAGCTAGTGTCTAGCTGTAGTGTATGTGTTTCCCTATCTGGACGATTGACTGGTCAAGACCATTTCACAGGAAAGAGCGAAAGAGTCAATGCTTCTAACTATTCGGGTGTTGGAGTTACTAGGGTTCATCATTAAACTATCCCAAGTCCCACCTTCTCCTGGTCCAGCGATTGGAGCCCTGCTTGATACATTGAAGGTTTGAGCTTTTCTTCCACAAGCGAGAGCAGAGACCTTAACAACACTGGCTTTGCAGGTCTGAAGCAGCAAGCAGATCACAGCTTGGCAAATGTTGAGATTGATGGGCCACATGGCCTCAACAGTGCGTGTCACTCCCATGGCACAGCTCCATTTGAGAGCAGCCCAGTGGACCCTGGCTTCCCAAAGGTCTCAGGTGGCTGGGAGTCTAACGGATATAATCCAGATTCCAGCAGAGTTGACTTATACCCTTCTTGTGTGAAATTTAATCAAATTTGACTGTGGGACTACCATTCCAAATTCCACCTCCTCAGAAGGTGTTAACTATGGATGCATTGAACCTGGAATGGGGACCTTATGTAGATGGACTTCACACCCAGAAGACTTGGTCTGCTCAGGAAACAGATCAACATATCAACCTCCTCAAGCTGAGAGCCATTTGGAATGTTCTAAAGACTTTCAGAGATTGGCTACAGAACAAAATTATTCTCATTCAAACAGACAGCCAGGTTGCAATGTTCTGTGTGAACAAGCAGTGAAAGGGAAAGGGATCCTACCCCTTGTGTCTGGAGGCAGTGGGGATGTGAAAGTGGGCCCTCCTTCATGGAATTGTCCTCTGACCCACATGCCTTGCAGACAGACTGAGCAGGATTTTGTAACCGCACAGGTGGTCTATCAACATGGGCATAGCCCTCAAGATCTTCTGAGAATGGGCACTTCCTTGGTGCATCTTTTTGCTACTCATCTCAACAACAAAGTCCCCCAGTTCTGTTACAGGCTGAGATCACATGGCAGACTAGCATCAGATGCCTTTCACCTACATTTGGGGGATGGTCTTCTGTATTGCTGAGACCAGGAAACTATGATCCTAATCACTCCTTATTGGCCAAGGCGGATCTGGTCTTCTCCTCTTCTGGAGTTGTCCGCCGAAGATCCTTGGAAATTGGAATATTTTCTGACCCTTATCACGCAGAACAAGGGATCCTTTCTGCATCCCAGCCACCAATTCCTGGCCTTCATGGGTTGGATGTTGAGAGTGTAGAATTTGAATTTTTAGATTTGGATGTCTTTCACATTTTATTGGCTTCTAGGAAAGACTCCACTAAGAGATGTTACTCATTTAAGTAAGCCCATATCTCAGCCTGTAATTGTTCGCTTCATGAGAGGTTTGCTATTGACAAAGCCCCCTATCATACCTCCAGCTATGTCATGGGATCTCAGTGTTGTCCTCACCCAGCTAATGAAAGATCCTTTTGAGCCATTTGATTCCTGTTATCTGAAGTATTTGACCTGGAAAATTGTGTTTTTGGTGGTGGTCACTTCAGTTCACAGGGTCATTGAGCTTCAGGCCCTAGTAGCTGATCCACCTTACACTAAATTTCAGCACAATAGAGTAGTTCTCCGCAGGCACCCTAAATTCCTTCCTAAGGTGATGTCGTAGTTCCATCTTAAGCAGTCAGTCATTCTGCCAACATTTTTCCCAAATCCTTATGCCTATCCTGGTGAGAGTGTACTGCATACCTTAGATTGCAAGTGAGCCTTAGCCTTCTGTCTGGTGTGGACTAACACCCATGGAATCAACTTTTTGTTTCTTTTGACCCAAACGGGATGGAGGTAGCCATCGACAAATGCTCAGTTTTTAATTGGCTAGCAGATTACATCTCTTTTACTTATGCCCAGGCTGGGCTGATTCTAGAGGGTCATGTCAAGACTCATAAGGTCAGAGCCATGGCGATATTGATAGCCTACAAAGTCAGCCTCCATAGAGGAGATTTGCAAAGCTGCGATGTGGTCATCTGTCCTCACATTCGCATCTCATTACTGCCTTGAGCAAGACAACCAATGTGACAGCCGGCTTGGACAGGTAGTCCTGAAGAATTTGTTCAGTGTTTAGAAGCTAACTCCACCCCCTAGGCCCAGTTTTCTTTAGTTCCGGGCTGTATATTCACATCTAATAGGTCAATAGTTTCAGGTTAATTGACTTTCAGGCCTCAACGTTTCGAGTCCCTATTGTCCTAACACTGTTGTTTTCGGTGAGATCTGCTAGCTAGAGATTCCCAGTTGTGAGAATACAACAGCTTGCTTGTCCTCAGAGAAAACAAGGTTACTCACCTGTAGCAGGTGTTCTCTGATGACTGCAGGCTAAGTATTTTCATTTACCCTCCCATCTTCCCTTGGAGTTGTATTCTTAGCTGTTGTATAATGGCTGAGGAACCCGCACTCAAGCATCGGGCAGGCAGGCACCAGCACATGTGCAGTGGGATGCTGCTAGAAACTTCTAACATAATCTCACTACTCAGCATCCTCACCAGACTCCGTCAGGTGACGTCACCCAGCTGTGAGAATACTTGACTTTCTGTCCTGGGAGAACACCTGCTACAGATGAGTAACCTTGCTTTTCTGCCCAAAGTCAATGCATTTGTCTTCACCATAACTAAGAAGACTGTCATCCTAATTGAAGGAGGAGTAACTGGATCCACAGGACCGTCAGATGAAGGCGCTGTAGAATTTTTTGGGTTGTCTACTCTGGACTTGCAAACAGCAATCTGTGGTCATTATGTAACAAGAGCATGCTTGCATTGGACTCAGCTGCCATAGGGATCTTTGGCAGAGAATCTTGAACACAAGATGCTTCAAGGTGGGTTCCACATATCTGGCCAGTACCTTACATGATTTCATATGGGCTTCATCAAAGAACTTGGCTTTTGTGGTAATGGTGTTTTACCTGCTATGGCTGAGGAATTGGTCAGCAGATGTGGCATTAAAGGCATGGCTCAGCAAGCTTCCCTTCAAAGGAAAGCAGTTGTTTGGAGAAGACTGTGAAGGACTTAGGAGAATCTAAGGTTCTAAAACTCCTGGAAAGTAGACTGTGAGTGGACTACCCGAATTCCTAGAAGCAGTTTCTACAACAAAACTTACTAAATCGGGCAGTTGTGAATACGGGAGGACATCTTGGAACACTGCACTGAGCTTTGCAAGGAAAGATAAGTAATGTTTTCACATTACTTAGCCTCAGCAGCAGATGAATCCAGGAACTTAGGGGTTATGTCCACCTACCAGCACACTGGAGAACACTGAAAGAAGGCAGTGACCCTGGACATCCAGCTCCTTCACCCTTCAGTATATCTCTATCTCCAGCAAGTGGTGGACGGATTCCTTTCAGCTCCTGGATTCTATTCTTAGGGAGGCTCATGTGCTTTGCCAGTTGAGCAGAGGGCACCCGCTAACAGAGTTTTCCCGTGCTCAGGTACTTGGCGCCAGCGCCATTTTGGAAGCATCGGGTGATGCAGAGCTCTCGGTCTCTCAAGCAGGGGATCTCGGGCTGCAGGCCAGTTTGCTCGCTGACGGTGTTTTACCAGTGAGGGAGCCTCAGGGGACAGCTCCTGCTGGGAACTATGTAACAGATGTGCAGGGAGACTTTTTTTCCCCCTCTGATTTCATTCTTATAATGTATCTGGTCTTTTTAATGAAGAGGGCCCTTCTGGGTGCGCACAGTCTGTCTCTGCCTCCTCCAGCTTCCTCTGCCCAGGATTTCTCTATGGTTGATGGAGAGGCCTTGCCGGCGGTCGCTTTGGACACTCCTGCCCTTAAGCATAGGCGGGTTTCTTTGGTGTCCAAAGTGGGCTCCGTGGGGCCTCATTCCCCTCCCCAGTCGCTGTTTTTGGGCTCGGGGGAGTCCTCTAGGTCTTCTAGAGTGGAGGATCTGGAGGGTGAGATTCTTCAGGAGGAGCAGGACTACCCTAAGGCTGTCCGCATTTTTCATTGGGATGAGCTGCCATCCCTCATTTCAAATGCATTATTAGCTTTGAATATTAAGGATCTGGAGGTGGCAGCAGCCTCTATGGTTAACCTCAAAATGGCCAGTACTAGAAAGCCTGCCCAGGCTTTTCCAGTTCATGAGGCTATACCGGAGCTTATAATGGCTCAGTGGTTGGATCTGGATGGGAGCCTTAAGGTGGCTAGAGTGATGGCTCGCCTCCACCCGGTGGGAGAAGCTCTGCTGGGTCTTTTTGCTCTACCTAAGGTAGACGCTCTGGTGATTGCAGTTACCAAGAAGACCACCCTCTCTGTGGAAGGGGGGGTTGCCTTGAAAGATATGCAGGACAGCTGTCTGGAGGCTTCCTTGAAGCGCTCCTTTGAAGTTTCGGCCCTGCACTTCAGGCAGCCATATGCAGTTTGTATGCAGCCAGGACTTGTCTCTCCTGGTTACAACAGGCGGTTGAGCAGAATCTGGAGGCTTTATCCTCGCTGTCGGACTTTGCTCCCCATATGGAGTCGGGTCTAGCTTATTTGGCTGATGCTATGATTTGGTGAGAGCATCTGCCAAGCTAGGTGTTTGCTATGGCTTCGCCATTGGTCGGCGGATATGGCCTCTATGCAACGCTTTACTAAATTGCCCTTTCGGGGAAAGCTCTTGTTTAGAGAGGACTTGGAAATGAGCGTTAAGGATTTGGGTGAGTCCAAATCCCAGCACCTCCCTGAAGACAAGGCCAAGTCTTTGACCAGGACCTCCTCTTCGAAGCCTCAGTTTCGTGAAATACGCCGCTGTCGTCATGGATGGGCCTCAGGCTCCTTTCAGCATCCCAGATTTCAGCGGCATTCCTCCTTTTGCTCTGTCAAAAGATCCTCAGGTTCTGGCCAGCAACAGGGAGCCCAGGGGCACTCTGCACAATGATGAGGCGCCAGCATAGGGGGTCACCTGACCTTGTTCTACGAAGAGTGGGCCAAGGTCATGGTCAGATCAATGGTTTCTAGACTTGATCAGAGATAGATTAGAATTTGCAGCACCCGTAGATGTCTTTTTGGAGTTACAGTGCGCCACAGCCGTCAAGCTTTTCAGTCTCTGTTGGACTTGAGGGCTATGATGCCCATTCCGTAGTCTAAGCTTCATTCAGGTCGATACTCAATCTGTTTTGTGGTTCCTTGGAAAGGAGGGTCTTTCAGACCGGTGCTCGACTTGTGCAGAGTAAACAAGTTATCGACAGTAGACATTTCTGCTTGGAAACGTTACGATCCGTCATAGCAGTAGTTCAGCCGGTGGAGTTCCTCACATCGCTGGACCTCAAAGAGACATATTTGCATATCCCAATTTGGCCTCCTCATCAGCGATTTCTATGCTTTGCGATTCTTGGCCAACATTTTCAGTTCCGAGCTTTGCTGTTTGGTCTGGCCACAGTGCCTCACACCTTCTCCAAGGTAATGGTGGTGGTGGCTGCATTTCTACAGAGAGAAGGGGTCAGAGTTCATCCTTATCTAGACGATTGGCTGATCTGGGTGGATTCGGAGCAGGAGGTTCGGCCAGCCACAGCCTGTGTCATCGAAGTCCTACAGTTGCTTGGATGGGTCGTCAATTTTCCAAAAATTCATCTGACCCCCCTCTGTCTCTTGAATATTTGGGAGTTCGCTTCGACATGCTTTTGACACTGTCGATCACAGCATACTTCTCGATACCCTGTCCTCACTTGGATTCCAGGGCTCTGTCCTTTCCTGGTTCTCTTCCTACCTCTCCCTCCGCACCTTTAGTGTTCACTCTGTTGGATCCTTTTCTACTTCTATCCGTCTGCCTGTCGGCGTACCTCAGGATTCTGTTCTTGGTCCCCTCCTCTTTTCTATCTAAACTTCTTCCCTTGGTTCATTAATCTCATCCCATGGCTTTTCCTACCATCTCTATGCTGATGACTCCCAAATCTACCTTTCTACCCCTGATATCTCACCTTGCATCCAAACCAAAGTTTCAGCGTGCTTGTCTGACATTGCTGTCTGGATGTCTCAACGCCACCTGAAATTAAACATGACCAAAACTGAGCTTCTCATTTTTCCCCCCAACTCACCTCGCCTCTCCCCCCCCCCCCCCCCCCCCGCCCCCGTTTTCTATTTCTGTTGATGGCTCTCTCATTCTCCCTGTCTCCTCAGCTCGAAACCTTGGGGTCATCTTTGACTCTTCTCTCTCCTTCTCTGCTCATATCCAGCAGAGCGCCAAGACCTGTCGTTTCTTTCTTTACAACATCCGTAAAATCCACCCCTTTCTTTCCGAGCACTCTACCAAAACCCTCATCCACACCCTTGTCACCTCTCGTTTAGACTACTGCAATCTGCTTCTTGCTGGCCTCCCACTTAGTCACCTCTCCCCTCTCCAATCGGTTCAAAACTCTGCTGCCCGTCTCATCTTCCGCCAGGGTTGCTTTACTCATACTACCCCTCTCCTCAAGTCGCTTCACTGGCTCCCTATCCGTTTTCGCATCCTGTTCAAACTTCTTCTACTAACCTATAAATGTACTCACTCTGCTGCTCCCCAGTATCTCTCCACACTCATCCTTCCCTACACCCCTTCCCGTGCACTCCGCTCCATGGATAAATCCTTCTTATCTGTTCCCTTCTCCACTACTGCCAACTCCAGACTTCGCGCCTTCTGTCTCGCTGCACCCTACGCCTGGAATAAACTTCCTGAGCCCCTACGTCTTGCCCCATCCTTGGCCACCTTTAAATCTAGACTGAAAGCCCACCTCTTTAACATTGCTTTTGACTCATAACCACTTGTAACCACTCGCCTCCACCTACCCTCCTCTCCTCCTTCCTGTACACATTAATTGATTTGATTTGCTTACTTTATTTTTTGTCTATTAGATTGTAAGCTCTTTGAGCAGGGACTGTCTTTCTTCTATGTTTGTACAGCGCTGCGTACGCCTTGTAGCGCTATAGAAATGCTAAATAGTAGTAGTAGACAAGGCACAAGGGTGCATCTTTCTGCCTGAGAGCAGACGCCTCAAGCTGCAGAGTCAGGTGCGCCTCTTTTTGCCTCGGCCCCCGTGCTTGGGATTATGTGCAGGTACTCGGGTTGATGGCAGCCACCCTGGAGGTGGTGCCGTGGGCGAGGTCGCATATGCGGTCTCTACAGCATGCCTTGCTGGATCGGTGGTCTCCAGTGTCTCTGGAATATCAGCGGCGGTTTCTTTGGATTCCTGCGGCACAGTGCAACATGAGTTGGTGGCTGTCTGAGGCCAACCTGTGGCGAGGTATGCCGCTAGTGACCCCTCAATGGCTTCTGGTGGTCACAGATGCCAGTTTTTTGGGGTGGGAAGCTCACCGCCTCCACCACAATGCTCAGAGCCGGTGGACAGAGATAGAAGTGGGGTGGTCCATCAATCGGTTGGAATTGAGGGCCGTCCTCAATGCCTTTCTGGTATTCCGGAAGACCCTAGAGGGGCGAGTGGTCCGAATTCTCTCGGACAATACGACAGCAGTGGACTACATCAACCGCCAGGGAGGCACAGAGCACAGCGTTGGCCACGGAGGTGGCTGGCATTCTGACATGGGCGGAGCATCACTTCTGTTGTCGGCAGCTCACATTGCAGACAAAGCAACGTGCAGGCCAATTTTCTCAGTCGTCATCGCCTCGATTCAGCAGAGTGGGAGCTGACGTCAGAGGCATTTCTCCAGATATGCTGCAAGTGGTGGAAACTCCATTTCGGCTGCCTCTGTTGCTGGACCTCCTGCACCAGGGTCCTATGGCTATGGAAGATCCCTGCCACTTTGATCTTACATCTTGGTTATTGAGTGGTCAAGGTTCAGGAAGAAAGACTACTCTGACGAGGTCATTGCTACTTTGCTGCGGTCCCGGAAACGGTCCACTATGACTGTGTATGCCCGGGTATGGCAAACATTTGAGGCTTGGTGTGCTGCTCATGCTTGTTCGGCGTTGTGAGCCTCGGTGTTGCAGATGTTGGCCTTTTTCTAGGAGGGCTTGCAGAAGGGCCTAGCCTACAATTCTCATCGGATTCAGGTGGTAGTGTTGGCATGTTTTCGGGGGCATGTGGCTGGATCTTCTCTGCCAGGTTACCCGGACATGGTCTGTTTTTTGCATGGAGACTTACATCTTCACCCTCTGTTGCATAGTCCATGCCTTTTGTGGAGTTTTGGCTTGGTTCTTCAAGCATGCAGATGGCACCCTTTGAGTCACTTCGATGGGCTTTGGAGGAAGATCTTACTCTCAAGGCTGTCTTTTTAGTGGCCATGGCTTTGGCGCATAGGGTGTCTAAGATTCAGGCACTTTCCTGTCATGATCCTTTTCTGCAGTTTTCTGAATCCGGGTTTACAGGCAGGACGGTGCCTTCGTTTCCACTTTTCATCTGAATCAGCCTCTTTTCTTTCATTTTGGAAGGAAGACTTTCTGGATTCCTTTCATCAGCTGCACCTGTTGAATATCCGTCGAGTTCTTTTACAGTATTTGCAGATGTCGAACGAGTTCCGGTGCACCGATCACCTCTTCATTCTGTTGTCAGGGCCTCAAAGGGGCTTTCCGGCGTCTAAAGCCACAATAGCTTGCTGGCTTAGAGTCAGTTATTTCTGCTTACATCGTGACAGTAGGTTTCTGCCGGAGGCATTGAAGGAACATTCCAAGCGAGCACAGGCTTCATTGTGGGTGGAGATGAGCATCTTTTCTATTCAGGAACTCTGTCGGGCTACTACTTGGGTGTCCCATCTCTCGTTTGTGCGGCATTATAGACTTGACATGGCAGCAAGAGACAATGCACAATTTGAAGCTGTGGTCCTCTCTCGAGGAGCGACGGCTTCCCATCCAGTTTAGGGAGTGCTTAGGTACATCCCACCAGTTCCTAGATTCATCTGCTGCTGAGGCTAAGGAAGGAAAGATTAGAACTTACCTGATAATTTTCTGTCCTTTAGTTGCAGCAGATGAATCCAGAATCCCTCCCTGTCCTTGTCTGTTGATTTTGCAGTGTTTTTTTCAAATCCAGATTTGTAATGCAAAAAAAAAGGAGGACGGGATATTCCCTCCTTTGATTGTTCTATTCATTCCAGTTGGATGAGCAAGTTTTGACTATAAGGAAGGTTTTGTTAGTGTTTCTTCAACTCTCTACTTTGGAATATGACATATACTGAAGGGTGAAGGAACTGGACATCCAGGGTCACTACCTTCAGTGTTCTCTATCTCCACCTGCTGGTAGGTGGATATAACCCACCAGTTCCTGGATTCATCTGCTGCGACTAAAGGAAAGAAAATTATCAGGTAAATCTTAATTTTTCCTTTTGCTATTTTCATAAAGTATTTTTGATTTAGCACATTGTTTGGTCACATGAGCACTAACCAAACACTTGATTGTATGGTGCTTTTGAGGATCCCAATGAAAGATAGCTCACACACCTTGATGAACCACCTTTGTGGTGGATGTTATTAGGTGATATATTATTCTGTTCCTTTTCAAAAATTTTAAAATATTATAATTTTGTTAATTTGGAATGTAATCAATTAATATTTTGTTAATACTGTCAAATTTTAGTAGTTAGCTGACACACTGACTTTGTTGTTTTGATGTCAGTAATAGGCAGTTGTTCCCACTGGATTCCTTCTCAACTTTGATGTTTGCTCTCTCATTGGTTTGTTCCAGTGCCTTCTAGTTAGGGGAGTGAATTAGGTATGCTTGCTTTGTTACAGAAATACTGGCTCTCTGGGGCTGCATAGGACCCTATATAGGGTGACATCCTTAAACCAGTTATTCTCTGTCTCCATCTGCTGGCAGGGTAGCATTAACCCATATATCTGGACTGGTCTGGAGGGACTCAAAGAAAGAATATTAGGTAAAATCTAATTTCCGAAAGCTAACCATGCCTTGTCTCATTTGCCCTGAAAATATTTTTTATCAGCCCCAGTGTTTTTCAGTAAATTCAGCAATAGGTTTCTCGAAAAAGAATATACAAATGTTTTCTTATTACATTAATTATACTGTAAGACTGATATATGTTTAGTTTTTTCTCTAATTTTTGGGTAGACCTATAATGTGAAGACTCCACCAAAGTATGAAAAAGTCCAAAGAGAAAGTATAAATCAACATGCAGAAGCAGCAATGAAAAAGAAGAGAAAAGTTGCTTTAGAATTTGATGCTCAATCAGATAGCTCAGACCATACAGACCTCCTGGTAAAATATTTACTTTGGTGATATTTATTACTTTTTTGTTCTTAGTAGTCTTTTGCAAGTTTCCTCTTCTTCCTAAGGTGCAGTACTCATAGGGTCAAATATATGTGCCATTTTTCTCATAGATATAAATTTGAACCTGATTCACTAAGCTCACTTCTAATATGTTTATGACACGTATTTTTAAAAAATGAGGTCCTAAATTTGAGCACCTAGGTTAGCTGAACTCAGGGGCCTAAAGAGGATGCTAAATGCATAAAAAGGGTATACTTGTCTATTATTTTAGTCTGTCTGTGTCTTTAGTTTTTATGGATTATGTATGTGAGTTGTGTGCTGCTTAGAATTTTACATAAGGTGGGATGCAAATGCTGCAAATAAATATTCAGATACAGTGGGGGAAATAAGTATTTGATCCCTTGCTGATTTTGTAAGTTTGCCCACTGACAAAGACATGAGCAGCCCATAATTGAAGGGTAGGTTATTGGTAACAGTGAGAGATAGTACATCACAAATTAAATCCGGAAAATCACATTGTGGAAAGTATATGAATTTATTTGCATTCTGCAGAGGGAAATAAGTATTTAATCCCTCTGGCAAACAAGACCTAATACTTGGTGGCAAAACCCTTGTTGGCAAGCACAGCGGTCAGACGTCTTCTGTAGTTGATGATGAGGTTTGCACACATGTCAGGAGGAATTTTGGTCCACTCCTCTTTGCAGATCATCTCTAAATCATTAAGAGTTCTGGGCTGTCGCTTGGCAACTCGCAGCTTCAGCTCCCTCCATAAGTTTTCAATGGGATTAAGGTCTGGTGACTGGCTAGGCCACTCCATGACCCTAATGTGCTTCTTCCTGAGCCACTCCTTTGTTGCCTTGGCTGTATGTTTTGGGTCATTGTCGTGCTGGAAGACCCAGCCACGACCCATTTTTAAGGCCCTGGCGGAGGGAAGGAGGTTGTCACTCAGAATTGTACGGTACATGGCCCCATCCATTCTCCCATTGATGCGGTGAAGTAGTCCTGTGCCCTTAGCAGAGAAACACCCCCAAAACATAACATTTCCACCTCCATGCTTGACAGTGGGGACGGTGTTCTTTGGGTCATAGGCAGCATTTCTCTTCCTCCAAACACGGCGAGTTGAGTTCATGCCAAAGAGCTCAATTTTTGTCTCATCTGACCACAGCACCTTCTCCCAATCACTCTCGGCATCATCCAGGTGTTCACTGGCAAACTTCAGACGGGCCGTCACATGTGCCTTCCGGAGCAGGGGGACCTTGCGGGCACTGCAGGATTGCAATCCGTTATGTCGTAATGTGTTACCAATGGTTTTCGTGGTGACAGTGGTCCCAGCTGCCTTGAGATCATTGACAAGTTCCCCCCTTGTAGTTGTAGGCTGATTTCTAACCTTCCTCATGATCAAGGATACCCCACGAGGTGAGATTTTGCGTGGAGCCCCAGATCTTTGTCGATTGACAGTCATTTTGTACTTCTTCCATTTTCTTACTATGGCACCAACAGTTGTCTCCTTCTCGCCCAGCGTCTTACTGATGGTTTTGTAGCCCATTCCAGCCTTGTGCAGGTGTATGATCTTGTCCCTGACATCCTTAGACAGCTCCTTGCTCTTGGCCATTTTGTAGAGGTTAGAGTCTGACTGATTCACTGAGTCTGTGGACAGGTGTCTTTCATACAGGTGACCATTGCCGACAGCTGTCTGTCATGCAGGTAACGAGTTGATTTGGAGCATCTACCTGGTCTGTAGGGGCCAGATCTCTTACTGGTTGGTGGGGGATCAAATACTTATTTCCCTCTGCAGAATGCAAATAAATTCATATACTTTCCACAATGTGATTTTCCGGATTTAATTTGTGATGTGCTATCTCTCACTGTTACCAATAACCTACCCTTCAATTATGGGCTGCTCATGTCTTTGTCAGTGGGCAAACTTACAAAATCAGCAAGGGATCAAATACTTATTTCCCCCACTGTATAATTATACAGATATAATTATGCATATACTCAGTCAACTTATACATATGCCCCCTCAATATTCAGCACTATTTAACCGGTCAGAATGGCTACTGACCGGTTAAATAGCACTTAACCGGCTATCCATCAATATTCAGCAGGGGATAACCAGTTATCCCATGTTGAATATCCACAGTTAGTGGATAGCCGGTTATATTGGCTGATATAACCAGCTATCAACCGATTTTTAAACCGGGTTTTAAGGCCATATTTAGCCATGTGAAAGCCTAGTAAATCTAAATAACCAGCTAAGCAAAAATAAACCGAATATTCAGTGCTGGTCACCGGAAATGGCCCGGCATTGAATATATAGGCTTAGCACCAACCACGGGAGTTACCCAGTCTAATACCCGTGGTTTGATTATCAGCCCCATGGTAATTTAGAAATATACAAGGGTAAATTTATAACAGGATATGTAGGTTAATAGGGCAAGAAGGCCCCTATTTTGAGCCTATCGTTGTCTTTAAAAAACACTAGCACAAATCCTGTAGAAATGTGGCACTTAGTCTGAAGAAGCAGACATTAAATTGCAGTTCCAGCCATATTCTACCCAGATTCTGCCTCTGAGCATGCCTACTCTACAAGTACGCAGCAGCTTGCAGTGCACATTCTTGTAAGCATAACCTAATTTTATAAGAGCCTATTTAAATACATAAAATAGTGTTTTACTTGCAAAAATGGTTTGTACAGTTAACCTCCACCTGCCTAGTTGTCCATTTAGGTTCTCAGATTAGGAGTTGTTAGTGGTCTCAAACAGGGCAGAGACCCAAATGGAATCTACCAGGAGAAAATCCTTTTCAGTCACTCGCTCCATATGGTGGAAATCTATAGTAGAAACCTTTTGTCAGTGTAAGGCATTTTAGATTAGCTTACATCCAACTAGGTGGACAGCTAATATAATCCTGGGGATATCTACAGGAAAGGGGGCTGATTGAACTATAGTTAAGGACATATTATCAGGATACAAATTATATTGCAATAATTGAGTCAAATTGGAGAGTGGTTGTGCTGTATGTTAAAGAGGAAATTGAGTCTTGTTAAACATTCTACATGAAACAGATAGCAGTGTGGAATCCTGGTGGATAGAAATTCCATGTGTGAAGGGAAGGAGTATACTGGTATACCCATCCACCAGGATAGAACAGACAGACAGATGAACAAATGTTTACAGAAATAAGGAAAGTCAGCAAATTGGGCAACATTATAATAATGAGTGTTTCAATTACCCCAATATTGACTGGATAAATGCTACATCAGGGAGTACTAGGGAGGTAATATTCATAGATGTAATAAATGGCTGCTTCTTGGAGCAACTGGTCCAAGAACCAACCAGAGGGGGAGCTATTTTAGATCTAGTCCTTAGTGGAATGCAGGGCATGGTATGAGAGGTAATGGTGTTAGATCCACTAGGAAACAGTGATCATAACATGATCAAATTTGAGCTGGTATCTGGAGTGAAGTCACTAAAGAAATCTATTTGTAGCAGCATTTAATTTTCGAAAGGGTGACTATGCCAAAATGAGGAAAATGGTTAAAAAGAATATAAAACGTTCAGCCGCAAAAGTTAGGACTTTAAATCAGGAGTGGATGTTGTTTGAAAATACCATTTTGGAAGCCCAGACCAGGTGTATTCCACATATTAACAAAGATGGAAAGACAAGCAAACAACAGCCAGCATGGTTAAAAGGTGAAGTGAAAGAGCCTATTAGAACCAAAAGAGCATCCTTCAAAGTATCCAAATGAAGAAAATAGGATGCAATTTGCATCTATTTTAAGCATCGATAAAGAAGGCTAAAAGAGAATACAAAGGAAAACTTGCTGTTGAGACAAAAACTCATAGTAACACCTTTCTCAGGTACATCAGAAGCAGAAAACCTGTGAGGGAATCCGTGGGACCATTAGATCATGAAGGAACGAAAGGGAAACTCAGGGAGGACAAAGCCATAGCAGAGAGATTGAATGAATTCTTTGCTTCAGTCTTTACGGAAGAAGATATAACAGATCTACGTGTACCAGAAATGGTTTTCAAGGGTGATGATGCGGAGGAACTGAAAGAAATCTCCATGAACCTGGATGACATACTGTGCCAAATTATAGATTGACTAGTAGAAAAGGTCCGTTTCTGTTTTAAAGGAAACGGGCGCTAGCAAGGTTTTATATGAATTTTTTTTTTTGTAACCTAACAGTTGTTATAAAAGTGTTATAATCCGAAGGAATATCTGTGTGTCCTTGTTTTTTTTATCTTTTTTCTTTCCCTAAATTTGTAATTCTGCCAACATGTTTGTCTTTGTGCTTGTGCATGAACTCATGTGTTGTGGTGCTGTTTTTTGGGTTTTTTTTTGCATGTTCAAATTGTTGGATGCATTCCTGTGTGTGTAACTTCATTCTTGAAATGAGCACCATTAAGTTTTTGCTGGTAGTGTGTGTGTGTGTTTTTCCATTGTTTACCTGTGTGAATTCGCCCCTACTTACCCTCCCCTCCACTCCTTCCACAGTGAGACACAGAGAGTGCAAGACTGGTTGAGTGTGAGAGAGAGCATATGTGTGTGTGTGTCTGACACAGAGATAGTGTGTCACAGAGTATGTGTGTGTGTCTCTCTCCATATCCTCCTCGCAGCATGCCCTTGCAGGAGCACCGGGGTAGGCACTGTCTCAGAGTGTATGTGTGTGTGTGTGACAGAGACATAGAGTGTGTGTGTTTTTTAGAGTGTGTGTGACAGTGACAGAGTGAAAGACTGTCTGTGTGTAGAGAGACAGAGCGGGTGTCTGTGTGTTTGGTGCAGTTTTTCCTCCCCCCTCCTCCCTCCTGCCGTTTTTTAGCTGCACTTAATACCCTGTAGAAGGGCTGGTTCCCTTTGAAGTATTGTTTTTCCATTGTAGACCTGTGAATTTGGCCCTATTTCCCTTCCCCTCCCCTCCCCTCCTTCTTTTCGTCCCTGTACATAGCACACTTACTCAGAGTAGTTTCGTTTTCATTTCTGTGCTGCCTGTTAGTTGCCTCTGTCATGTCAGTAGGAGTTCCCTGTTTTATTACTGTTGTTTCTGCAGGGAGTTCTGTGAGCGCGTTAGTGTTGGGACGCCCGCTGGCTCGCAATCTTTGTGGTTTTGTGAGGGTGGGCGGCACTTTAGTGACGGTGCTTCGGGAGGCCAGCAGTGTTGTTGGGTCGGCCGGTGGCTCGCAGGCTACGTGTTTTTGTTAGGGCGGGCGGCACTTTCTGTACAGGGCTTCTGTAGTCCGGCAGTGTCAGCTGAGCTGTCAGTTTCGAGAGTGCGGTTCGCGATGTTGGCAGTGTTCCCAGCTGATCAGTTTTGTACTGTCGATTACCGAGCGCGGCACGTTTGGGCGGGCTGCAGGCACTGTGGAGCCTTTGCGCGTGGCAGCCAGTCTCGAGCCTCTTTTTTTTTGTTTGTTTATTCGCGCGTGGGCCATGGCACTTGTTCTTTTTAGCAGCCGTTGATGTCAGGTTATCTACACAGCCTACCGGTCCACCTTTCAATGCGGCACGGTCCCAGGCACAGAACGTTGGAGGTGAGAATTATTATTATAGATAAATCATCTGGACCGGATGGCATACACCCCATTGTACTGAAAGAAACATGAAATTGCTGATCTGTTGTTAGTAATCTTTAACCTTTTGTTAAAATCGTCTGTAGTAGCTGAAGATTGGAGGGTAGCCAATGTATCACTGATTTCTAAAAAGGGTTCTAGGGGTTATCCGGGAAATTACAGTCCAGTAAGCCTGACTTCAGAGCTGGGGAAAATAGTGGAAACTATTATAAAGAATAAAATTACAGAATTCATAGACAAACATGGTTTAAAAGACAGAGTCAGCATGGGTTTAGCCAAGGGAAGTCTTGTCTCACCAATTTGCTTCATTTCTTTGAAGGTGTAGATAAATACGTGGTGAGCCTGTTGATGTAGTGTATCTAGAGTTTCAGAAAGCTTTTGACAAAGTCCCTCACGAGAGATGCCTGAGAAAATTAAAAAGTCATGGGAAAGGAGGCAATGTCCTTCAGTGGATTAGGAACAGGTTATTGGACAGAAAACAGAGAGTAGGGTTAAATAGCCATCTGGAAACTTAATCACCTCACTTGTCGCACAGTTCAGCTGCAGGAATCACAAGGCAGCTATGGGTGCTGTTCAGGCACAAACAAGAAAAGCAAGTCTGGCAGCCTGGAAGATCCGGACCGGACTGGGCTGAAGTCTGGAACGTGTGACAGTTCATAGCAGCCACCGGTTCAGGCCATGAGAGGGCGAGGTGAGCACAGACAAGGAAACAGTCACCACCGTGACACGCTTGGGTCCACCTTAGGAGTCAGCACTCAAGGAAAAAGATCTAGGTGTCATTATAGACAATACGCTGAAATCTTCTGCACAGTGTTCAGCAGCAGCCAAAAAGCAAACAGGATGCTAGGATTTATTAGGAAAGGGATGCAAAATAAGACTAAGAATATTATAATGCCTCTGTATTGCTCCATTGTGCAACCTCCTCTTTAGTATTATGCTCAGTTCTAGTCACTATATCTCAGAAAAGATACAGAGGTATTAGAAAAGGTTCAAAGAAGAGCAACCAAAATGATAAAGGGATGGAACTCCTCCCATATGAGGAAAGGCTAAAGAGGTTAGGTCTCTTCAGCTTGGAAAAGAGATGGCTGAGGGGAGATGTGATTAAGGTCTATACAATCCTGAGTGGTGTAGAATGGGTAGAAATGAATCAATTTTTCACTCTTTCAAAAAGTATGAAGACTAGGGGACGCTCAAAATTATATGGAAATTCTTTTAAAACAAATAGGAGGAAATATTTTTTCACTCAAAGAATAGTTAAACTCTGGAACTTGCTGCTGAAGGATGTGGTAATAGTGGTTTGCATATCTGGGTTAAAAAAAAGTTTGGATTAGTTCCTGGAGGAAAAGTTCATAATCTGTTATTGAGATGGACATGGGGGAAGCCACTATTTGCCCCTGGATTGGTAACATGGAATGTTGCTAATAATTGGGTATCTTCCAGGTACTTGTGACCTGGATTAGCCACTATTGGAAGCTGGATAGTGGGCTAGATGGATCATTGGTCTAATCCAGTATGGCTATTCTTATGTTTTTATGATATTGCTGTGTTAATGAAAATGCAGGTGGGGGAGATTAGGAAGATGGATATATTTCATTTCTATTATTTTGTTTTTCAGTGGTACATTTTATTGCAAACTGCCTTGAATTCCAACTGAAAATTAAGTAATTTACAAACTAATAAATACATTAATATGCAGCCCTAACTTTATACAGATAAATTATCAATTTAAAGTTGGAATTGCTGTTTATGTGGGCCACTTATATGGCTAAATTCATCCAGATCATAGCTGCATATCTCTGATATCCAGATTTTAGGTCATTGTGATAGGCAGTCAGTAAATACTTGATAGTTTATCTTAAAGATACGCTAACATGCATGCCCATTGCATGTGTACATTTTTAGAATATAGTACTAATATATATATATATGTTGGTGTGCACTTACGCACATATATGCCTGTATGCCACCTAAGCGCCATCTACAAATACCTGCTTAATTTACATAGCACATATTTGCAAGGGGAGTATACAGAGGGGAGGAGCATTTTTGGGACATAGGCGGGGCTTACACTTAGGTAACTTACAGAATCCTGGAAGTTATGTGCCTCCACTTATGCCAATTCTGTGGGTGTAGTCGCCTGTTCGGCATGCAGACACCAAGTTATGCTAGAATTCTACCTAGTCACCTAGATTCCCTTATAGATTAAGCTCCTACTTCTCGGTATCAGGGCACCTAAGTGGAGGTGCTTTGTTATAGAATTGCCCCCATACTGACTTACACAGTCAAAATGTATCCATTTACTTTGCTAGAATATTTAAATGAAAGGATTTATGCAGTCAGCACCCAATGGTGGCCACATAACTGCTATTCAGTATTGAACCCTAAGGGCCCAATATTCAGCTAACAGCGGTCAACATTTTTTTAAATGCTGACCATCATCAGCTAAGTTAGCCCTTGATATTAGTGACAGACCATGTGTGAGCACCAGCACTGAATATCCAAGGCTAACTGCATTGGTGCTGACCACTAGAGCATATATAGGCCCTGGCCAATATTCAGCCGAGGCCTGCATAAGACAGTTATGCGGGCCTCATCTGAATATCGGCTGAGACCCGCATTTTAAAAAATACCCTGTGCTCCTCTTGATCTCGCCCTCCCCCCATGGAGGCCTCTCAAACTCCCCCTCCCCTACACACACACAAGGATAACCCTTCCGCCACGCCTGACTCCCCCTCCCACCCTCCACCACTCAGGGTAGACTTTCTAGGCCTATCTGAAGTCCCTATTGGTCCATTTGGGTGATGAGGGCAGGAGCAAAGCCTACTCACTCCTGCCCCTAGTAACTGAGACACCAAGATGGCTGCTGCCACCTCTAGGATGCTGCTGAAACAGGTCATGACAAACAATTTAGAATCACAGCTCCTAGTGGTGGGATTCACACTCAAAAGAGCGAATCCCACCACCAAGATACTTCCAGGACTAGGGACTATGCTTTTCAGCACCCCCCTGGCAGAGAAGCTAGAATCCTGGCTTCTTTTGGGTGGAAGATGTATCAGGCCACTATGCTCATCTCCTGTATTCAATCTTACCAGCTCTGCACAAGCCTATACTTATGGAACTTGGTGCTCACTATGTCTGATTTGGCAGATTCTCTCCCACAGGAGCAGGCTGAATCTCTTCACAAGTTGGTCAAGCAGCAGAAATCGTGTAGAAAGTTCATGGCCAGGGGCGCCAATGACACCTTTGATGTGGTGTCCAGGATCTCCTCACAGGTGTGTAAGCGGGATGGTGGATTGGCTTATATCTACTCCTCTGCTTTAGGGGCTAAGGAAGTTTCTTCTCATAGATTACCATACCCTGAATTATTTTTATTGGACATCAATTCAACAATTTCACATTCTCCTTTTTTATTGTGCCCCTTCACTAAAAGCAAATGACTGGGAACTTGTTTACCAATCAATTGCAGATGCGGTTGTAAAATTCCGTAATCTTTTGATTTAGGGTGATTTTAGTATTCACCTTGATGATACTTCTCAACTGCGTTCTCTTCAAATTATTACTTTCTTAGATGATATAGGAGTGACTCAATATACTGAGGGGCCAACTCACTTAGCAGGACACTCTTTGGATCTGTTATAACTAATTCTGTTAAGTCAATTAACTGTACTAATCCCCAAGTTGTACCAGTATCCATGTCTGATCATTTTTTTCTTTGTTCTACAATATCATTCTCTAAGTTGGTTCCGACTACCACTCCATCTACTATCAAGACCAAAGGTTTAGGGCGTGTGACCTATCTCTCTTTCACCCATTAGCTCTTATTTCTCATCAGATTTCTCAGCTTTAGATTTGGAGAAGCAGATCTCCACGTGGAATAAAACTTTAACAGAAGCATTAGACTCTGTTGCCCATTTGAAGACAATAGTGCTTTTTTTTTTTTGTTACATTTGTACCCCGCGCTTTCCCACTCATGGCAGGCTCAATGCGGCTTACATAGTGCTTAAGTCAAGACAGACTCAACCCTGGTATTACTCAGGTCTGAAACTCTGTAAACGACAAGTATGGAAAGCTGAGAGACAGTGGCAAAAATTTAGAACAGAGGAATCGAGAAAGAAATGCAAACAATGCCAGTTATACTATTTGAGTCAGATCAAATCGGCTAAAATATCTTACTTTTCCACACAAATTCATAAAGCTTCAAATTCATCAAAACAATTATTTTCTGTCTTCCAGAAACTGACCAGTAGATTGAGGCAAGATGTTGTCTCTCCCTGTTTGGATTCTGATATTTTAGCAACCATTTTGTCACAAAAATTGATCATCTTTGGGCTGGTCTTTCATTTAGAAATGACATGCTGGAAGAGGCCCCTACTCTGAGGTTAGCGGCATCTTGGCAATCATTTAACCTTCCTTCCCTTACATCATTTCAGAAAATCTTGTCCAATTTGAGAACTACGTGCTTGCTGTTCATTAGATCCAATACCATCAGATTGGTTAAAGGCTCCCTCATTGGAATTAACACCCTATCTTTATTCTATGGTAGTGAAAAGTCTTACCGAGGGATCAATACCAAATCCCCTGAAAGAAGTGCTGGTTAAGCCCAGTTTTAAAAAACTTTCACTTGATCCTCATGTACCGAATAATTATCGACCACTTTTCAATCTTCCATTCCTGTCAAAAATACTAGAAACAATTGTGTTTTCACAACTTCAATCATTTGTAGAATCTGTTAATGCATTACATCCGCTCCAGTCAGGCTTCAGACAGGGCTACAGTAGTGAACCCGTAATTACAGCTCTTTTAAGTGAACTATATGCATGTCTGGAAACAGGTCAAATTGCTCTGGTTGTCTCATTGGACCTAAGTGCAGTTTTTGATCAAATTGATCACAACCTTCTATTAACATACTTACGTTCAATCGGCATCTCTGCTGTAGTATATAATTGGTTTGCTTCCTTTCTCGAAGACCGCTCCTTCACAGTTGTTCAACAATCTTCGGTTTCTAAGACTCACCCCTGCTCATGCAGAGTACCGCAGAGATCAGTCTTGTCCCCTCTATTATTTAATTTATTTGTCAGTCCATTGGCCCTACACATTCAATCATCAGAAATCAGCTCTTACTCTTATGCTGATGACTTCTTGCTAATCCACTATGTAACATAGTAACATAGTAGATGATGGCAGAAAAAGACCTGCATGGTCCATCCAGTCTGCCCAACAAGATAAACTCATATGTGCTACTTTTTGTGTATACCTTACCTTGATTTGTACCTGTCCTTTTCAGGGCACAGACCGTGTAAGTCTGCCCAGCACTATCCCCGCCTCCCAACCACCAGCCCCGCCTCCCACCACCGGCTCTGGCACTGACCGTATAAGTCTGCCCAGCACTGTCCCCGCCTCCCGCCACCGGCTGTGCCACCCAATCTCGGCTAAGCTCCTTAGGATCTATTCCTTCTGAACAGGATTCTTTTATGTTTATCCCATCCTCTATGTGAACCCATCCTATATTGATCTACAACCATTACAGGACTGCCTTAGTGCTGTTGCCAGGTGGCTTTCTGTCTGATTTTAAACCCTGAAAAGACAATAGCCTTATGGATAACAGGGCATAATATAATGTCCTCATTAATTCCAACATTATTTGACAGACAAATTAATCCAGTGCCTTCTTCTAGATATCTAGGAATGATCATAGATTAAAAGTTATCCTTCACTGATCAAATTTCAGATGTTGTAAACAAATCATTTTATCATCTTCGCCAGCTGCGTTCAATTAGAAATGCGGTAGATCCAGAATCACTGAGGATTTTGTCATTTGTTTATATTACATCTTGCCTGCATTATTGTAATATTGTCTACTCCATCATTACAAAAATGAGTTTAAAACATCTACAGACCATCCAGAATACAGTGGACCACATCATTTTCTGTGCCTCAAAGTTTGACAAGGTTACCCCACTTCTGCAACGTCTTAATTGGAGTCCAACTGAATACAGAATTAAATTCAAAAATACTCATCCTACACATATGGCAGTTTATAGGGCCACTCCCAGAAGGCAAAAGTAGAGACTAATAGACGATTCACCACTGGAGACGTGAGTCCAACAGTCTTTATTATATCAGACATAACGACCCGACACAGGCCGTGTTTCGACGCTAAAAAGCGTCTGCATCAGGGGTCAATAAATATATGTGTTGTCAACTCACTGATCACGTAGCACCAAACAGAATATGCTGGATACAAACTATCATTTGCTCTGATAGTTTGTATCCAGCATATTCTGTTTGGTGCTACGTGATCAGTGAGTTGACAACACATATACAAGTAGGACTCTTGGTTTTGCATTCATTACTTGGTGTATTTATTGACCCCTGATGCAGACGCTTTTTAGCGTCAAAACACGGCCTGTGTCGGGTCGTTATCTCTGATATAATAAAGACTGTTGGACTCACGTCTCCAGTGGTGAATCGTCTATTAGTCTCTACTTTTGCCTTCTGTGATTCGTCATCGTAGAGAACTTTTCCTGTTCTATATTTTGGATATAGGGCCACTCCAACATATCTTGCAGCCTTAACTATTCCATATACACCAGCTCACACTTTCCGCTCACTGACAGACAACAGATTGACAATACCCCCGCCTTCCGGAGCCAGGTGGGTATCTACTCGTGCAGCTGCTTTTTTTTATCCCCGCATTATGGAACTCACTACCACAGCAGATCAGATTGGAAGCATCATATGCTTCTTTCCAAGCTGCATTAAAAAAAAAACACTTTTTTCAACAAGCTTTTGAGACTTAGATGTCATATTCCTCATTAAGAGGGCTATGCAGGTTCTGATTCAGACAGAGATGAATTATATTATATATTGTAAAACTGAGATTTGTGTGGATGTATGTGATGCTCTTCAGAATGTAAGATCTGTTTGTTCTTTCCTATATTTTATGGTTTTCCTATTTTAATTTTTTTAGTTAATTTGATTTATGTCATTTATTGTTTGTATGTAAACCGTTCTGATTTGTTCACAATAAGTAACGGTATACTAACATGAATAAACGATAAACAATCTCTGACCAGAATATAGCAATGCGCAGACTCTCATGGCTGTGTGTCTATGACTTGGACCCTGTGGTCCAGCAGAGGTTGGCGGCTGCCATATGCCGGTGAGATAAGCTTTTTGGAGGCAAGGTGGAGGGGTTTGCTGGCCTCATCAAGAAACACTTGACAACATTGACTCTCTTTCTCGCCTGCCGGACATCATCTGCACCTTCCTCTTCATCTAAGAGGGTTTTGGGCAAATCAAAGAGGGGTCCCTACTATTCTCAGAGATGTAGGTACGCTCCTTTTTCTCACCTGCCTCAGCAGGCTCAGTCTCAGTGTGCTCGTTCTTGTCAACAGCATGTGCCCAAGGCCCAGCCAACTCCCCAGTCAAAGCTGGGAATGAGCTTTGGACGGGCTCCAGCAGAACACAGCTGCGGTAACAGTAGCCATCCCAGATGGCCTACTGGTTGGGGGAAGGCTGAATTTTTATCAAGAAAGGCTGCCAACTGAGAGCGTCCCTCTTCAGCTCTCAGCACAAGCATGTACTTGCAGAAGATCTCTCCGCCCTTTTAAAGGCCCATGCGGTCAAAGTTGTTCCACCAGGGGAAGAAGGGAAGGGATTCTACTCCAGGTACTTCCTTGTGTCAAGGAAAGCAGGGGGGATGCATCCCATCCTAGATCTGAGGGGCCTGAACAAATTCCTGGTCAAAGAAAAATTCAGGATGGTTTCCCTGGGCACCGTTCTCCCCATGATTCAAGAAAGTGATTGGCTTACACTCATATCCCGATACTACCAGTTCACAGAAAGTATCTTCGATTTTGGCTGGGGACACATTACTTCCCGTACAGTGTGTTGCCTTTTGGCCACGTGTTGGTTCTCGGGTTTTCACCAAATGTGTTGCAGTAGTGGCAATGTCACTGCGCAGACTGGGAGTCCATGTGTTCCCCTATCTGGACAATTGACTGTTGAAGAACACCTCAAAGGACAGTGCATAGGAGTCCATGCAGAGGACTGTTCAGGTGTTAAGAGATATTAGGGTTTGTTTTAAACCACCCCAAGTCCCATCTGCATCTCGTTCAGCAATTGGAGTTCATTGGAGCCCTGTTAAACATGCAACAGGCACGGGCTTTTCTGCCTGTGCTAAGGATGAACACTCTTGTTGCTTTTGCCACTCAGGTCTGAGCCAGCTGGTAGGTCACAGCTTAGCAGGTTTTAAGGTTGTTAGGCCACATGGCCTCCACTGTCAATGTCACGCCCATGGCACATCTTCAGATGAGAACAGCCCAGTGAACCCTAGCTTCCTAGTTGTGTCAGGCCATGGGGAACCTAGCAGATGTCATCTCAGTTACACCAGAGTTAGTTCAGTTTCTACTTTGGTGGACAATTTGATGCAGAAGGTGCTGATGACGGATGCATCCCACCTGGGCTGGCTAGCTCACTTGGATTGGCTTTACGCCCAAGGTGCAGATCTCCACATCAACCTTTTGGAGCTCTGAGCAATCTGGAACACTCTAAAGGCTTTCAGAGATCGGCTGTTCAACCAGATTGTGCTCATTCAAACAGACAATCAGGTTGTGATGTATTACACCAACAAGCAGGGGACACTGAATCATGCCTACTGTGTCAGGAGACTGTCCGGATGTGGCACCGCCCAGCACGGTATGCTCCTCAAAGCCACTTACCTAGCAGGCAAACCAGCCTGTCTGAAAAACTGAGCAGGATCATGCAACGACATGTGTGGTCACTCCACACTGGCATTGCCAATGAGATCTTCCGAGTGTGGGGCATCCCCTCGGTGGATCTCTTTGCCACTCAGTTCAGTCACAAAGTCCCTCAGTTCTGCTCCAAGCCCACAACAGGCTAGCATCGGATGCCTTTCTTCTTCATTGAGAGACCAGCCTTCTGTATGTGTATCCTTCCTTCCCTCTTGTGGGGAAGACTTTGCTGAAACTCAGGCAAGACTGGGGGACCATGATCCTAATTGCTCCATGCTGGCCCAGGAAGATTTGGTTCCCCCTTCTTCTGGAGTTATCCTCCGAAGTACCTTGGAGATTGGAATGTTTTCCAACCCTCATCACGCAGATTGAGGGATCTCTTCTACATCCCAACCTCCAGTCTATGGCCTGCAGAGCCTGGATGTTGAGAGCTTAGAATTTGCTTCCTTGCATCTTCCTGAGGGTGTCCCCAAGGTTTTGCTGGCTTCCAGGAAAGATTCCACTAAGAGGTGTTACTCTTTCAAATGGATGAGGTTTGCCTTCAGGGCAAGGCCCTAGATATCCTTTCTTGCACTACACAGGCCCTGCTTGAATACCTTCTATACCTCTTGAGTCTAGTCTCAAGACCAACTCTGTAAGGGTTCACCTTAGTTCAATTACTGCTTACCATCACCATGCAGAGGGTAAGCGCATTGCTGGACAGCCTCTAGTTGTTTGCTTCATGAGAGGTTTGCTTTTGACAAAGTCCCCTATCCAGCCTCCGCCTGTGTCATGAGACCTCAATGTTGTTCTCACCTAGCTGATGAAAGCTCCTTTTGAGCCACTTGATTCCTGTCATCTGAAGTACTTAACCTTGGAAGACATTGTTTTTGATGGTTGTTACTTGAGCTCGCAGGGTCAGTGAGCTTCAGACCCTAATGGTGGATCCACCTTACACAGTTTCATCATAATAGAGTAGTTCTCTGCATGCACCCTACGTTCCTGCCTAAGGTAGTATCGGAGTTCCATCTGAACCAGTCAATTGTCCTTCCAACATTTTTTCCCAGACCTCATGCCCATCCTGGCAAAAGCACACTGCACACTGTGAGCATTGGCCTTTTACTTGAAGTAGACTGGGCCCTACAGACAGTCCACCCAGTTTTTGTTTCTTTTGATCCCAACAGGATGGGGGTTGCCATCAGGAAATGCACCATTTCCAGTTTGCCAGCAGATTGCATTTCATTGTACTGATGGTCTTGCACTCTCATGGCAGGCGAGAATGCACTCACCCATGCATGATGGGGACTCTGAATGTGCTCTTACTACTACTACTTATCATTTATATAGCGCTACAAGGCTTTCGCAGCGCTGTACACCATACACAAAGACAGTCCCTGCTAAGTGATATTAACATTTTTATGCTCTGCACCAGGCAACGTGGATGTCATTTGGAAACTGGAAATGGTGTGTCACCCATATGTGAGAATAAATGGCCTGCTGTTCTCAGAGAATACCTGCTACAGGTGGAGGAGTGGCCTAGTGGTTAGGGTGGTGGACCTTGGTCCTGGGGAAATGAGGAACTGAGTTCAATTCCCACTTCAGGCACAGACAGCTCCTTGTGACTCTGGGCAAGTCACTTAACCCTCCATTGCACCATGTAAGCCGCATTGAGCCTGCCATGAGTGGGATAGCGCGGGGTACAAATGTAAAAAAAAATACAGGTAAGTATCTTCACTTTTTCATAGGCAATCTAGGTAGGAAAAAGAATGTTCAAGTCTGGGCCATAAAGCTGCATGAAAAAGATGTATTTTGTAGCACATCTAGTGGGAACAGCTATTGTACAGAAATA
This sequence comes from Microcaecilia unicolor, assembly GCF_901765095.1. Lineage (NCBI taxonomy): Eukaryota > Metazoa > Chordata > Amphibia > Gymnophiona > Siphonopidae > Microcaecilia > Microcaecilia unicolor. The sequence goes on from NC_044042.1 coordinate 17,112,020, forward strand.
GAGCATCACTCGGGGCTTTCAACATTTAAGTGCCACTACTTTCCCATGTAAGCAGTGAGTTTGCCACCTATTTATTTATTTTATTTATTTGGATTTATTTACCGCCTTTTTGAAGGAATTCACTCAAGTCGGTGCCTATGCATGTAAATGCTGCCACATGCATAAATGCCAGATTTTACAAAACTGGGCATCCAAAGGGGAACTAATTAAAGGGTGAAATTACAAAACTGTGAGTTTTGTATTTTTGAGGTAGTTTCTAATACTAGAGAGGAGCATAATTGCCCCCTCTATCGTTCCTCCAAACCCAAGGTCCAAATGAGTAGTTAGTTGATACTTACTGCCTCAGAGCAGATATAGACAAGTAGCTATGTATTTCTATTGCAAAATACATTTCAGGCACATCCAAACCATTCCCTGAACATTTCTCTTTGAGAAATGTATATTCTAAAATTACTACTTAGATGTGTTGGGCCACTTACATATATAAATCCACTGTTCGCATGTGCACATGTCAAATGAGCCTTCTAAAATGTTCTAAGTTATGTGCTTATTGCCAAAAATCAGTTCTAAGTTCCTAACATTTTCTCTACTTTGAATATTCTTCTGTAGCCATCCACCTTTTAGGCTCCTAAATTTAGGATTTCAGTCTTAGTCAGTTGTCAAAAGGACGAATTAAAAATCCTAAATGTCAAAGTTAGACTTAGAACATAAGAATAGCCATACTGGGTCAGACTAATGGTCCATCTAGCCCAGTATTCTGTTTCCAATAATGGCCAAGCCAGGTCACAAGTACCTGGCGGAAACCCAATAGTGGCAACATTCCATGCTACCAATACCCCAGGGCAAGCAGTAGCTCCCCCATGTCTGTTTAAATCCTTTGAAAATCACCATAAGAACGGTTCCTGTATGAGTTTTTAAGCAAGAGAAATAACAGAAGTACCTTGGATTTCAAAATGTACACACTGTGTTTCTTTCCCTTGGCCACCCACACAAATCACAGGTTTAAAATATGAGGGCACTTTAGAGGCTAATTTTATAGCAAGTTGCCTCGGTGTGAAGGCCAAGTAAGCCCCTGTTGTAAGCCATGGGGATTGATATTCAGCAGAACTCTGGATAGGAACAGCTTATACCCAAGTAAGTCCTGCTGATTGGGTCCATACCTGGATTTTCAGTGGCATTATCTGAATGATGTTACTGAAATCTGGTCAGACTGCTTTGACATGATCTGGATAGTGCTGTGGCAGTCCAGAGACAGAGCCAAAAGTTAACTGGTTAGCAGCAATATTCAATTAGCTAACCGGATATCGATTCAGGTAAAGTAAGGACAGCAAAAAGACTGACCTAACTTTATCCGGGTAGTTATCCAGATGCCAGTCTGAATATTGCCAGTACCTGGATAAGTTCTGGTGGCTGCTTTATTCCCAAATATTCAGCTTTGTCATCTGAGTATAGCCCAGCACTGAATATCTAGGTATAAAAAGCTCACAGCAACTGGTGTTCAAAACAGTGCTGACCATTTGGGGATGAATATTTGATAAACACACAAGTGCCTATATGTCTTTATAAAATACAAACTCAAAAGCAACTAAAATCATGGCTAAAATGTAGCCTGTAAATTTTTACACCAGCTTGAAAGCTGGTGTAAATGTATGTGACAGAAGTATTCATGTGTATTTTATAACCTATTCAAGTCACACCTAGGTAACATACATTTTATTTTTATAATGGCAAGTGCACACCTGCTTGTTTATAAAATGCTAGTGGTGGCACAAAAGAATGTGCATACATGCAGGTGCTAGCACTAATACCAGCTCAAAGGCTGACGTAAAGTTTAGCACTTTCTGCTGCAGTTATACATATAAATTCCAGCTGCCCACATGCATGCCCATAGTGAAAATATGTGCCATGAAACTTACACGCATTTGGTATTTTATAAGCGGTCGTTTATGCACATAAATAGCCACTTACACATGTAAATGACTAACATACTAGTGTTTATGTTCATTCTCAGGAGACAGGCAAGGGAGATGCAGGCACTCTCAATGGTGAAGTCTGTCTGACTGATCTTGAGTGCCAACACTCTACTCAAACTAAGTGAGCCTTTTGAATTACTGGGCATGTGCAGGAGTTCCTGTGCTCGCTGCAGCTCCCCTGTTTCTTCAGGTTTTTTTCTCCTGTGCTTAGTCACTACCAGCTCTCCTTTCTTCTCACTCCACTTTATATTTTTTGGAAGAATAATCATTTGGGCAATTTTTAACAAATCTGGGAGCTGTTGTAATTTAACAATGATATTAAACATTGCCACTATGGGTCTTCTTATGGAGTCTGATAATAACTTGTAAAATTCTCCCCCAACCTGTCAGGCCCAGGAACTTTCTCCCCAGTGGGCTTTGACAAATAGTCCATTAGACTTCATCCTCAGAAGTTGGGGAATTTGACATCATATGGTCTTCTCATCAAAATGGGACAACTCAATACTTGAGAACTAATTTGTACTGTTCATGCACTCCTCACCCAAATACAAAGCCTAGAAAATCTTTTTTAAATATTGTTAATATCTAGGTCTGTGTGAACCAGCTGTCACATGACCGCGTAAAGTGCTAATATTTTGAGGACCCTCTCATCTCTTCAGTAGTCTCTCTAACAACTTCCCTCTTTTATTGGTGTCTATATATAATTGATATTTATAGTAAGTATATTTTATTCTGTATGGTGAGATGTATACCATACCCCCATCAATCCCCTATCAATTACTGCTGTAATCACAATAGCTCACAATCCCTGGCCTTATAACTGGAATAAGACAAAATATTCCCCCATAACACCAGCTTAGCAATTTTTCAATATAATATTGGGGAATCCATGTGAGCTGCGTTATACTCTGCATAATCTTTCCATTTACTAACAATGTATTCATGGAAGAGCATATCCATAAAAAGCTCGTGTGGAAATCTCCATTCTCCGAGGACAAGCAGGCTGCTTGTTCTCACTGATGGGTGACGTCCTCGGCAGCCCCTCCAATCGGAATCTTCCTAGCAAAGTCCTTTGCTAGCTCTCGCGCGCCCACGCGCACCGCGCATGCGCGGCCGTCTTCCCGCCCGAAACCGGCTCGAGCCGGCCAGTCTTCTTTCATCCGCACTCGGTACGGCTGTGTTTTTTGCCGTGTTGAGCCCCGGAGAGTCGACCTCGCGCGTCCGGTGTTTAATTGACGTGTTTTTGCTTAGGAAAAGTTTCTTTTCATTCGGAAAGTGCTCCGGAAACCCCCTTGGGTTTCGTTTGCCCCTTCCCGTATCTCCAGTTTTTGCCCCGGTAAGTTTTCTTTCGTTGTCGGGGTAGGCCTCTTTTCGGCCTCGGTCGAGATTTTTCTCCCTTAAAGTTTTGGTGCTCCGAATTCGTCATTTCGGATTTTGACTTCGCCGGCGTGATTTTTCCGCCCATGACATCGAAGCCTTCCAGCGGCTTCAAGAAGTGCACCCAGTGCGCCCGGGTAATCTCGCTCACTGATAGGCACTCTTCGTGTCTTCAGTGTCTGGGGGCCGAGCACCGTCCCCAGAACTGTAGTCTGTGTTCCCTTTTACAAAGGCGGACTCAAGTAGCGAGATTGGCCCAGTGGAACGTTTTGTTCTCGGGCTCTTCGTCGGCATCGGCACCAGGGTCATCGTGTGCATCGACGTCATCAGCGTCCAGACCTTCTTCCTTGGCTGCCAGTGCATCAAGTGCATCGAGGCATCGGCCCTCTGCATCGGCGCCGAGACATCGGATAGCTGCATCGACGTCGGTGGTACCGGGACCTCGTCTCCTGATGTCGTCGGACGGTGGTGCATCGAGTGGAGTGCAGGTGAGGGCTGTCCATTCCCCTGCTGGTGGCGGTGAGCCCTCGGGTGGGTCTCCTCCTACCCTGAGGGCTCCTGCGGTACAGCCCCCCCGAGACCGACCTCCTTCGACCTCGGCCCCGAGGAAGCGACGGCTGGATTCTACGTCCTCCTCGTCGGTGCCGGGGAGCTCCGGTGACATGCTTCGGAAGAAGTCGAAGAAGCATCGACACCGGTCCCCTCCCCGCGTCGGCACCGAGAGCTCTGGGTCGCCGAGGGAGTCGGCACCCAGCAGGCATCGGCACCGAGAGGACCGCTCACCCTCTGTTCAGGAGGTGTCGATGCGCTCCACTCTGGACAGCCTGGAACAGCCTCCACGCCCGGAACAGGTTCTGACGTCGACGCCTGCATCGACCTCCATGCCTTTCTCTGCAGCCGCTCTGAACGAGAGCCTCCGGGCCGTTCTCCCAGAGATTCTGGGAGAGCTGTTGCGCCCTACCCCTCCGGTACCGGCGGTGCTTGCGCCTCCGGTACCGTCGAGCGTGGCGCCGGCTGGCCCGTCGCCCGGGGTGAGGTCCCCGACATCGGTACCGCGTGCGGTGCCGACTGCGGCCACCTCCCAGGAGGGCTCCCCGACTACGTCGGCGGAGGGAGCTTCGCCGATGCGGGCGAGGGAGTCTACCTCTCGACGCCCCCATCGTGGACGTGGCTCCGCGGAGTCGAGCCGGGCACGGTTGCAGACGCAGGTCCGTGAACTTGTGTCTGACACCGAGGGTGAGGCCTCATGGGAGGAAGAGGAAGACCCCAGATATTTCTCTGACGAGGAGTCTGAGGGTCTACCTTCTGATCCCACTCCCTCTCCTGAAAGACAGCTTTCTCCTCCCGAGAGTCTGTCTTTTGCTTCCTTTGTCCGGGAGATGTCTACGGCCATCCCCTTCCCGGTGGTTGTGGAGGACGAGCCCAGGGCTGAAATGTTTGAGCTCCTGGACTATCCTTCTCCACCTAAGGAAGCGTCCACTGTTCCCCTGCACCATGTCCTCAAAAAGACATTGCTGGCGAACTGGACCAAGCCTTTAACTAATCCCCACATCCCCAAGAAGATCGAGTCCCAGTACCGGATCCATGGGGACCCAGAGCTGATGCGCACTCAGTTGCCTCACGACTCTGGAGTTGTGGATCTGGCCCTAAAGAAGGCTAAGAGTTCTAGGGAGCATGCTTCGGCGCCCCCGGGCAAAGACTCTAGAACCTTAGACTCCTTTGGGAGGAAGGCCTACCATTCCTCTATGCTCGTGGCCAAAATTCAGTCTTACCAGCTCTACACGAGCATACACATGCGGAATAATGTGCGACAGTTGGCGGGCTTGGTTGATGCTCTTCCCCCTGAGCAAGCCAAGCCTTTTCAGGAGGTGGTCAGGCAGCTGAAGGCGTGCAGAAAATTCCTGGCCAGAGGAGTTTATGACACTTTTGATGTTGCGTCCAGGGCCGCTGCTCAAGGTGTGGTGATGCGCAGGCTCTCATGGCTGCGTGCCGCCGACCTGGAGAATAGAATCCAGCAGCGGATTGCGGACTCGCCTTGCCGTGCGGACAACATTTTTGGAGAAAAAGTCGAGCAGGTGGTAGAGTCTCTCCACCAGCGGGACACCGCATTCGACAAGTTCTCCCGCCGGCAGCCTTCAGCTTCTACCTCTACAGGTAGACGTTTTTTCGGGGGAAGGAAGACTGTTCCCTATACTTCTGGTAAGCGTAGGTACAATCCTCCTTCCCGACAGCCTGCGGCCCAGGCTAAGCCCCAGCGCGCTCGCTCTCGTCAGCAGCGTGTGCCTCAGCAAGGCCCCGCGGCTCCCCAGCAAAAGCAAGGGGCGAGCTTTTGACTGGCTCCAGCAGAGCATAGCCGACATCCAAGTGTCAGTGTCGGGCGACCTGCCAGTCGGAGGGAGGTTGAAAGCTTTTCACCAAAGGTGGCCTCTCATAACCTCCGATCAGTGGGTTCTGCAAATAGTCCGGCAAGGATACACCCTCAATTTGGCCTCCAAACCTCCAAATTGTCCACCGGGAGCTCAGTCTTACAGCTTCCAGCACAAGCAGGTACTTGCAGAGGAACTCTCCGCCCTTCTCAGCGCCAATGCGGTCGAGCCCGTGCCATCCGGGCAAGAAGGGCTGGGATTCTATTCCAGGTACTTCCTTGAGGAAAAGAAAACAGGGGGGATGCGTCCCATCCTAGACCTAAGGGCCCTGAACAAATATCTCGTAAAAGAAAAGTTCAGGATGCTTTCCCTGGGCACCCTTCTCCCCATGATTCAGCAAAACGATTGGCTATGCTCTCTGGACTTGAAGGATGCCTACACACACATCCCGATACTGCCAGCTCACAGACAGTATCTGCGATTTCAGTTGGGCACACGCCACTTCCAGTACTGTGTGCTACCCTTTGGGCTCGCCTCTGCGCCCAGGGTGTTCACAAAGTGCCTAGCTGTAGTAGCAGCGGCACTTCGCAGGCTGGGGGTGCATGTGTTCCCATATCTCGACGATTGGCTGGTGAAGAACACATCCGAGGCAGGAGCCCTGCAGTCCATGCAGATGACTATTCGCCTCCTGGAGCTACTGGGGTTTGTGATAAATTATCCAAAGTCCCATCTTCTCCCAGTGCAGAAACTCGAATTCATAGGAGCTCTGCTGGATTCTCGGACGGCTCGCGCCTATCTCCCAGAGGCGAGGGCCAACAACTTGTTGTCCCTCGTCTCGCGGGTGCGAGCGTCCCAGCAGATCACAGCTCGGCAGATGTTGAGATTGCTGGGCCACATGGCCTCCACAGTTCATGTGACTCCCATGGCCCGTCTTCACATGAGATCTGCTCAATGGACCCTAGCCTCCCAGTGGTATCAGGCTGCTGGGGGTCTAGAAGACGTGATCCACCTGTCCACGAGTTTTCTCGAATCCCTGTATTGGTGGACAATCTGGTCCAATTTGACTCTGGGACGTCCTTTCCAAATTCCTCAGCCACAAAAAGTGCTGACAACGGATGCGTCTCTCCTGGGATGGGGAGCTCATGTCGATGGGCTTCACACCCAAGGAAGCTGGTCCCTCCAGGAACGCGGTCTACAGATCAATCTCCTGGAGTTGCGAGCGATCTGGAACGCTCTGAAGGCTTTCAGAGATCGGCTGTCCCACCAAATTATCCAAATTCAGACAGACAACCAGGTTGCCATGTACTATGTCAACAAGCAGGGGGGCACCGGATCTCGCCCCCTGTGTCAGGAAGCCGTCAGCATGTGGCTCTGGGCTCGCCGTCAAGGCATGGTGCTCCAAGCCACATATCTGGCAGGCGTAAACAACAGTCTGGCCGACAGGTTGAGCAGGATTATGCAACCTCACGAGTGGTCGCTCAACTCCCGAGTGGTGCGCCAGATCTTCCAAGCGTGGGGCACCCCCTTGGTGGATCTCTTCGCATCTCGAGTGAACCACAAAGTCCCTCAGTTCTGTTCCAGGCTTCAGGCCCCCGGCAGACTGGCATCGGATGCCTTCCTCCTGGATTGGGGGGAAGGCCTCCTGTATGCTTATCCTCCCATTCCTCTGGTGGGGAAGACTTTGTTGAAACTCAAACAAGACCGAGGCACCATGATTCTGATTGCTCCTTTTTGGCCGCGTCAGATCTGGTTCCCTCTTCTTCTGGAGTTATCCTCCGAAGAACCGTGGAGATTGGAGTGTTTTCCGACCCTCATCACGCAGGACGAAGGGGCTCTGCTGCATCCCAACCTCCAGTCCCTGGCTCTCACGGCCTGGATGTTGAGGGCGTAGACTTTGCCTCTTTGGGTCTGCCAGAGGGTGTCTCCCGCATCTTGCTTGCTTCCAGGAAAGACTCCACTAAGAGAAGTTACTTCTTTCATTGGAGGAGGTTTGCCGTCTGGTGTGACAGCAAGGCCCTAGATCCTCGCTCTTGTCCTACACAGACCCTGCTTGAATACCTTCTCCACTTGTCTGAGTCTGGTCTGAAGACCAACTCCGTAAGGGTTCACCTTAGTGCAATCAGTGCATACCATTACCAAGTGGAAGGTAAGCCGATCTCAGGACAGCCTTTAGTTGTTCGCTTCATGAGAGGTTTGCTTTTGTCAAAGCCCCCTGTCAAGCCTCCTACAGTGTCATGGGATCTCAATGTCGTTCTCACCCAGCTGATGAAACCTCCTTTCGAGCCACTGAATTCCTGCCATCCGAAGTACTTGACCTGGAAGGTCATTTTCTTGGTGGCAGTTACCTCGGCTCGTAGAGTCAGTGAGCTTCAGGCCCTGGTAGCCCAGGCCCCTTACACCAAATTTCATCACAACAGAGTAGTCCTCCGCACTCACCCTAAGTTTCTGCCAAAGGTTGTGTCGGAGTTCCATCTGAACCAGTCAATTGTCTTGCCAACATTCTTTCCCCGTCCTCATTCCTGCCCTGCTGAACGTCAGCTGCACACATTGGACTGCAAGAGAGCATTGGCCTTCTATCTGGAGCGGACACAGCCCCACAGACAGTCCGCCCAATTGTTTGTTTCTTTTGATCCCAACAAGAGGGGAGTGGCTGTAGGGAAACGCACCATATCCAATTGGCTAGCAGATTGCATTTCCTTCACTTACGCCCAGGCTGGGCTGGCTCTTGAGGGTCATGTCACGGCTCATAATGTTAGAGCCATGGCAGCGTCGGTAGCCCACTTGAAGTCAGCCACCATGGAGGAAATTTGCAAAGCTGCGACGTGGTCATCTGTCCACACATTCACATCTCATTACTGCCTGCAGCAGGATACCCGACGCGACAGTCGGTTCGGGCAGTCAGTTCTTCAGAACCTGTTTGGGCTTTAGGATCCAACTCCACCCCCCGAGGGCCCTGTTTGTTCTGTTCCAGGCTGCACTCTCAGTTAGTTGGTAAATTTTTTAGGTCAATCTCAGTTATGTCCTCGCCGTTGCGAGGTCCAATTGACCATGGTTGTTGTTTTGAGTGAGCCTGGGGGCTAGGGATACCCCATCAGTGAGAACAAGCAGCCTGCTTGTCCTCGGAGAAAGCGAATGCTACATACCTGTAGAAGGTATTCTCCGAGGACAGCAGGCTGATTGTTCTCACAAACCCGCCCGCCTCCCCTTTGGAGTTGTGTCTTCCCTTGAAGTGTATTGTCTTGCTACATACTGGACTGGCCGGCTCGAGCCGGTTTCGGGCGGGAAGACGGCCGCGCATGCGCGGTGCGCGTGGGCGCGCGAGAGCTAGCAAAGGACTTTGCTAGGAAGATTCCGATTGGAGGGGCTGCCGAGGACGTCACCCATCAGTGAGAACAATCAGCCTGCTGTCCTCGGAGAATACCTTCTACAGGTATGTAGCATTCGCTTTGTCTCACCCAGAACAAATAGTACTGAATGTCTAGCCACACCATCGCATGCTCAGACACCTCTAAGGGCCCAATGTCTGAGGATCCCATCTTAGTAAGTGGTTCCATAGAGAGCAGGATATAATCATTTCTGAGCATGATTGAGTGTGCTGTGGAGAGGTGTGTGTAATCATGGTCTAAAGGATGAAACATTTTCTAGCCATCAACTGTGTCCAGAAGCTCACACAACAATGGTACACCCTTGGTCAGGTTTAACTGCTCATTTCCATATCATCTGTTCCCACTATTCTAGGACTTGTGGTATAGTATAGTAATGTCCATCAACCAAAAGGTATAGGAAACCCAGAACTGAGCTGTGCCATATATCCCCTGTGAGATAGCCCAGCTGTTCAGTATTTTCTGTCTCCATCAGGTGAATGGACGTACTTTTTGGCCTCAAGTACTGAGTGTTGCTTCAGGTCAAGTTGGTCAGCTCGTTCCCAGTTGAGCTTAGCAGGCTTTTGGGCTTCTAGGGAGAGCTATCCGAAGGTCTTCAGATCCTGGTCTCTATGTCCCACAGACCCCCCCCACACACACACCACCACCACCACCACCATGCTTCACCCATACCCCTCCCCCTGTGCACTCTGACTAAACACAGCAACCTCTACAGCAAAAAAAAAAAAAAAGTTTATAACCTTTTTGGTCCACACAAAGAAAAAGCAGGATTTAACATAGTGGGGGCAGTAGCAGAAGCTTCTTTGCCTTTTTCAAAGGTAAGGCCTATGAGAGTGCTGCACAAGGGGAGAGCTGGTCAGCAAGGGTAAGTCTGACTGCCCTTTTGACAGGAGGCTGTTTGATGGAGTTTGCAAAGGGGAGGGGGGCTCCTGCCTCGGTCTAGCCAGAACCACTTCAGGGGTATGGCAGCGAGTATCTGAATGCATGGCAGCTTCTGCGGAGGTGGTAAAGTGGTGTTCCCACCATGGAGCCAGCTGTGCATCTTTGGTACGCTGTAGTGCCTGCAAGCTGGTTACCTTGCAGGGCAGGGAAGATAATGCCAGTGAAGGCACATTGAGGGATTTTTTTTTGCTACAACCAACTTCATCCACAGTGTCAGTCTCAGCCTCACCGGTCTGCAGATCTTCTCAGGAAAATGTTGGAATATTGGCCATCTTGTCAGCACAGGAGGATAGCAGAGTGTAGGTTACAGCGCCTGCCGCACAGATTTCCACTGCAGATGTACAGGCTACTAGCCCAGCAGAGCTGAATTTGTGCATCTCTTACATCAAGCATATCTGCTAAAGCAGGGGTGGGCGGAGGTACCTCAGGGCCCCTCTATTTCATTAACAGCCACACCTCCTGCACCTAAAAGGACCCGCTTCGACCTTTATGCTCTAGCTGAGGAGGATTCTTCTCATTCTCCTTTTCCTGATGTGGGCTCAATATGTTCTGTGGGACCCTCACTGCAGAAACCTTTGAAGAAGGGAAACTTCTTCCTTAGGAAGGAGATGACCCCAAGGTGCTAAGACTGTTCCATAAATAGGAATTGGGGTTGCTTATTGCTGAAGCCTTGACTTTTCTCTCAGTTGAGGATCCTTCAGTGTCAGCTGCAGGGTCTCAATCTAGAGGCCAACCAAAAATGTTTTTTCCATTTTCAGCCATAACCAAAACTGCCACCGAAACTGTTCATTCATTTTGCCTGAAACCTCTGAAACTAAAAGAAAAGGCCTTGAGTCTGGTTGTGTGTGAATGTGAACAATTATTTTATTGTAATTTTTGAAATATTTATTTCTAGAACACTAAAGGAAAAGGGAGAAAACAAATAATCCGCATCTCCCATAAACAAGAGAATAAAGGCTATATATATATATATATATATATATATATATATATATATATATATATATATATATATATATGAAATCATAGGAACAAGCCTCTTTTTTTTTTAAGTAAGTTCACTTCAAAACACTATGCAAAACTTTTGCAAAAACACACTCGGAACCTTACCATACTATAACAACACTAACTTCCAGAACTCAACGTGAAAAGGTAGCATGGTAAATATTACACTAGGATATAAAACACCGCCTAATTAGAAACAGAACAAATGGGTCTGCAACAAGATATCTACATTGAAACTACTGTGCATGCTGGCAAAATATCGCACCATGGTCACATGCACAAAACACAGACATCCAACAAATATGAAATAAGGGACCACAGATCACTAATAGATATATGAAGGCAAAAAAACTGAACTGGAAACCCCAAGAAGTCAGACTTCATGTACAACAATACTACACATCCCACTTGAAACAGTAAAATAGAAACTGAGATGCATACCTCCCAAAGCTGACATATTCCAAATTAATACATTTTGAATAAAATACTTTTCTGCCTTTTCTGGTCTAAGCATTTTATTATATCATTCACTTTAGCCTCTGTGTCTCTTTCCTGCTTTTCTTTGTTTTTATCTGCTCTGTCCAGAGTCTCCTGTCCATATGACATTTCTTCTCTTCTGGTTCACCATCCATCTTCTCTCTGCATTCCTAGCCATCCTATTCAACATCTCCCCTCTGGGTCCCTGTCTCTATCCTCCCCCTATATTCAGCATCTCCCATCTGTGTTCCTATTTTGCCCTGTTCTGCATCTGTCCCTCTTTCCCTTTCCCTCCCCTTGTGATCAGCATTGCTTCTATCTCCCTCCCCCAGTGTCCAGCATTGTTCATGTTTCCTTATCCTCCATCTAGCACTTCCCCTCTCTGTCCCTGTGCGTATGCTGCCTTGATGCCAAGCATCTCTTCTCTGTCTTCCATACCCCACCCCTCTCTTCCCTTTCTCTCATACCCTCCACCCTGAGCCAGTAGCTCTCCCTGTGGCCCCCCCCCCCCAAATCTGGTCTCTCCATCCTATCCAGCATATCTCCCCCTCTCTTCCCCTCCCCAGTCCTATCTATTCTCCCTTCACTCCCCCTACCCCCACTGGTCCAACATCTGTCCCTCACCCTGGGTCCAACACCTTTCCCTATCTGTTCTTCCTCCTCCGCTCTTCCAGTCCATCCCTTCCTCCATGGGTTCAGCAACACCTTTTCCTGTCCCTTCCTCCTCCTCCTCCTCCTCCCCCTCCCCCATACAGCAGTACCTCTCACTATTTGTCCCTTTCTTCCCCAGGGTCCAGCAGCACTTCTTGTCCCTTCCTTTCCACCTCCCTCCTCGGGTCGAACAGTACCTCTCCCTATCCATCCCCTCCTCCTCTCCAGGTTCTGAGGCACCTCTTTGTGCCCATTCCTTCCCTCCCCCCCCCCCCCTCCAGGTCAAGTAGCACATGACCAGCACAGTCCTGGTTGCCTCTCCCTCTGTGGATCTCCAGGGTGAGAGCAGATGGAGGAGAAGCTGCTCTGCTCCCTTCTTTCCAGTGATGTTGGAGTGGTTCCTCTGGGGTAGGTCAGGCAGCACTGTGATCCCTAGTGACTAGGCCTTCCAGAAATAAAAATGAATTTCGGTCAGAATTCTATCTCAGTCTTCTATTATGAAGGGCCTTTTGGGTCCTTGTAGGGCTTTCCCCATGCATCCTGACATTCAGGACCAGATCTCAGCAGAATTGAGTTCCCCGGATTCAGGACAAGGTAGGAAGGGCCATAGCGTGCCTCTATCCTTCCTGAAGAGAAAGAGAAATTACAGCTCCCCAGAGTGGATTCTCTGGTCATGGCAGTGATGAAGAAAACCCTCCTGGTGGAAGGTGGTATTGCTCTAAAGGATCTACAGGACAGGAGGATTGAACATGCCTTGAAGCAGTCGTTTGAGGTGACTTCACTGGGTCTTCAAGTGTCAGTGTGCATTTTCTTCATTGTGAGAGGAGTGGCCTAGTGGTTAGGGTGATGGACTTTGGTCCTGGGGAACTGAGGAACTGAGTTCAATTCCCACTTCAGGCACAGGCAGGTCCTTGTGACTCTGGGCAAGTCACTTAACCCTCCATTGCCCCATGTAAGCCGCATTGAGCCTGCCATGAGTGGGAAAGCGCGGGGTACAAATGTAACAAAAATAAAATGGCATCAGTAGTCCCATGTCTCAGGAAGGGGCTTATGTGACTCATTTGGAAGCTGGACTGGCCTACCTGTCAGATGCAATTTATGACATACTCCGCACTATAGCCTGTGAGTGACAATGTGACATCAAGTTGTGGACCATAGATCACATTAAAATCATCCCATAGCTCCACAGGAAGTCCCTCAAAGTCTTGGATACACTTCAATATTTGTTTGTAGAACTTCCCATCATAGACGGTGGGAGCATATATATTAAATATTTGGTAAATTGTCTAAAGTAGGTTTTTCTGTTTCTGTGTTAAATTGGTTCACCACCTTTCTGAAAAACAGGCAATATTTAGTGCTTAAAGATTTTTTTATCACCTTATGGTGTCCTACAAGGATCCCCATCTCTCTGCTTTTGTATATGAGCTCATTTAGTCAAATTGCATTTTTTAAAATATATATATAGGTTCCAGTTCATCAGGACTTTCAGGTTATCTATAGTAATGTTATTAGCTGTATTGACAAAATTGGCAAATGGTCTTCGTCTGTTTGACTTAAACTTAATACAGACAAGACCAAAATTCTTTGGTTTGGTCTGAATTTGAGTAATATTCCAAGGTTTATTCCAAACCCTGAGGGAACCCAATTTAGTATAGAAAAATATCAAGGGTCCTGGGAATGATTTTGGACTCGTGAGATATGGAAAAACAGGATAAACCAAGGAGGATACCAAAAAACTTTATTGGGGTTTTATCGGCTCTAAGGCCTACCTCAGGGGTGTTGATCAATCTCAGGTATAGCAGTGTAATATAATACACCGATGAGAATTTGTGCCCAATATTTGGATAATACAAAAACGCCTTCAATCTCTTCTCCTTGGAAAAAAACTGACAACACGCCATTTTCCGAGGAGAAAAGATTGAAGGCGTTTTTGTATTATCCAAATATTGGGCACAAATTCTCATCGGTGTATTATATTACACTGCTACACCTCAGATTGATCAAGACCCCTGAGGCAGGCCTTAGGGCCGAAACACGGCCGTGTCGGGTTGTTTTTAAAACCCCAATAAAGTTTTTTGGTATCCTCCGTGGTTTATCCTCACTGTTTTTTCCACATCTCACGGTAGCATGAGATTTTTACCTCTTTTTTTTTGCTGAAATGATTTTGGACTCCTCATTGATATTGGAGCCTCACTTTTAAACTTGAACAATTAAGCTTAAGTGTGTTCATGTTTCTTCCCTGATCATTATGTTTAATTATGTTTATTGGTCAAATAAGTAGAAACAGATACAATACACACATATAGAAATACACAAATGACCAACCTAATTTTCAAAAACCCCACACCCTTCCCTGTCTTTCCTTGTACCCCTCCCTCCCAACACAGGGTAAGTAAAACACAGCACTGAGGTGTCTGCCAACCTGAAATGCAAAAGTTCTATTACTGCTATTACTACTAGATGTATGCAGTGTTGTACACATTATATGCAGTTAGTTTCTCTGTCCCTAGAAGGCTCACAATCTAAGTTTTTATACCTGGGGCAATGGGGGGGGGGGGGGGTGGCTTGCCCAAGGTCACAGGGAGCTGCAGTGGGAATTGAACCCAGGTTGCCATGATCAAGGCCTGCTGCACTAACCATAAGGCTACTCCTCCCCCACCCTGCTATCCTCACCCTCGCCCTTCCAGCTTCTGACTAATTTCCATGGAACCAACTAAGAGTCATACAGTGAACAGTATTCATCAAGATTATCACTGATTCCTCGTACTACCCACGTATCCCCCCCCCCCCCCCAACAAGAAAAAAAAACTCAGGAGAATGAAAATATAGCAGAATAGTCTTTTAATAATCTTCCTTGTGCATCCATACAGTCAGTGTAGCTAAATCATCTTATTCATGTTCAGAGTAGTCTCCACTACCACTGCTGAATATGCCATGCCCCTCGCCCCCACATAATCGGTCTCATAAGTACATAAGTATTGCTATACTGGGACAGATCGAAGGCTCATCAAGCCCAGCATCCTGTTTCCAACAGTGGCCAATCCAGGTCACAAGTACCTGGCAAGATCCCAAAATATTACAATACAGTTTATGCTGCTTATTCTAGAAAAAAGCAGTGGATTTTCCCCAAGTCCTTTTTAATAATGGTGTATGGACTTTTCCTTTAGGAAGCCATCCAAACCTTTTTTTTAAACCCCACTAAGTTAGCTGCTTTTACTACGTTCTCTAGCAACAAATTCCAGAGTTTAATTACACGAGTGAAAAAATATTTTCTCTGTTTTAATTTACTACTTTGTAGCTTCATTGTGTGCCCCCTAGTCCTACTATTTTTGGAAAGAGTAAACAAGTGATTCACATCTACCCGTTACATTCCACTCATTATTTTATAGACCTATCATATCTCCCCTCAGCCATCTTTTCTCCAAGCCAAAGAGCCCTAGCCCCATTCGTTTATCATTTTTGTTGCCCTTCTCTGTACCTTTTTTAATTCCACTGTATCTTTATTGAGATGCAATGACCAGAATTGCACACAGTATTCAAGGTGTGGTCGCACCACGGAGAGATACAAAGGCATTATAACATCCTCTTTATTTTCCATTCCTTTCCTAATAATACCTAACATTCTATTTGCTTTCTTTGCTGCTGCAGCTGCAGCACACTGAGAAGAGGGTTTCAAAGTATCATCAATGATGACTCCTAGATCCTTTTCCTGGTCGGTGACTCCTAACATGGAACCTTACATCACGTAGCTATAGTTCAGATTCCTCTTTCCCACATGCATCACTCTGCACTTGCTCTCATTAAACGTCATCTGCCATTTGGATGCCCAGTCTCCCAGTCTTCTAAGGTCATCTTGCAATATGGGAGAAAGACTTATGAACAGAAGAGAAATAAGTGTAGATTTTACGTGAAGGATTGGCCAATCGCCAGTGATCCAGGAATTGCCACCTAGCAAAAAAAGCGCCTAACAAGGACCAGTCCCACTGCGCATACTGAGCTGCCCCTGAGGAATTATCCAGATGAGGATCCAAGGTCAAGTTAAAATCGCCCCAGAATAACAGAGATCCCACCCTATGTTTTAACAAGAGTTGATCTAATTGGTGAAAAAAGTTCCCATGATCTGCATTGGGCCCATAAGCATTTACTAGGGTAAATTTGCAGGCCCCCAGGGAAAAAAACTAGTAACAAAATGCGGCCTCCCCGATCCCAGACCACTTTCTCAATTTGCCAAGGACGGGAATTATTAAAAGCAATCATGACCTCCCCTAGTCTTGGACCCCTCATGGTTGGAGGCAGAGTATACAAAGGAAAATTTAGGGTGATGATAAAAGTGTTCATGTAGTGGTTTCAGTTGTGTCTCCTGAATCAGGGTGGCATCCACCCTCAAACAAATCAACTCCCTGAATAGGAGCTGGCGCTTCATAGGGATGTTCAGTCCCGTTACATTCAGGAGCACTAACAATATATCAGGCATCCAAATATAAACAATAAAAAACAACAAAGAAAGAAAAACATTTGAGACCTTACACCACTCATCCACCCCGACCTTACCCTTAGCATAGCCTCTCCCCGCCTCACTCCAACCCACAGTTCCCTCGTATCATTCCAAGATCCTCTCCCCACCAGAGAAGAGGAATTTAATAGAGGAAATGAATCCCAACTCCCATTCCCCTCCCCCCAACCAAAGCATTATAAAACATAGAATTGAAACTTCCCACACACAACAGCAACAATCACACATATTAACATAAAGGACAAGCTCCTCTACCTAGCCCCCAAGCCAAATTAATACCATGTCAGCAAGCAATATACAAAAGAGAATATGTCTTAAAGTAAACAGAAACATCATGGATGCTTGCTCGCAAACTGCTGACGCTGTAAACATTTGTGACCCTTCTCCTTCCACTGCCACTGGGTGAGCTGATGCTGCCAGGGAGGGTCTCTGTTTGCTAGGGGTCATCAGAGGTGCAATCGGATCCTTCAGCAGAATCTCTAGGGCCTCAACCACTGATTTAATCTGATGCATGTGCCCATCTTTGTAGAACACCAGGGCGAATGGGTGATGCCAATGGTACCAAATGCCCATCTCTCACAGTTTTGCCATAATCGGCCTCAGGTCAGCATGACATTTCAGGGTAGCTGAAGCTAGATCTTGATAAATTTCCACAGAGTATGAATCCCAGCAAAAATTAGAAACTTTCCGGGCCGCCTGCATCATTCGCTCTTTCAGTTTGTAATCTTGGAAGCATGCAGTGATATCTTTAGAAAGATTATTTTTCACAGGGCCCAGTGCTCTATGTGTCCTCTCCAAAAGAACCGCCGCAGGGTCCACCGGCGTGCCAGCCTCAGTTATCAATGAACTCACCAGGCGCTGCACCACTGCCTCACAGTCCAGGTATGCAGGGACCTCAGGCAAACCTTGAAAACGCAAGTTGTGTCAATGACCTCGATTTTCAAGATCTTCTAATTTATCTGCTAGCTGTTGGTGCCCCGAGCGCAAGTCAGCGACCTGTTGATCTAAAGAGCCCACTACCTTCACATGCTCCTCAAAACATCCCTCCATCTCCTCCATTTGATTGCCCAGGTCACCGTCACGTATCTCCTCCCGGAATTCGGCACCCAGTGAGGCCAAGTCTGAACGGATCCCCTTCAGGAACATCCAAATCTCCTGCAGCCAATCACTTAGCTCGGGGAGCAGCATCGCTTCTCCTTTTTCAAAATCATCCCCGGAGAGAAACATCTCAGGGAGAGAGATCCACAGGTTGCTGCGGGGAGCGCAGGGCCTACGTCATCGGATCCGCCACGTGGTTTGAGGCCGTGCAGCTTGTAAACGCAAATTGAGAGAGGTTTGCCTGCACACACTTCTCAGGACTCGTTAATTACTCCTCGTGCTGGGGAATCTCCACGAATTTAGTCAGGGTGAGTGAGAGCTTTCTCTTCAAGCAGCCATGCTGCTTGATGATGTCACTTCCTCCCCCTGTTTTATTTTCTTTAATTCTGTCAAACCTTATGGACTGAATGTGAGAGTTGAATGGTCCGCCTTTTTTTGAATGGGTCTGTAATGTGATTGGCTAATGGCTATCCTTTGACAAAGTAAATGGAGCTCTGTAATATAAATCGCACTGGCATTTTTTGCCAGTTAAAGTCTGTTGGATTTTAGTGAGCAGTGGTCATGACAAAGGATATTTAACCCTGACGCAGCTTTAGCGAAATGGGGATTCCCTGTTGGGTATCGAGGACCCTCTGGTTGCAGATATGAAGATATGCAGTGTGAAGACAGTGTAAGATAAGTGGATTGTAATTATTCATCTGTTTGGGATTACTGTGACTGTGATTATTTTTCTTACCTGTGGACATACAAGTGGTTTTTACTCTGTTTGGGAACTGAAGAGATTTTTGTGCACTGTATTAAGTGGAGTTTTTTTTCTCACCTGTGATGGTGTGCTGTGCTCAATGCCTTGGTTGGCTTGAGTGGTAATGCTGAAATTTTTTTTTCTCCACTTTTTTGGTGTGTGCACGTCAAATGGTTCCCTTTTCAGAGTTATTTCACATGTTGATTGTTTAGCTTTTTGGTGCTGATTTTCTTTTCAAGCTTTTTTGCTCGTGTGAATTTGAGTCAATGTAAATTATGATGCCAGGTTATAGAATGAGGGAGTATAAGTTCTGAATATCAGTTCTTCTACATCTGGACTACATGTAAAGCTGTCTTGTCAATATTCAGCCACTAGCAAGTCGTGTTTTTAAATGCCAACAGGCACAAACTGAATTTGGCCTGGATATTAAATGCTAGACTATGTCTGGGCTGGCTATAGGTGGTAGATGACTCAACTGTTTAGGGCTGCTAAGGTGGAATGGGGCTAGGGCAATCATGTTCCAGTACTGTCAGTGCTAAGCCCCTGGGATCCCAGCCTCCTCCCGAGGGGACAACATAAGATATCAGGAAATAATACAAGCAGCATGTAACATAAAAAGTGAGGGTGACCCAAATCAACCAAGCCGCAGCAACTGCATATGTACAAGTCCAACACTAGCAAAACAGCAATCATACAGACCTATACCCAACCCCACCCATCCTCCCCCAACCCACTAACCTCCCCCTGCCCCCAATCCAGTAAAGGATGAGTTGGGCAGCAGGGAAAGACCCCTACCAGCTGTCTCCTTGTAGTACTTCTGTTACTGATAGCATATTATGTACTCCAGGTAATTATTGCCAAAAAATCTAAATACACACCAAAATAATACAACATTCTGAAAAGAATAGTATTTGCAGTATTATGTGCAAGTACTTTAACAATGGCTCCCAGTCAGCTCTAGCTCTCCAGTCCAGCATCTTCCTGTTGGCCATGTGAACAGAGGTGTTCAGCAGCACTGTAGCAGAAATCCTGTGGTTCCTGGCAATCATAACATGTTTTGCCTATCAGTTGTCTGGTAGATTGCCAAATGGCCACCAGGCTTTTAATCAGCTGGCTTTTAGTTTACTCTTGAGTTATCAAATCTGTATTTGCTGGACCTAATGGTTAGAGCAGGGAAAGGGGATGGGACTTCATATACCGCCTTTCTGTGGTTACAGCAATCAAAGCGGTTTACACATTATATACAGGTACTTATTTGTACCTGGGGCAATGGAGGGTTAAGTGACTTGCCCAGAGTCACAAGAAGCTGCAGTGGGAATCGAACCCAGTTCACCAGGATCAAAGCCAGCAACACTAACCACTAGGCTGATAACCAGGAAGCCACTGTCACTGTTTGAGATCTTGGACAAGTCACATAACCATCTATTGCCTCAGGCATACACATAGCTTTAAATTCAGTAAATTCAAAATTGAGCACCGAAAAAAATCAGCGCTGAACAGTATTCTATAATGGGTGTACCAGGATCAGCGCCCGGTATAGAATAGCGTGTAGCGCTGGGATGTACCCACAACTTTGGGCGCAAGGAGTTACATCAACTGAAACCAGGTGTAAATCCTAGTGCACAAGTAGGGAGCGGATTCGCACTAATTTATAACATGCATGCATTTTAAAGGAATACCCCAAACACCTATGTCCCTCCCATAGCCATGCCCCTTTTGCAGATCTATGCAGAAACACTTAGGCGCTATTCTATAAATGGGTGCATAAATGTTTTCACATGGATTTGCCCTGTTTTGACACCTTGCATCTGTTAAAACGCTTTTCCATACTGAAAATTTGGTGCAGAATTAGTGCCTAACATTTGGTGACATATATAGAATTCCCCTGTTAGGACCTAGAGTGCAATTCTGCCATACTATAATGGCACTAACTTCCAGAAGTCGCACGACAAGGGCCTACCTAGGTACAACAGTACTGTAAACAATGCAGTGGGTAGTAGAACATCAATACACCTATTGAAAAACTAAACAAGCTGGATTAGTACATAGAAACATGATGGCAGATAAAGGCCATATGATCCATCCAGTCTGCCCATCCTCTGTAACCCCTAATTCTTCCTGTTCGTAAGCAATCCCACATGCTTATCCCATGCCTTTTTAAATTCTGGAACAGTCTTCGACTCCACCACCTCCACCGGGAGGTCATTCTATGCCTCTACCAGCCTTTCTGTGAAATAATACTTCCTTAGGTTACTACTAAGCCTATTCTCTCTTATCTTTGTCATATGCCCCCTTATTCCAGAGCTCTCCTTCAGTTGAAAAAGGCTCTCTTCCTTTACATAAATGCCCTTGAGATATTTAAACGTCTCTATCATAGTAACATAGTAGATGACGGCAGAAAAAGACCTACAAGGTCCACCCAGTCTCCTCTCTCCCTCCTCTCTTCCAGCGTATACATGTTGAGGTTCATAAACCTGTCCCTATAATTTTTGTATTCAAGACTGCTTACTAATTTCGTAGCCGCCCTCTGGACCGACTCCATCCTGTTTATATCTTTCCATAGGTGCGGTCTCCAGAACTGCACGCAGTACTCCAAATGAGGCCTCGCCAGAAACGTATACAACGGCACTATCGCCTCCTTTTTCCTGCTGGTCATGCCTCTCTTTATGCACCCAAGCATCCTTCTGGTTTTGACCGTCGCTTTTTCTACCTGTTTGAAAGCAATCACCCCTAAGTCCCACTCTTCCTTCGCACACTGAAGCACTACACCCCCTATACTGTACCGTTCCCTCGGATTTTTGCGACCCAAGTGCATGACCCTGCATTTTTTGGGATTAAACCTTAGTTGCCAAATATCGGTCCATTCCTCTAGCTTCGCTAGGTCCTTCCTCATGTCATTCACACCCTCCAGGGTGTCCACCCTGTTACAGAGTTTAGTATCATTCGCAAAGAGACAAACCTTATCAGACAGCCCTCCGCAATATCGTTCACAAAGACGTTAAAAAGAGCCGGCACCAGGACCGATCCCTGCGGTACTCCACTGACGACATCCTTTTCTTCAGAGCAAGCTCCATTTACCACCACCCTCTGTCTCCTACCATTCAACCAATTTTTTACCCAATCTGTTATTCTAGGTCCCACACCGAGGGCACTCAATTTATTTATTAGTGCGTCTGTCACAATCCTCTTCTTTAGAAGCGTTTCCATTAGCTTACTCACCACCGAGGTCAGACTGACAGATCTGTAATTCCCTACCTCCTTCCACTCTTGTGCAAAGGAACCACATCCGCCCTTCTCCAGTCCACTGGGACCACTCCGGTTTCTAAGGAAGCATTGAAGAGGTCCATGAGCGGAGCCGACAGAACTTCTCCGAGTTCCTTAAGCACCCTCGGGTGTATCCCATCAGGCCCCATCGCTCTGTCTACTTTTAGTTTGGCAAGCCCCTCACAAACACAGATTGATCCTATATACACATTAAATGCTAACTGAATACTTGGTCTCTTTCACATATGCAGATCACATATAGACCCTTACCAAGTATAAACAATCACAAATAAAAAATATAAATATATACACAAAAATTAAACTGAACTCCCAAGAAGCCAGATTTTACATACAATGCAACAAGCAGAGAAAGAGAAGCAGTGATGTGTGCCATCCTGTACTGTGCAAAATATAAAAATAGCAGTTAAAAATTAGTGGAGGAGTGGCCTAGTGGTTAGGGTGGTG
Source organism: Microcaecilia unicolor (assembly GCF_901765095.1). Taxonomy (NCBI): domain Eukaryota; kingdom Metazoa; phylum Chordata; class Amphibia; order Gymnophiona; family Siphonopidae; genus Microcaecilia; species Microcaecilia unicolor. The sequence goes on from NC_044042.1 coordinate 17,134,276, forward strand.
GACTTTGGTCCTGAGGAACTGAGTTCAATTCCCACTTCAAGCACAGGCAGCTTCCTTGTGACTCTGGGCGAGTCACTTAACCCTCCATTGCCCCATGTAAGCCACATTGAGCCTGCCATGAGTGGGAAAGCGCAGGGTACAAATGTAACTAACTAAATAAATAAATTTCAATTACTACATTACAAGTTAAGGGCTTCTTTTACAAAGCCACACTTGTGATTCCCTTGCAGCAAATGAAAGGAAGCCCATAGGAAGCCCATTTACTGTGCGGATTTGTAACAGAAGCCCTAAGAAATCAAAATAAAACACAAAGGAAAATAAGGTGATACCTTTTAATTGAGCTAACTAAATTCTTTTTTGACTAGTTATGCAGAGGCCAGAACCTCCTTCCTTAGGTAAACTGTCCTGACCTGTGAAAGGAGGTTTTGGCCTCTGAAAGCTAGTCAAAAATTGTTTTATGTTAGTCCAGTAAACTGGTATCACATTATTTCCATGTTTTGTTTTGTTTTTATTTATTAACCTTTAGAGTAGACTAATACAGCTACCACACTGTCCTAAATTAAAATGATCTTTTCTAGCTTTGTTGTTTGTCCATTTCATTTTTCTAATCATGTTAGTCCCAGTCTCTAGTTTCTGCTTTCTTCTGTCTTCTCTTAACCTTCTTGACAGGGTTTCCTATCCTTTTTCTCTTTCCTCCTGTCTTCTTCATTTCATCCACTACATCCATCACCAACATTGATCTTTCTGTTCAACTATTTATTTTTTTGCCTATCCAGATTTCATTCATTCTTACTATCCAGTCTTCAGTTTCCCTCTTTTAAGTACATCCTGCCTACAGTTTTCCATCTCTCCATCACCCTGGCTCTCACATTTCCCTTCCTCTTATTTCCTAGTCTTTCAATAACTCTATCATCTCCCCCTTCCATCCAGCATCTCCCCCTCTCTCTACTCCACCTCCATCCAGCATCTCTTCCCTCCCCTGCAAGGAACTTTTCCCTCCATCTGACATTGAGAACCCCCTGCATAGAATCCTCCCTTCCCCAACTCCCATCATAAGGACTCCCCGGCACAGAATCCTGCTCCCCCCAACCCCCTTATCCGACATAAAGCACACACACACACACACACACACACACAGATCCTTCACTCCCCTGAGCCAACAAAAAGCCCCTCCTGCACAGAACCCTCTCTCCTCCCAATGCCACACACAAAGAACCTTCATTCCGCCAACATCTCCAGATTTCCTTCCATCTCCTGGTTCAAATTGGCCATGATGACCCTTAGCCATGATATGGAAGGTTGCCCTTTAGCAATAGTATTGCGGGACTACCACTAAGGGGTCACATTGGCTATTTTGAACCCAGAGCCAAGACAGGACAGGAGTGGGATGGGACCGCTCATGCCCTGTCCCTCTAGACTATCAGGGATCATTTCTAGGTAAGTCTCGGAAGTGGCAGGGGATGGAGTTGGAGGAGGGAGGGAATCTTTATGTTGGATTGGGGCTTTGGAGGGGAGAGAAGGATCTGTGGAGGGGGATCTTTATGTCAGATTGGAAGATGAGGTGGGAGTATTCTGTGCTGGAGGGTTTCTCTGTCAGATCAGGGGTTTATTTATTTATTATTTATTTATGTATTGTATTTGTATCCCACATTTCCCACCTCTTTGTAGGCTCAATGTGGCTTACAATGTATCGTTCTTGGTGGTAATAGATTAGAACATAATCACTTATTGTTACATAGAGATATTGAATAACATCTTAGAAGTTTAGAGCAAGCAGAAATTATAAAAGTAGTTACTTATTGTAAGATATAGATTTTGAGTGATATAGTAGAAGTATAAAGCAAGCAGATATTATGAAAAAAGTTCTGAGTAAGGCGTGGGAGATGTATACATTTATATTTGTTATTCTGTGTGGTATGCCTTTTTAAAAAGATGGGTCTTCAGTTTAGGGGGAGGGAGGATTCTGGAGGGGGTCTTTATGTCAGATTGGATGGTTGGGGGAGGCAAGGAGGTTGAAGAAAGAACAGGAGATGGCCTGTCACAAGGCTGAAGCTATCCCCCCCCCCCCCCCCCCCACAACTACAGCCACAATTGGTACACCCATTTCATTGTCATTTTATCTGTTATATTTAGAAACATGCTGGCTTGTGCAGATAGGAGTGTACACAGAAGAACTATCACAATGGAATAATCTTTCATCGGTTAGAGTAATAATTAGTTCTAAATTGTAATCATTGTGTCATTTGGAGGGGCTGGTTATAGGGACACTCTAGCAGGCGTTGTATTGGTGCTGAGATTTTTTCACTTAGTAAATGGCCACCAAAACAGACATCATTGTTATGAGAATCAGGTTCTCAACATTCAGAGTTTTTATTTTTAAGTACAAAGGGTTTTTTAAGACCGTAATTAGGTTGAAACCTGGGAGCATTTAAAATCTTTTTTTTTTCCTGTGTGTAGATCAAAAGAGAAAAATAGTATATGGGAACATGCGTCTTTTGTTTTGTTGAATGCAGTGGTATATTATAAAAATGCATGTGATATTTTTTATTACTACTATTTAAAAGAGAGGTATTGAATAATGAGGGGAAAGCTACCTTCATGCAGAAGTTCTGTCCAAAATCAGTCTAAATGTGCCAGCATTTTCCAGTTCTGTTGTATGTATTTATTTCTTCTTAAAGTCTGTTTGGATGTAAATGGCATGTTTGTTTGTTTGTTTGTTTGCTTTTTAAATCTTTGTCTCCCAGCTGTGTGTTTGTATATAGATGAGTCCTGTTAAATTTATTTGCATGTTTAATTGCCTTTTTGATATGCTGACATTGTGAAATTTGAAATGGCGAGGTTCCAATGCTCTATTGCAAGCAGCAAAACATAGCTGATAGGATATCCATTTTACAAACTGTATGGTCTTATATAACATCTTCGAAGGAGTCCAGACATGGCAAGTCTATGTTATACTCAGTTTGTGAAACTGGATTTCAAAGGTTCATCTGACCCAGTATAGCTATTCTTATGTAATAGCTATACTGGGTCAGACCAGTGGTCCATCTAGCCCAGTATACTGTTTCTAACAGTGGCTAATCCAGGTCACAAGCACCTGTAAGAAAGCCAAATAGTAGCAACATTGCATGCTACCAATCCCAGGGCAAGCAGTGGCTTCCCCATATCTGTCTCAATAACAGACTCTGGACTTTTCCTCCAGGAAATTATCCAAACCTTTTTTAAACCCAGATACACTAACCGCTGTTACCACATCCTATGGCAACAAGTTCCAGAGCTTAACTATTCATTGAGTCAAAAAATATTTCCTCCTATTTGTTTAAAAAGTATTTACATGTAACTTCATTGGGTGTCCCTTAGTCTTTGTATTTTTTGATGGTTTGCTGATGCTCTATGACTCCCTGATTGGTAAACCTGAATATCAGATGAGATTCCTGTGTGCCTTTAAAGTAAGCCAAGATCATTTAGATTTATTTTTTGGCAAAATTCAGCATCTTAGGGGATGTAACAACAATCCATCAGCCAAGTTTGCTTGGGATAATTTGGGATATAAATGTCAAATAAATAAAACAATAAATAATAAAATCCTTTATCCTTCACCTATCCAACTGGAACACCTTTTGACTTTTATACATTTTACACATGGACCATGCATAGGCAGTCTTTATTTCTAATAAGCATTTGTTATTTTTTTAATAGGCGCTTGCTATTGTTTTGCGTGACTCAGTGTGGCAGTAAGCTCTGCCTACTGGCTTCAGCCCACAGAATGGGCCAAGCACTGTTCTTTCTCCAACCTTGTTGGGGGGAGGGAGGGATTTGTGCAGGAGGTCTTTATGTCAGATTGGGTGGTTGGGATCTGCCCAGAGAGAGGATTCCCATATGACAGATTCTTTTTTTCCAGGTCCCAACTAATAACTGGGTAGGCTTGACTGGGCAAGGTTAGAACTGCTTTTTATGTGGTCTAATTTACCCAGTTTCCCTATCCATATCTCTGCCAAAAATCAGCTGGTACCCAGATAAATGCCAATTCCACCCTTGGATTGTTGTCATGTCCCCAACCTCAGCGCAAGCAGCATCCTCGGGCTGCGCAGGGTCCTAGCAAAACACACACTTGACTGGCTCAGCTTTGAGCCATGTCTGTGTACTTCTTCTCTGGCTGCAGGTTCCTTGATTGCCTTGCTGTCATGCACCTGGATCTGCTCTCTCTGCCTGGCTTCCAGGCTCTTTAATTGCCTTGCTACCACGCACCTGTGTTGACTTTCTCTCTGCCTACCTGACCTATGGAAGCTCTCTTCTTCAGCTGGTTCCTGTCTACGTCAGAAAGCCTGCACTATTTCTGGGATGCTTTCCCTCTGCCTCATTGCTTCGGCTTCTACTTGGGTAAGCGTTTCTCTTCAGCATACTCTTCTGTTTGCTGTCTGCCTGTAAAGGCCCTGCTTGTACCTGGATTACTCTTCTGTTTGCTGCCTGCCTGTAAAGACCCTGCTTGTACCTGGATTACTCTTCTGTTTACTGCCTGCCTGTAAGACCCTGCTTGGACCTGGTTACTCTCTTGTCTGCTGCCTGCCTGAATATCCTGTCTGGACCTGGTTACTCTCTTGTCTGCTGCCTGCCTGGATATACTTCCTGGACCTGGCTACTCTCTTGTCTGCTGCCTGCCTGAATTTCCTGCCTGGACCTGGTTACTCTCTTGTCTGCTGCCTGCCTGGATATCCTTCCTGGACCTGGCTACTTTCTTGTCTGCTGCCTGCCTGGATATCCTTCATGGACTTGGCTAATCTCTTGTCTGCTGCCTGCATGAATATCCTGCCTGGACCTGTTTATTCTCCTGTCTACTGCCTGCCTGAATATCTTGCCTGGACCTGGTGACTCCCGGGTCAGTTACCCGCCTGTATACCTGCCTGGACCCAAGACACTCCTTAGCCTACTGCCTGTCACTCTGTTGTGACCCGCTCCTGAACTTCTTCCTTCTGATCTCCTCTGGCTGGTCTCTCTGGGCACCCCTTTCCTGGCCTCAGTATAAGTCCTGTTGGCCGCCCGCACCTGGGGGCTCAACCCTCGGGGAACGGCGGTCACCACAGGTGAACTTCGGGGTTGCTCTGCCTCCAAGCAGAACCCGGTGTCACGTCTGTGGCCGTGACCACCCTCAGCCTTACCTTCTTTCTGGGGGTCAGCAGCTCTGCTGGCTTCTGTCTGTGTTTGTGTTAGTCTTGTCTCTGTCCTGGTGTGCTGGCTGCTTCCAGCATGAACCTGATTGCTTCACTAGACCTCACCTGTGTGAGCTATGTCTCTCTAGGGAGCCAGCATCTAAGATGGCTGCCACCGGCTCTGTGCCAGCTTCCAAGATGGCTCCTGCTTGTCTTTCCTGTGGGCTCACTTCCTATGTGTGTCAAGCCTCTCTTTGGGGTCTATGTACTTCCTGCTTCTGCCCTACTGCTGGTGACTCATCACTGAGAGCCTTCATAAGGAAGTGCTCTGCTTGCAGTCAAGGCCTTTGCATGAAGTGTTATGCTCTTAGGCCAGGTCAGGTTAGTAAGTGTCTGCTGCACTACTGCTTAGCCTCTCTCTGGGTTGCAGCCCAGTTCCTTTCTGTGTCTGTGTCTCTGTTGTCCTTCCGTGAGGGGTCTTCCCTGCCACTGTCTGTCTGTGGTCTGCGGGTCCTTCCTGGCTTACCCTGTGTTTGGGGTGAAGCCTCTGCTCCTGGCTTACCCTGTGTTTGGGGTGAAGCCTCTGCTCCAGGCTTACCCTGGGTTGGGATGAAGTCTGTGTCCAGGTTTGTTCTCTGTCTGTATGCGAAGCCTCAGCCTTTGTGAGTTCCCCAGTCAGTGTGTGGAACGGCTGTGGCTTCAGACCCTTGGCCTGTTCTTCCTGGTTACTCTGTTTGCTGTGCTGCCTGCCCAAGACCCTTGGCCTGTTATTCCTGGTTTGCTCTCTTTACCCTGAATCCTGCCTTGCCTTGTCTGTGTGCCTACCCTGCTTGTATATCCTGAGTGTATATCCTGAATCCTGTCTCTGTCTAGCTAGTGTGTATTTCCAGGGCGTGGTCCCTGTTTCCTGCTGCTTCCTAGCTAGTGGGTTTACCCGCTGGGTATTCCCTGATCCCCAGTCTGCCTTGCTTGCATGTTGCCCTAGTCTTTGCTCCTGCTAGCTTTCTGTACGCCTTGTGTTCCTTGGTCTGTCTTCTGGGTCTTGCTAGTGGCGGTGCAGCAGCACACTGTCTGAGTCTAGTTCCGTGCCCTGTCGCCCTCATGTATCCCAAACCCAGGGTGGGTCCTCTGGATCTTCAGTTCCTGCCTTATCCTGCAAGTCCTGCCGGCCGCCTGCACTTCGGAGCTCAACTCCGGAGGAACGGTGGCTAAGTGCAGGTGAAGCTGTTCCTGTTTCGTCTGTTCTAGTTGCCTGCCTTGTACTACTCCAGTCCAGAGTTCCAGTACTGCTCTTCGGGGTATCCAGTTCCAAGGTGGTCTTGCCTGCCGCTCCTCGGCAGTGGCCCAAGGGCTCACGAACTCCAGTCCTGCCTCGAGGACCTGACAGGATGCCAAGGCCCTCGAGAACGCGACACCCGGGTCCGTGTCTTTTCACACCTGGCAACACACTGCTCGGCACAGGAACTCACCATATCTGACAATTGTCCACACAATAGCTGACTTGAGGTTAACCTGTTAGTGGGGATATTCAGCAACACTATCTGGGTAAGTGCAGCTGAATATTTCCTTGGGGCCTGCTCAGTGCTAGTTAAGCAGGTAGAAGGCTCACTTAACTGGCTTTGAATATCGATCCCTATATGTATACGTACCAATATTCATATAGTTCGTGGAAGTCATTTTACAAGCACTGTTTGTGCTTTAAACGGCTCAGTCCCAGCACTTATATGTTTTTGTGGCCAAAATGTATAAGCCAGTATTTTACAAAGAGGTAGGACAAAACGTTTAAGACACTAAAACATATAGGGCCAATGGAAGTGTGTCGGGGATATTACAGGGGACTGCCAAGGGCAGTGTTGTGTCAGTGATGTCTATCCCCAGTTCTGGATAGCATGCCAATGTACATCCAATGCCGGATGAGCATCAGGACAGACCACCTTTAAATCATTAATAAATGCCGCTGCATCATGTCCCTGTGATTGTTTGCGTTGGTGTTGACTGAAAGACAGCTATGAGTCTGTGAGCTTGATTGCCATTTCTGTCCACCCAGGTCTGTCTTCACACTTGCTACCTCTCCCACCTTCCAACACCATGCCTGTCTCCTTCCCCTCTGGGGTGCAGTGGGTCCCTTCTGTGATCCTGTCTGGTTCTCAGCTTGTTCATCATTCTGCCTGTGAGGTTTCCCTTGTGGGACAAGAACTGCTTCTTTGAAGCCAGTACAAACCATCCCATGCAGCCTCTGCCAGAGATTGTAAAAGGGCAAGCATAACATTTAAAAAGTATCTAGGTGAAAGGGCTTTAAATGTTGCTATTTGGTACAACCAAATCCAAGTGCCTTTTTGTATTGTTAATAGCATGGCTTTAATATTTTGCATTTTTAATTATTGTGTAGCTTGGTGTATCTGATGTCTTTATTTTATGAATATTCAGCACATATGGTTAGATTTGTTGCTGATTGACAGGTAGGGTAGCTTATCATAGACATACACACATTTTGTCATATATTATCTTGCCCCTGTTGGTTTATCACTGGACGTGATGTTCATGGTATATAGGTTTTTTTTGTCCTTCACACCAATTTTGTCCATAACATTTTAGCTACTTTTGATTATTGAACATCTTGCCCTTGTTTCACTGCTCTCACACTCATACACATCACAGATGGCTGTTTATTATTTTCTAGAAACTCCAAAACACAGCTTTACACTCACTGTGTAACGAAATGGGCACAGGAAACAGCTCACTTCTAATAGAGATCAGTTGCTACCATTTATATAGTTTTAAGTGGAGAAAAAAGGCTTCAGTATCGCCAGCCGGAAGTTAACTGACTATTAAGCTTGAGCTCAGCATACCATCATCATGCCAAAAATACTCCACAACATAACCATATATTCACAGATCTCTAGTAAGCAATCTCATGTATCCATATGAGACAGGATTAACGTGTGTATACACTGCTTTACAGTTCAATAATCAGTGACTTTGGCCAATTACTTATCTACATTCACATGCACTTGGCTCCGTCACATCAGTTGTAACCCAACAGGGAATCCCCGTTGTTTATTATTTTCACCATTTTTTGGTTGCTTATGGTCCACATTTGTTGCATCCTGTATAATGTGTATATGTTCGTTATTTGAAATGTCAAAATATGCTTTTTATGTTTTGTCACAACATGTTGCTTACTTTGGGGCTCATTTTCAAAAGAAAAACGTCCAAAAAGTGTCTTAAAGCATCATTTCAACGTTTTTATTCTCAAAACGTCCAAATCGGTATTTTCAAAACCAATTCTGCAAACGTTAATCTATGCAACTCGTCTGCAGTGCATCCAAATCACAAGGAGGCGTGTCAGTGGCATTTCAAAGGCAGGATTAGGGTGTGCGTAACACTTGGACATATAATAGAACATAACAAACGTCCAGGACTAAAACTAAGATGTTTTAGTATAGACCTGTTTTCAGAATGAGTAAGGCACATAAAGGTTCCCTAAATGACCAGATGACCACTGCAAAAAATCAGGGGTGAACCCCAGTACCCTCCCAGTAGTCACTGACCCCCCTCCCACCCTCCAATAATGTAAATAAAATTCTCCAAGGACAAGCAGGCTGCTTGTTCTCACTGATGGGTCGGCGTCCACGGCGGCCCCACCAACGGAATTTTTCAAAGCAAAAAATCTTCAAAGCTTTGACAGAACCTTCTGGCGCGCGGTCTTCCGGCCGTCGTGCAAGAGACCCGCTCAGTTACCTTTTTTCCGCAGTGAAGAGAGGCAGCAATTTGTCGTCTCTTCTGCCCCCTTTTCAGAGCCTTCGGACGTTTTTCCGGAGATTTTCTCTGGTTTGTCTTCAGTTTCTTTTAAAGTAAAAAAAAAAAAAAAGTAGAAGTCCTTTACTCTTTTTAGTTTTTGCCCTTCCAAAGTTTCCTTTCGCTTCCGATGCGGTTTCTCTATTTTGTGCTCTCCTTTTGGCACAATCACGAATTTTGATCTCGCTGCCGCTATTTTTCCTTCCATGTCATCGAGGACTCCCCGCGGCTTCAAGAAGTGTACTCGGTGCAACCGGACGATCTCGGGTACTGACCCCCACGTGTGGTGTCTTCAGTGCCTTGGTCCCGACCATCGCCCAGACGCATGTAAGTTGTGTCTTAGCTTGAAAAGAGGACACAGGGATTGAGACAAGCTCTTCGAGACTGACTTTTCGGAGCTTCGTCCGGTTCCTCAACGTCGACTTCGGTACCGAGGTCGGCATCATCGATATCAGCACCGGGGATGGCATTGACTTCAGAAGCACAGATAATGGCTGTCCGGAGACCACCAAACGCTGGGAGCAGTGAGCCTTCGAGTGAGTCTCCACCTGTCTCGAAGTCTCCTGCTGTTCACAGCCCACGGGACCGACCACTCTCAGACCTGACCCCAAGGAGATGTGTGGATTCCACGTCTTCCTCGTCGGTACCGAGGAGTATCAAAGACGTGCATTGAGCGAAGGCGAAGAAGTATCGTCATCGATCTCCTTCCAAGCACGGTACCGGGAGCTCCGGGGCGTCAAAGGATTCGGCACCCATGAAGCGCCGACGCTGGGAGGAACGCTCGCCCTCCATACAAGAGGTGTCGGTGCGTTAGTCTTTGGGCAGCCCGGTACCGCCTCCTCAACCTCCACGAATTCTGACACCGATTCCTGCACCAACCCCACAGCCTTGCTCGACAGCAACTCTAGACGAGCGCATCCGAGCCATTCTTCCAGGTCTTCTGGAGGGGTTGCTGCGTCAGTCTGCTCCGGTGCCGGGGGTGCTTGCGCCCTCAGTACCATCGATGGTACCTGCGGCATCGGTGTCGGCTGCTACCCAGGTCAACTCCCCATCGATATCGCTGGAGGGAACTTCATCACCGCCGGCATGGGAGTCGACTTCTCGGCATTGCCATCGAGGACATGGTTCCTCGGCGTCAAGACGGGCCCGGTTTCGGACTGCAGTTAAGGAACTCTTGTCCGATACCAATGAGGATGCCTCGTAGGATGATGGGGAAGATCCCAGGTATTTCTCTTCCGAGGTGGTCTTCCCTCTGATCCTACTCCTTCGCCAGAAAGACAGCTTTCTCCTCCGGAGAGTCTTTCTTTCTCTTCATTTGCCCGGGAAATGTCTGTGGCTATTCCCTTCCCTATGGTATCTGAGGATGAGCCCAGGATTGAGATGCTCGAGGTCCTTGACTATCCTTCGCCACCTAAGGAGTCATCCACTGTTCCTTTGCATAATGTGCCCAAGGAGACACTTATGCAGAACTGGATGAAACCACTAAATAATCCCATCATTCCCAAGAAAGCCTAGTCCCAATATCGGATTCACAGAGAACCTGAGCTGATGAAGTCGCAGTTACCTCACGATTCTATGGTTGTGGATTCCGCTCTCAAGAGAGCCAGGAGTTATAGAGATTTTGCCTCGGCACCCCCGGGACGAGAATCTAGAACCCTGGACTCTTTTGGGAGAAAGGCCTATCAGTCCTCTATGTTCATGGCCAAAATTCAATCCTACCAGCTCTACACGAGCATTCACTTGAGGAACACGGTGAAGCAACTGGCGGACTTGGTGGATAAGCTCCCTCCAGAGCAGGCCAAGTCTTTTCAGGAGGTGGTCAGGCAGCAGAAGGCATATCGTAAATTCCTGTCCAGGGGTGCTTACGATTCTTTTGATGTTGCATCCAGAACCACTGCCCAAGGTATAGTGATGCGCAGACTCTCATGGCTGCATGCCTCTGACCTGGACAATTGAGTCCAGCAGCGGATTGCGGATGTCCCTTGCCGGGGGGATAACATTTTTAGTGAGAAAGTCGAGCAAGTGGTTGATCAGATCACGCAGCGGGAAACCACTATGGACAATTTCTTCTGCCGGGTGCCTTCTGCTACTACCTCATCAGGTAGATGTTTTTTCTGAGGAAGGAAGAATGCCCCCTATGCCTATAATAAGTGTAGGTACAATCCTCCTTCTCGACAGCCTTCTCAGGCTCACCCCCAGCGCGCTTGTTCTCGTCAACAGCGTGCGCCAAGGCAGGCCACTGTGGCTCCCTAGCAAAAGCAAGGGACGGGCTTTTGACTGGCTCCATCTGAGCATAGCCGCTATAAAGGTATCCGTGCCAGACGACTTGCCGGTCGGGGGGAGGTTAAAATTTTTTCACCAAAGGTGGCCTCTAATAACCTCCGATCGGTGGGTTCTTCAAATAGTCCAGTTAGGATACTCCCTCAATTTGGTCTCCAGACCTCCAAATTGCCCACCGGGAGCTCAGTCCTTCAGCTTCCAGCACAGGCAGATACTTGCAGAGGAACTCTCCGTCCTTTTCAGTGCCAATGCAGTCGAGCCGATTCCACCAGGGCAAGAAGGACTGGGATTCTATTCCAGTTACTTCCTTGTGCAAAAGAAAACAGGGGGGATGCGTCCCATTCTAGACCTAAGGGCCCTGAACAAATTCCTTGTCAGAGAAAAGTACAGGATGGTTTTCCTGGGCACCCTTCTTCCCATGATTCAGGCAAATGATTGGCAATGCTCTCTGGACTTAAAGGATGCCTATACACACATCCCGATACTTCCAGCCCACAGGAGGTTTCTTCGATTCCGTCTGGGAGTGCAGCATTTCCAGTATTGTGTGCTGCCCTTTGGTCTGGCGTCTGCGCCCAGGGTCTTTACAAAATGCCTGGCAATAGTTGCAGTGTTAGGACTAACGAGCAGGAAACAGACCTGTGTCTAAATTTGTGGTAAATACATGCCTTGATACAGCGATTTTTTGCGAAACTGAGGCCTGAGTCAGTGTGTTTGGAACCCATGACTCTTCTTTATCTATACCTGCATGCTTAAAAGTTAAGTTCAACTTGTTATTATTAGTTCTTTTGATATGGATCCCCCCCTTTTTTTGATTCTGTGGATTCTTTTAGTATCCTTTACCTTTTGAAACACAAGGGTTTTTTCTGTCTGTGATGATAACCCCCACCGATGTTAGAAGAGCACCACGGCTCTCAATGTGAAGCCTTGTATGTATATAGGCTGGAGGTTGGGGAAGTCTGAGGCTTTTCCCTTGTTGTATTCTCAAAATTAGAACAGATACATTCCACAGAATCTTTAGTGGGATAGATTCAAGTACTTTTTTCTGTGCCACAGCTACTATGAGAGCTTTTTTCTTTTTTTGATTACTTGGTAGTATTGCTCTCTTTCTCTTTTGTGATATATTACAGCTTTAAACATAAACATGCACCACCTACTTGTCAAACTAGAGAAATAATACAAGTTAGAGGTTTAAACCCACTGTTTAAATCCCAGAGCAAGCAGTTGCTTCCCCATGTCTGTCTCAATAGCAGACTATGAACTTTTCCTACAGGAATTTGTCCAAACCTTTTTTAAACCCAGATACGCAAACCACTGTTACCACATCCTCTGACAAAGAGTTCCAGAGCTTAACTATTCATTGACTGAAAAAATATTTCCTCCTATTTGTTTTAAAAGTATTTCCATATAACCAGTGCTTTTTTTGTAGGAAAAAAGGTGCCAGTACTCATACCGTGCCAACCTTAAGGGCGGGGCCACTACCTATGGCTCTGCCCTCATAGTAGCCACACCCCCACATTAGCCACATCCATTTTACTAGTCATGGAGCATATAAAAATGTAGCACTGAAAATAGTACACAAGTCCCTAGGCCCAAAACAAGAACCCTGAAGACTGATTATAAACTAATAAAAATGTAGACAAAAAAATCAGCTGAAACCTCCCAAAACCAGACTCTGGTATGCAGGATAACACCAGAAAAACAAAAAAATGTTCCCCTTGCAATAAAAATAGCAGACATAAATTTCCCCTCCTCTCCAATGATCTCTTTTCTCTCCCCCTGCCCTCCCCTTCTCTCCCATTCTCTCCATGTCCAGCGATCACTTCTCTCCCCCTGCCCTCCCCTCCTCTCAAGCGATCTGTTCTCTCCCCCTGCCCTCCCCTTCTCTCCATGTCCAGTGATCTGTTCTCTCCCCTTGCCCTCCCCTTCTCCCCCTGCCCTCCCCTTCTCTCCATGCCCAGTGATCTGTTCTCTTCCCCCTGCCCTCCCCTCCCCTCCATGTCCAGCGATTCTCCCTACCCTCCCTCAGCTCCCCGACAGCCCTTCTCTCAGTTCCTTCCTGCCCCCCCCCCCCCAAGCGTTTAACCCTTTTACTGTCCGTGGCAGCGACATCAGTAAAGAAGAAGGCACTGCAGGCTCGCCTCCAGCTTCTCCCTTCCCTCTTCACACAGTGTCCCGCCCTCACGGAAACAGGAAATGCATCATCGGAGAAGACGGGACATTGTGTAAAGAGGGAAGGGAAAAGCTGGAGGGGAGCCTGCAGTGCCTTCTTCTTTACTGACGTCGCTGCCACGGACAGTAAAAGGGTTAAACGCTTTGGGGGAGAAGGAATGGAGCTGAGTCGGGCTGCCGGGGGGGGGAGGGGAGGAGGAACGGAGCCGAGTCGGGCTGCCGGTCGGGGAGCTGAGTCGGGAGGGAAGGAGACCTGTGCCTGTGGGGTAGAGAATAAAAAGGTGCCGGTACGCCGTACAGGTGTGTACCAGCACAAAAAAAGCACTGCATATAACTTCCTTGAGTATCCCCTAGTCTTTGTACTTTTGGAACGCGTAAAAAATCAATTTACTTCTACTCGTTCTACACCACTCATATCTCCCCTCATCCGTCTCTTTTCCAAGCTGAAGAGCCGTAACCTCTTTAGCCTTTCCTGATACAAGAGGAGTTCCAACCCCTTTATTGTTTTGGTTGCTCTTCTTTAAACCTTTTCTAATTCCGCTATAACTTTTTTGAGATACAGCAAGCAGAACTGAACACAATACTCAAGGTGCGGAACGCACCATGGATCGATACAAAGGCATTACAGTATTTTCAGTTTTATTCACCATCCCTTTCCTAATAATTCCTAGCATCCTGTTTGCTTTTTTGGCCACCACCACACACTGAGCAGAAGATTTCAGCGTATTATCTAAAAAGACACCTAGATCTTTTTCTTGAGCACTGACTCCCAAGGTGGACCCTAGCATCGGGTAACTATGATTTGGATTATTCTTTCCAATTTGCATCATCTTGCATTTTTCCACATTACATTTGATCTGCAATTTGGATGCCAAGTCTTCCAATTTCCTAAGGTCTTCCTGCAATATTTCATAGTCTGCACATATTTTAAAAGCCTTGAATAGTTTTGTATCATCTGCAAATTTAATCACGTTACTCATCGTTCCGATTTCCATATCATTTATAAATATGTTAAATACCACCAGTCCTTGACCAGATCCAAGATGGCACTTTAGAGACAAGACACACTTTCAGGAGCTCCGATCTTATCTACCCATATGGCTTTCCGCCCGTGATTGTTATGGGCAAGAGGAGAGTGAAGGTGAGGGAGTTTCCCTCGACCGCCACCACTAATCCCCTGATGAGGCACTGTTCAACTTCGGAGTCCTCCCCAAACTTCCCCTTCTCTGGAGGTCGCTGCATCAATGTTGACCGGTAGTATAGACAGTATATCTCTAAGCCATGTCGTGGGAACAGCTCCCCCACAGCCTGGGATTGGATCAGCTGTTGTCGAGCCTGCTTCCTCTACCTCGGTTAAGGTGAAAGGGAATTTTCAGAGAGGGAGCTCTACTCTAGCTGAGACAGCTTTGGAGCCTGGAGGAGATTTGGCATGGTCTGCTTCAAAACCTTTTCCTCCTAATATGGTGAGTACTCAGGCTCAGGCCGTGAGCTGTCCCACTCTTGTTGTTACTCTTCGAGACTTTGAAAAAACAGCCGTTGTGTCTTTGGAAGCACTATGGGATATTACATAGGATATGCATTCTTTTTCACGTCCTTTAATAATGGAGAATTGTAAAGATATCAAGGTGATTTCTGAGGCTGTTTTGATCCAAACCCAGGCCACGGTTCAGCAATCCTCTAAATTGAATGCTTTGGAATCTAAAATTCAGACTTTAGAGGGCTTGAGTTCAGCAGATAGGAGGTGTATTCTGAGACTGCTTAATTTCCCTAAGTCACCTTTAATTGCTCCTTTGGACATGGTTAAAAATATTTGGTAGAGACTCTGGGAATGGCTAATGACTCTCTACCTCCTATAACTACTACTACTACTATTTAGCATTCCTATAGCGCTACAAGGCATACGCAGCGCTGCACAAACATAGAAGAAAGACAGTCCCTGCTCAAAGAGCTTACAATCTAATAGACAAAAAATAAATAAAGTAAGCAAATCAAGAGGCGCAATACATCTTGGGCCCAGGAGGAACAGCAAGGGAACTTCTAGGAGTTACTAGAGAAGATAATTTGAATTTGACTGCCTTCCTAGGATCTTTGTTGGAAGTTAATATGAGGACGATGATGGTGGTTACTTTTGTTTGGAACCTGGTCAGAATGCTGTATTAAACTTTCTTTTACACGTTTGGATACACTGTTTTGAGGTTCAAAAGTGAGGATATTTCCTGATTTTGCAAGACAGACACAGTCGCAGTACAAGGCTTTCCTAGCCCTTTGGGCTAGGGTTCAAGCTTTAGGCGCCAATTTTGCGATTTCCTTGTTTATGTTTAATAGTTTTTGAGAGTAAAACTTATCAGTTTTGTGAACCTAAGCAGTTAAATGATTTTCTTGTGACTAAAGAAGTTACTGTCAGTGTATAACCCTGCGCATGCTGTTAGGGAGAGGCTGGGGTAGAGGTAGGATAGAAAAGATGTCTTGTTTTTCTTTAACTTGTTCTTTTCAGTTCATGTTCTAATTCTTGGATCTATGTTTTCCTTTTTGTAATCAATAGTATGCATGCATTTATTTCCTCAAGTTGTAAACCCAGTTAATATCTCAGTAGTTACTTTTGGATTGTAATTTTACTAGACTTCTGTTTATCTTATCATTTTTGATGGATATGTAAAATTTAATAAAGAGTATATAAAACAATAAATAGTACCAGTCCCCTGTTCATCCTCCTCCACTGAGAGAAATGACCATTTAACCCTACCCTCTGTTTTCTGCCCAATAACCAATTCGTAATCCACACCAGAACCTTGTCTCCTATCCCATGACTTTGGTTCTGCGCTAGTCATTGCTGGGAGAAGCTATGTAAATGCAGCCCAGCATAGCACTTAGATGGTGGATGTCAACATATATGACAACCACCGGAGGCTGAATGGAAGATGCTGTATTTCTAGCAGTGCACATGTATGGCTGCTGGCAGACCCAGGTACATATTTTTCCCCACAGGTGCTACATGGCCATCTTCTATGACCAGGAGGTTTATGGTCACTGCATGTGTATACGGTGGCCATCCATGTGCTTCCATATTTGCACCTGCCTTCGACATGGTTACGTTTTCCACCTTTTATACGTTTTTCCTGGGGGGCAGAGATATGTCTATTTTACTTAGTACTTACATGTGAAGCCCTAGTTTTGTAAAATATGTCCCATTTCTGTAATATTTTCATTGACACATCTGCATTCACACATCTACACCTTATCTAAAATGGCAGTGTAAAAGATTGTATAAGTTAAAGGTTTGAAAAAGGACCAACATTTTTAAGATAATGAGTTAACCCAATATGTGATACATATATAAAATATTTTTCAGTCAGTCAATATATCTAATAGTAGTTCACTTACGCCTATGTTTACTAAGTGGCGCTATGGGTGCGTTAGCTTTTTTAACATGCGTAAATGGTGTACGCACATTAAACGCTAACATGCCCATAGAAATGTATAGGTGCATTAGCGTTTAATGTGCCTTAAATTTACAGGCATGCTAAAAATGCTAACACACCGTAGTAAACATACCCCCCTAATAAAGTAAGGAAAATAAATAAAAGCAAGAGAAAAAGGAAACTGATATAGTTCTCCAAGCAAGTAGCTGAGAAAGTAAAGGCTAAAGAGTTGGTGTTCATGAAATACAGAAAACCTCAAGAAGAGGAACACAGAGAGGAATACCGGATAAAATTGAAAGAAGCCAAAAGAGAGAGGCGTCTGGCGAAAGCGCAAGCGGAAGAACAAATGGCTAGAAATGTAAGGAGGGGTGACAAAAATTTCTTCAGGTATAATAGTGAAATGAGGAAGACTAAAAATGGAATTGTGAGACTGAAAGATGCTGCAAACTGCTATGTGGATAATGATGAAGAAAAAGCAAATTTGCTAAACAAATACTTTTGTTCTGTTTTCACTGAAGAAAATCCTGGAGAAGGACCACGATTGGCAAAAGTACATATGAGAATGGAGCGGATATAGCACCGTTCACAGAACAGTGTGTATGAACAACTTGAAAATCTAAAGGTGGAAAAGCCATGGGATCAGACGGGATCCACCCCAGGATATTGAGGGAGCTCAGATAGGTTCTGGCGGGTCCTCTTAAAGATTTGTTTAATAAATCCTTGGAGACGGGAGAGGTTCCGTGGGATTGGAGAAGAGCGGATGTGGTCCCTCTTCACAAAAGAGGTGATAGGGAAAAAGCTGGAAACTACAGGCCGGTAAGCCTCACTTTGGTTATTGGAAAAGTAATGGAAGCGATGCTGAAGGAAAAGATAGTGAATTTCCTGGAAGCCAATAAGTTGCAAGATCCGAGACAACATGGTTTTACCAAAGGTAAATTGTGCCAAACGAATCTCACTGAATTCTTTGACTGGGTGACCAGAGAACTGAATTAAGGACGTGCTATAGATGTAATCTACTTAGATTTCAGCAAAGCTTTTGTCACGGTTCCCCACAGGAGACTCTTGAATAAACTTGACAGGCTGAAGATAGGACCCAATGTGGTGAACTAGATTAGGAACTGGTTGACGAACAGACGCCAGAGGGTGGTGGTTAATGGAATTCACTCGGATGAGGGAAAGGTGACTAGTGGAGTGCCTCAGGGATTGGTGCTGGGGCCGATTCTGTTCAATATATTTGTGAGTGACATTGCCGAAGGGTTAGAAGGTAAAGTTTGCCTTTTTGCGAATGACACCAAGATTTGTAACAGAGTGGACACCCTGGAGGGTGTAGAAAACATGAAAAAGGATCTGCAGATGCTAGAAGAATGGTCTAATGTTTGGCAATTAAAATTCAATGCAAAGTGATGCACTTAGGGAGTAGAAATCCACAGGAGACGTATGTGTTAGGCGGTGAGAGTCTGATATGTACTGACAAGGAGAGGGATCTTGGGGTGATAGTATCTGAGGATCTGAAGGTAACGAAACAGTGTGACAAGGCGGTGGCCGTAGCCAGAAGGTTGCTAGGCTGTATAGAGAGAGGTGTGACCAGCAAAAGGAAGGATGTGTTGATGCCCCTGTACAAGTCGTTGGTGAGGCCCTACCTGGAGTATTGTGTTCAGTTTTGGAGGCCATATCTTGCTAAGGATGTAAAAAGAATTGAAGTGGTGCAAAGAAAAGCTACAAAAATGGTATGGGATTTGTGTTACAAGACGTATGAGGAGAGACTTGCTGACATGAACATGTATACTCTGGAGGAAAGGAGAAACAGGGGTGATATGATACAGACGTTCAGATATTTGAAGGTATTAATCCGCAAACAAATTTTTCTGGCGACAGGAAGGCAGTAGAACTAGAGGACATGAAATGAGGTTGAAGGGGGGCAGACTCAAAAAAAAATGTCAGGAAGTATTTTTCACGAAGAGAGTGGTGGTTACTTGGAATGCCCTCCCGCGGGAGGTGGTGGAGATGAAAACGGTAACAGAATTAAAAAATGAGTGGGATAAACATAAAGGAATCCTGCTCAGAAGGAATGGAATCTACTACTACTACTTAGCATTTCGAATCCTCAGAAGCTTAGCAGAGATTGGGTGGCAGCACTGGTGGTTGGGAGGCAGGGCTAGTGGTTAGGAGGCAGGGCTAGTGCTGGGCAATCTTCTACAGTCTGTGCCCCAGTGGCGTAGCCAGACAGCCAATATTGGGTGGGCACAAAATTTTCTCTCTCCCTCCTCTCCCCCAGCACTTCCCAACTCAAAATATAAATACTTTAGCTGATGAGGATCCCCAATCTCTGTCAGCTGAAGACCTCCACTAAAGATGGCTAGAACTCCTCTCCACCAAGCCCAGCAGGCAGCAGCTACTCCTCGAGCCACTGATGCCAGCACCTCATACATGCTTAGTTGTCAGTGGCTCCAGGATGCTGCCCCCATCTGCTAACTGTCTCATCAGCTCGTAACCTTGGGGTCATCTTCGACTCCTCCCTCTCCTTCTCTGCACATATTCAACAGACTGCTAAAACCTGTCGTTTCTTTCTCTATAATATCAGCAAAATTCGCCCTTTCCTTTCTGAGCACACTACCAGAACCCTCATCCACACTCTTGTCACCTCTCGCTTAGACTATTGCAACTTGCTTCTCACAGGTCTCCCACTTAGCCATCTCTCTACTCTTCAATCTGTTCAAAATTCTGCTGCACGACTAATATTCCGCCAGTGTCGTTATGCTCATATTAGCCCTCTCCTCAAGTCACTTCACTGGCTTCCTATCCATTTCCGCATATAGTTCAAACTCCTCTTATTGACCTATAAGTGCATTCATTCTGCAGCTCCTCAGTCTCTCTCCACTACTACTGCTACTACGATTTAGCATTTCTATAGCGCTACAAGGCGTACGCAGCGCTGCACAAACATAGAAGAAAGACAGTCCCTGCTCAAAAAGCTTACAATCTAATAGACAAAAAATAAAGTAAAAAAATCAAATCAATTAATGTGTACAGGAAGGAGGAGAGGGGAGGCGAGTGGTTACAAGTGGTTACGAGTCAAAAGCAATGTTAAAGAGGAGGGCTTTCAGTCTAGATTTAAAGGTGGCCAAGGATGGGGCAAGACGTAGGGGCTCAAGAAGTTTATTCCAGGCGTAGGGTGCAGCGAGATAGAAGGCGCGAAGTCTGGAGTTGGCAGTAGTGGAGAAGGGAACAGATAAGAAGGATTTATCCAGGGAGCGGAGTGCACGGGAAGGGGTGTAGGGAAGGACGAGTGTGGAGAGATATGGGGAGCAGCAGAGTGAGTACATTTATAGGTTAGTTGAAGAAGTTTGACAGGATGCAAAAACGGATAGGGAGCCAGTGAAGCGACTTGAGGAGAGGGGTAGTATGAGTAAAGCGACCCTGGTGGAAGACAAGACGGGCAGCAGAGTTTTGAACCGATTGGAGAGGGAAGAGGTGACTAAGTGGGAGGCCAGCAAGAAGCAGATTGCAGTAGTCTAAACGAGAGGTGACAAGGGTGTGGATGAGGGTTTTGGTAGAGTGCTCAGAAAGAAAGGGGCGGATTTTACGGATGTTGTAAAGAAAGAAACGACAGGTCTTGGCGAACTGCTGGATATGAGCAGAGAAGGAGAGAGAAGAGTCAAAGATGACCCCAAGGTTTTGAGCTGAGGAGACAGGGAGAATGAGAGAGCCATCAACAGAAATAGAAAACGGGGGGAGTGGGGAGGTGGGTTTGGGGGGAAAAATGAGAAGCTCGGTTTTGGTCATGTTTAATTTCAGGTGGCGTTCAGACATCCAGACAGCAATGTCAAACAAGCATGCTGAAACTTTGGTTTGGATGCCAGGTGAGATATCTCATCTCTCCCTACATTCCTCCCCGGGAACTCCGTTCACTGGGTAAATCTCTCTCATCTGCACCCTTCTCCTCCACTGCTAACTCCAGACTCCGTTCCTTTTATCTTGCTGCATCATATGCCTGGAATAGACTTCCTGAGCCGGTACGTCAAGCTCTATCTCTGGCCGTCTTCAAATCTAAGCTAAAAGCCCACCTTTTTGATGTAGCTTTTAACTCCTAACCCTTATTCACTTGTTCAGAACCCTTATTTTATCATCCTCACTTTAATATTCCCTTATCTCATGTTTGTCCTGTTTGTCCTAATTAGATTGTAAGCTCTGTCGAGCAGGGGCTGTCTCTTCATGTTTAAGTGTACAGCGCTGCGTACGTCTAGTAGCGCTTTAGAACTGATAAGTAGTAGTAGTAGTACCTACCGGCATGCTGCAGGTTTTTTCTCTCCCTCCCTCCCCCTCCCCCAGCCACCCACTGACATGCTGCACATTCCCCCCCCCCCCCCCCCCCACCAGCCACCCGCTGCAGTTTTCTCTCCTACCTCCCAGCCACCTTCCGGCATGCTACAGGCCTTCTTTCCCCTCCCTCCCCTTCCATCTCCGTTGGGCAGCACCGCGGTCTAATGCTACACGTCTACAGCAAAGCCGCATGGCACTGCGTCCATCAGCATGCTGCTGTTACGCGACTGCTTCCATCTGGCCGGGTTCACCTTCTCAGATACTCTTTTTGAAGAGGCGGGGCCAGCGCAAAGGAAGCATTCGTAGCAGCACACAGACAGCCCTGGCAACACCCGGCTCTGCTGAAGCAGCAGAACTAACACCGCTGCCAGACAAAGATGACAAGGGAGGGAGCAGGGAGCGAACAAAACCTTTAGCATGCTGGCTGGTGGCTAGGAGGAGGGAAAGCTGAAGTGAGCAGCAGGAAGGGAAAAGTCGCGGTTTGGGCATCTATGAGGTGCACCGTTGCTGGGTGGGCCTGAGCCCAAAGTGGGTGGGCCCCTGCTGTGCCCTGAAAATGGCAGATACAAATCAAGGTCAGGTATACATATAAAATAGCACATATGAGTTTATCTTGTTGGGCAGACTGGATGGACCGTACAGCTCTTTCTCTGCTGTCATCTACTATGTTACTATGTAAATAAAGTGAGCATATTAAAAAAGATATTATAAACAAGATACATATGTATTTACTTTTATTTGTTTGTTTGCTTAAAGAGCCTGGTTTCAGAGGAAGACATGTTCAAAAGATTATATAAGGAGCTTCCTGAAGCTGCTCCATTATTTATGACTTCATCTAAAAAGGTATTATGTCAGTCTTGGCTCTGAAAATACACTGAACATTTCTTGGAAAATATTGTTTAAGTGGAAGTAATTTTACTTTTCCTTCTAGGTTCCATCTTCTGTTTCAAAATCTCCTGGTAATGTACTAAAACTTGCAACAGTTAAAAAAATGCGAGAGGCTGGTTGGACTGCAGTGGCCAATGTGGATAGAAAGAAGAAAATGAAAGCAGCAGAAAAGTTATTTACGTAAACCTGAGTAATCTCACAATTATTTCACTGATTTTCAAACTTTTTTTTCAACAGAATGGTATCACATTTTGTCTTAAGAAACATTTTACATACTAAAAGATCCTCCCTGGGGGATTGATTTCCTGTAAATTAAATTTTGTGGATAGTGCGGTAGTAGTTATTCTTACTCTCTAATTGGTTTTCAGTGGAAAAATATTAACTTTCAACATTCTGTTTAATATGTAACAGTACTGTTTTAACATTTGATTTTGGAAATGAATAGTAACTGATTATATTTAGTTCTTGTAGTTGTATACTTGTTGGATCAGATTTGTTCCCAAATAAAAATTGTTTCTGTTTTTTAAATTATATTTTAAGAAATAGAATTTGAAAAGTTTCATTTTTGAAGCATATTATCTATCCATATATTTTTGTTATAATACAGTACATTTTGTAATAAATAATTAAGAACATAAGTGTTTCCATACTGGGACAGACTGAAGGTCCATCAAGCCCACCCAGCATCCTGTTTCCAACAGTAGCCAATCCAGGTTACAAGAACCTGGTGAGATCCCAAAACAGTACAATACATTGTATGCTGCTTATCCTAGAAGAGAGAAGGAACACACAGACACTGTAGCCAATTTGGTGATACTCCCCCTTGACAAAACATAGCGAAACAGGCACCTGTCGGGGTGTAAGAGCACACCAATATGAATAGATAAGTGTTGTGTGATTAGAAAGTCATTATGAAGTTGTAATTATATGCATGTCCACGAATAGTCTGAAAAAGATATAGGGAGGTGGGGAAGAGTCGATGATTGAAACGTGTACACGAACAGAGATTCACCGTGGAGTGAAATAAAAACAGCCATGTGAGCCATATGAGACTCTACCTCACGTAGTTAATTCACAAAGCTAACTTAATACATAAGTACATAAGTACATAAGTAGTGCCATACTGGGAAAGACCAAAGGTCCATCTAGCCCAGCATCCTGTCACCGACAGTGGCCAATCCAGGTCAAGGGCACCTGGCACGCTCCCCAAACGTAAAAACATTCCAGACAAGTTATACCTAAAAATGCGGAATTTTTCCAAGTCCATTTAATAGCGGTCTATGGACTTGTCCTTTAGGAATCTATCTAACCCCTTTTTAAACTCCGTCAAGCTAACCGCCCGTACCACGTTCTCCGGCAACGAATTCCAGAGTCTAATTACACGTTGGGTGAAGAAAATTTTTCTCCGATTCGTTTTAAATTTACCACACTGTAGCTTCAACTCATGCCCTCTAGTCCTAGTATTTTTGGATAGCGTGAACAGTCGCTTCACATCCACCCGATCCATTCCACTCATTATTTTATACACTTCTATCATATCTCCCCTCAGCCGTCTCTTCTCCAAGCTGAAAAGCCCTAGCCTTCTCAGCCTCTCTTCATAGGAAAGTCGTCCCATCCCCACTATCATTTTCGTCGCCCTTCGCTGTACCTTTTCCAATTCTACTATATCTTTTTTGAGATACGGAGACCAGTACTGAACACAATACTCCAGGTGCGGTCGCACCATGGAGCGATACAACGGCATTATAACATCCGCACACCTGGACTCCATACCCTTCCTAATAACACCCAACATTCTATTCGCTTTCCTAGCCGCAGCAGCACACTGAGCAGAAGGTTTCAGCGTATCATCGACGACGACACCCAGATCCCTTTCTTGATCTGTAACTCCTAACGCGGAACCTTGCAAGACGTAGCTATAATTCGGGTTCCTCTTACCCACATGCATCACTTTGCACTTGTCAACATTGAACTTCATCTGCCACTTGCATGCCCATTCTCCCAGTCTCGCAAGGTCCTCCTGTAATTGTTCACATTCCTCCTGCGACTTGACGACCCTGAATAATTTTGTGTCATCGGCGAATTTAATTACCTCACTAGTTATTCCCATCTCTAGGTCATTTATAAATACATTAAAAAGCAACGGACCCAGCACAGACCCCTGCGGGACCCCACTAACTACCCTCCTCCACTGAGAATACTGGCCACGCAATCCTACTCTCTGCTTCCTATCTTTCAACCAGTTCTTAATCCATAATAATACCCTACCTCCGATTCCATGACTCTGCAATTTCTTCAGGAGTCTTTCGTGCGGCACTTTGTCAAACGCCTTCTGAAAATCCAGATATACAATATCAACCGGCTCCCCATTGTCCACATGTTTGCTTACCCCCTCAAAAAAATGCATTAGATTGGTGAGGCAAGACTTCCCTTCACTAAATCCGTGCTGACTTTGTCTCATCAGTCCATGTTTTTGTATATGCTCTGCAATTTTATTCTTAATAATAGCCTCCACCATCTTGCCCGGCACCGACGTCAGACTCACCGGTCTATAATTTCCCGGATCTCCTCTGGAACCCTTCTTAAAAATCGGAGTAACATTGGCTACCCTCCAGTCTTCCGGTACTACACTCGATTTTAGGGACAGATTGCATATTTCTAACAGTAGCTCCGCAAGTTCATTTTTTAGTTCTATTAATACTCTGGGATGAATACCATCAGGTCCCGGTGATTTACTACTCTTCAGCTTGCTGAACTGACCCATTACATCCTCCAAGGTTTCAGAGAATTTGTTTAGTTTCTCCGACTCCCCCGCTTCAAATATTCTTTCCGGCACCGGTGTCCCCCCCAAATCCTCCTCTGCTATTTTGTATCTGTTTGGACTATCCTAGAAATAAGCAGTGGATTTTCCCCATCTTAATAATGGCTTATGGACTTTTCTTTTAGGAATCTAGCCACACCTTTTTTTAAACCCCGCTAAGTTAATTGCTTTTACGACATTCTCTGGCAATGAATTCCAGTGTTTAATTACACTTTGAGTGAAATATTTTCACAGATGAATTTTACTACTTTGTAGCTTCATTGTGTGCCTCCTAGTATTTTTGGAAAGAGTAAACAAGCGATTCACTTCAAACCCATTCCACTCTACTCAGTATTTTATAGACCTCTATCATCTGAAGGGAGATATGATAGAGGTCTATAAAATACTGAGTAGAGTGGAATGGGTTGAAGTGAATCGCTTGCAAAGTTTTCTCTAAGATGAAAGGCCTTGCCGCTTTAGTCTTTCCTCATAGGGGTTGTCCCATCCCCTTTATCATTTTCATCGCCCTTCTCTGTATCTGGGATACACTACTGACAATCTTAAAACTGTAAAGTTGAATTTAGTTGATTGCAGGAAATTGATTGCAGGAAATCACATTCTAGGAATTTTCCAAAGATAAGCATTTTGAATGGTACCATGCTAATGGGATTACACATGCCCTGCCTTATGCAATTAAGAACAAAATAATGTAAAATAAACCAATATCCACCAAGCTTAAAACTCTCATTCTTTATCATCCTGCTAAACGAGTTCAGACCAATGGGTTGTGATCCCCCTACAAGCAGATGGAAGTAGAAATACTGAACTCTTCCAGTGACATCACTGATATAAGGATTAATGCAGTCTGTAAATCTCCAATATTTCTCTACGTCTAGCATATGGTGTTGGTTGGACTGGTGCAACATGTTTGCTATTCATGCCTGACTCCCTGGAGTGAAGTGTATGGCCTGTGTCCCTTGTGGTTGAGTCCCTTGGATGATGTTTTTCCCAGGGTTCAGACTATGATCCTAACACTGGTGGAGCCCAGAGGGTTTTCATTCTCCAAAAAACCCCTAGCCAGAGCTCATGGGCCTGCCGCTTGGTGTGTTGTACTGGCACAGGTCCCTGTGGGGACCCTGCCAATGAAGGAGTGAGGTCTCCTTCCCCCTCCCCCCTAAATACCTCTGCAGCTTGTTAAAAATAAAAAAAGATAGAGAAATTTGGTTCTACTGGTTTATTACTATATTCTTAGGGAAATAACGCTTTTCAAAACAAACAAATAAATAAAAAAGAGAAGATGCTGAGAAGCTTTCAAGGAAATCAGCAGGACCAAGGCATGCACTTCTTGTGAGGAACAAGCAGTAGACAGCCCTGGGAGCACCTGGGTAAGGTTCTGGTAAGGTCTCAGAGGTGGTGGGACGAGGTCTTGTGGCAGCCTGTGAGGTTGGGATGCCATGCAGGCTCAGATATGGAGCCTGTGTGAGCCAGTGGCTGAGCACTGCCACCATCTCCTACTGCCCTGATTGCAATGGGGCCAGCTCAATTTTGGATTCAATGGGACCAGAGAGTCTGCCAGTGATGGAGCATACTGTTTTGACATCTTTGGGGGAAACCACAGCCATCTAGCCTTCTTCCTACCTCAGTGGTGCACCTCGTGATAGGGATAGAACAGCCAAGGTGGGGTGTGGAGGGGCCTACAGACCACCCTATTTGAGTGGCGGGGCCCAGAGGACCATTGGTGGGGCTCCCAGTTGGACCAGAATGGCAGACCTTGGTAGGGGGAAATCTTCCTGAATAGCAGGTGTCATCCAGTGGTTGTGCCAGTTCCCACTCCGCTGGGTCGATTTGATGCCTGCTTAGAAAATCGGCTTGCACGTTGCTCTGACGTGCTATATGCGCTGCAGAAAGAAGCTGCAGGTGTAGCTCGGCCCAGTGGCAAATCTGAGCGGCCTCCATGGCCAGTGCCCTGCACTGAGTGCCGCCCTATCGATTTATGTAGGCCACCACTGTCGTGTTGTCCGACAGAACTCTAACAGCCAGCCCCTCCAGGTTCTTGTGAAAGGCCAGAAGAGCCTAGAATATCGCTCTCAGTTCCAAGCGATTGATGGACCACCCCATTTCCGCAGGTGTCCACAGACCCTGGGCATAGCTTCCCTGGCAATGTGCTCCCCAGCCGACCAGACTGGCATCGATTATCACCAGACACCAGGATAGCGCCAGTGGCATTCCTCGCCGCAGCAGGCTGTCAGAGAGCCACCACTTCATACTGAGCGGGGCCGCAGGGAGCCACGTTAGTCTGCGTTGATAATCCTGGGACATGGGAGACCATCGTTGAAGCAGGGCAATCTGCAGTGGTCTCGTGCGCTCTCGCCCATGGCACTACCTCCAAAGTGGCCGTCATCGACCCCAACAGCTGGGCAAAGTCCCAAGCTCGCGGGCGAGGCATCCACAGGAGCAGACGGACCTGATTCTGAAGCTTGCACCGCCTTTGGTTGAGTAGAAAGACAAAACCCGAGGCCGTGTTGAACCAGACCCCCAAATATTCTAGAGACTGAGAGGGGGTCAGGTGACTTTTGGGTATATTGACGACCCAGCCTAGAGATTGCAGTACAGAGACCACTTGATGGTCTCTCCTCTGTCGAGTCCGCTGTGATGAGCCAGTCGTCTAGGTACGGGTGAACCCGGATACTCTCTCGCCTGAGAAAGGCAGCTACTACTACTACTACTATTTACTACTACTATTTAGCATTTCTATAGCGCTACAAGGCATACGCAGCGCTGCACAAACATAGAAGAAAGACAGTCCCTGCTCAAAGAGCTTACAATCTAATAGACAAAAAATAAATAAAGTAAGCAAATCAAATCAATTAATGTGAACGGGAAGGAAGAGAGGAGGGTAGGTGGAGGCGAGTGGTTACAAGTGGTTACGAGTCAAAAGCAATGTTAAAGAGGTGGGCTTTCATTCTAGATTTAAAGGTGGCCAAGGATGGGGCAAGACGTAGGGGCTCAGGAAGTTTATTCCAGGCGTAGGGTGCAGCGAGACAGAAGGCGCGAAGTCTGGAGTTGGCAGTAGTGGAGAAGGGAACAGATAAGAAGGATTTATCCATGGAGCGGAGTGCACGGGAAGGGGTGTAGGGAAGGACGAGTGTGGAGAGATACTGGGGAGCAGCAGAGTGAGTACATTTATAGGTTAGTAGAAGAAGTTTGAACAGGATGTGAAAACGGATAGGGAGCCAGTGAAGGGTCTTGAGGAGAGGGGTAGTATGAGTAAAGCGACCCTGGCGGAAGATGAGACGGGCAGCAGAGTTTTGAACCGACTGGAGAGGGGAGAGGTGACTAAGTGGGAGGCCAGCAAGAAGCAGATTGCAGTAGTCTAAACGAGAGGTGACAAGGGTGTGGATGAGGGTTTTGGTAGAGTGCTCGGAAAGAAAGGGGCGGATTTTACGGATGTTATAAAGAAAGAAACGACAGGTCTTGGCAATCTGCTGGATATGAGCAGAGAATGAGAGAGAAGAGTCAAAGATGACCCCAAGGTTTCGAGCTGAGGAGACAGGGAGAATGAGAGAGCCATCAACAGAAATAGAAAACGGGGGTAGCGGGGAGGTGGGTTTGGGGGGGAAAATGAGAAGCTCGGTTTTGGTCATATTTAATTTCAGGTGGCGTTGAGACATCCAGGCAGCAATGTCAGACAAGCACGCTGAAACTTTGGTTTGGATGCAAGGTGAGATATCAGGGGTAGAAAGGTAGATTTGGGAGTCATCAGCATAGAGATGGTAGGAAAAGCCACCATTACCTTGGAAAAGGTGCAGAGAGCTGTGGCGAGGCCAAAAGGAAAGGCCCGAAACTGGAAATGTTTTCCCAACACCACAAAC
Source organism: Microcaecilia unicolor (assembly GCF_901765095.1). Classification (NCBI taxonomy): domain Eukaryota; kingdom Metazoa; phylum Chordata; class Amphibia; order Gymnophiona; family Siphonopidae; genus Microcaecilia; species Microcaecilia unicolor. The sequence goes on from NC_044042.1 coordinate 17,162,966, forward strand.
CAGAGAAACCGTTGATGCGGGGGCCAAATAGGAATGTGCAAGTTAGCTTCTTTTAGGTCCAGAGACGTGAGAAACTCTCTTGGCTGTACCGCCGCAATGATGGAGCGCAGGGTTTCCATGAGAAAATGCCGCACTCTTAGTGCCTCGTTGACTGACCTTAAGTCGAGGATCGGTCGGAAAGACCCGCCTTTCCGAGGCACCACAAAGTAAATGGAGTAGCGACCGCAGCCGTGTTCGGCGGGAGGCACAGGGATCACCGTTCCGAGGTGCAACAAGACTTGTAAGGTCTCCTCTACCGCCGCCCATTTGACGGCAGTACCGCATCGGGACTCCACAAACACGTCTCTCACCGGGGCGCTGAATTCCAATCGGTAACCTTCTCTGATCAGGTCCAGGACCCACTGATCGGAGGTAATCTTGGCCCATTCCTCGAGAAAGAGGGAAAGACATCCTCCTTCTGCAGGAATCGTGGAATGGACCGGCGTCCCGTCATTGCGGGGGCCACCCCTGAACTCCAGGCCTTGAACCGGCCGCTGCGGAACGCTTGTCCGAGCGAAAGGAGTTCCTCTGCTGAAAACGGGCACGTTGAGAAACCCCAGCAAAGCACCCCGGGCGATACCTGCAAGCTTCACGGAAGCAAGGTCTGGAAGAGGAGGGCCACACAGAACCCTTGGAAGAAGGCCTCGGCCTATCCACAGGTAACCGCTGGGGCTTAGGGTCCCCCAGGTCTTTAACAATTTTCTCCAACTCCTCTCCAAATAACAGGTGGCCCCGAAAGGGAAGCTTCACCAGCCTGTGCTTAGAGGCCATGTCAGCCGCCCAATGCCATAGCCATAGAAGGCGGCGGGCCGCAACCAACACAGACATCTGTTTAGCCGAAGCTCTGACCAGATCATAGAGGGTGTCAGCCAAAAAAGACAGGGCCGACTCCATCCGCGGTGCAACCTCAGCGAGGGACTCCGCACCATCCACGGGTTGCTCCACTGCCTGTTGTAACCAAGAAAGGCAGGCCCGGGCAGCATAGGAACTGCAAACAGATGCCCTTAAGGCAAGGCCCAATATTTCAAAAGACCGTTTCAACGCGGATTCAAGCCGCCGGTCCTGCATGTCTTTCAGGGCAACCCCTCCCTCTACGGGACCACCGTGACCAAAGCGTCCACTTTAGGCATCCCCAAAGGAGCCAAGTGCTCCTCACTTAGAGGGTAAAGCTGACCCATAGCCCTGGCCACTTTCAAAGGCCCATCAGGTTGAGACCTGAGTTGAAATAAGCTCTTGGATGGAGTCATGCACAGGAAAGGCTTGAGCAGGCTTCTTAGTACTCGCCATCCTCGGATTACCAGAGGAGGCCTCGCCCTTGGCAGGATCATCAATCGAGAGGGCCTGCAAGGCGTCAGAAATGAGCGCTGGCAGCTCATCGCGGTGGAAAATCCTCACCGCTTTGGGATCATCCAGATCCGGTGGCAAACCGGCACCTTCCTCTGGCTCATCAGACCATGAGGCCCTGCCAGAACCCTCAGAATCCACACCACCCAACCACGGGAGGGGGGGGGGGAGGGAAGTGCGCCACTCTGCGATGGGGAATGTACCCATCTATGTTTAGCGTCCAACGCTCGGGGGAAGTAGCCAGCCCCGGGCCATCACCCAGGGGGAAACCAGGTAGCAGCGCAATGTCAGACACCTGCAGCAGAGCTCTTTTTGGCATGAAGGCTTTATGCATTAAAAGCACAAACTCCAGGGAGAAAAACTCACCCTGACCCTCCGTCTCCGAATCAGGAGTAACGGGAATAGGAGCTCCTCTGGTAGCCTCTAACCGAGGCGTCCCCCTGCCCTCAGACTCCTCCACAACAGTGAGGGTCAAGACATGCGGCACTTCCAAAATGGCGCCTGCTGCCAGCTCCATTGAGTGGGAAGAATCATCGCTCGCCATGCTCATACTAGCTCTAGCGCCTAAAGAGCACGTCTGACAGAGCCCCGCTGCTGATCTGCGTTTACCACAATGGGAGCAGCGTTTAACTGTTTCAGCAGCCATCGTCCAACCGGACGGAAATATATAAGTAAAATGGCGGCTTCAAAACTTACCCCGTTCAGAATGGCATCCGTGGGACCTCCCCGGAGGAGCTGGGCACCACTCTCACCTCAAAAGACCGAGTCAAACGAGCTCTGGTCAAGCTGCACGTAGAAAATAGCCTCAGAATAGCTACGCAGAACCAAAGCGTACTCCTTTTTTTTTTTTTTTTAACGCTGTGAGGAAAGTTGGAGGCAGGCAGCAACAGAGGTACTCCGGTAGGCAGGGGGGATGGGTAAGGCTGGGAAAGGACGAACCTATATGCCTTCAAAGTGGGCACCACCAGCCACAACACCCCAGCTTCAACTGGCAAAGCACAGGAGCCACCCCAGGCAGAATTTTTCCAGGAGCTGATCAAGCTACGTCCACACCTGCTGGGAGATAGAGAAATACTGAAGGCAGATGGAGCTAGCCGTCCATAGAGCACTATGGTTTTTCAGTTTTCTCTATCTCCACCTGCTGTTAGGTGGACATAACCCATCAGTTAATGGATTCATCTGCTGCTGATGACAAGGAATATATATTTTTTAATTTGATTATCTACATTGATCAAAAACAAAGGAATAAGGGCCCTGTTTGCAAAGGCACGCTAGCGATTTTGGCATGCGCTAACCGTATAGATGCCCATAATATTCCTATGGGTGTCTACATGGTTAGTATGCGCTAATTTTTAGCATGTGCTAAAAATGCTAGTACACTTTTGTAAACAAGGCCCTAAATCTCATTGTATAATGACTTACACCTGGGGGAAGCAATATCATATTCTCCACATAAAGTGGAGATAGTTCATGGAGAATTCTAAAAATAAATGCAAAGTAGTGGCTATCAAACTCACTCAAATAAAACAAGTAAAGGAAAAAATGTGAGTTGAATAAAAAAGAATCAATCAATCACTGTTTATAAGATTGTAAATGAGGAGAAAAAGACTTCAGTGACTTTTCCCGCTTGTATGAAATGCCAGGCAGACTTACAGAAGGCACATCATCAGTCCGAAAAACTCCTCTTAAATGTATACACAACCATTAAACTCATTAAACATATATACAAACATTAAACTCATTAAAGATAAGTGTGTATTTTCAGAGTTTAATAGACTGTGACTGTTTTGAAAAATATTCCTAGCATTTGATACAAGCCAGTAAGTGCCACTGAAGTCTTTTTATCCTCATTTGCAATCTTATAAACAATGATTGATTGTGTAATTCTTTTGTCTTCAACTCATATTTTTTGCTTCACATTTTAAATAGGACATGGGCCTGCACCTGTAACCAGTATAGTTTAATCAACAGGGGAGTTTTTCATTCAAATTGACATGCTCCACAAATCAGATGAGCTGCAATGTTCTACAATGTTTGAAATAGTCTTATTCATCACTTAAGTGGCCATGGGTTACAGCATAAACATAGACTTTTATTCGGTCCCATCTATGCAACTAACCTGGCTGCTTAAGGGCCGAGTATCAGCACTTAAGCTGCCAAGTGCTCACTCTGTCCCTGGAATGCCTCCAACATAGCTGTGTTCAGTGCTAACCCCAATATTCAGTGGCACTTAGCCAATTAAATGCCGCTGAATAATAGCGGCTAACCCCAATCAAATGATTTTACCAGTCAGCAGCCAGTTAAATCACTTTAAATATCGGGCCCTTTCTTTGTTAATGCTAAGGTCTGAGCTTCCATTTTAAGATCCTGGTCAAGTTGCACACCTAGGATTTACTTCTTGAATCACCAGATGGGTACTAGATAGCTGTGTTCCCAACCAAAGGAATTTGCCTTTATCTTTATTTAATTTCAATTTGTGAGCTTGTCCATTGCTCAGTATTATCAAGGCAAGTAGTAATCGAGGCAATAGCCTTTACTATATCAGATGGAAGGATTAGTTGCAGAGTAATATCATCTGCACATATAAACAATTTAGATTCAAAAATTCTCAACTGATTTCTAAATGTATTCATCAAAGTATTGGATAGGGGACAAAGGCAATCCCTGAGGGACTCGACATGGTGGATTCCAAGTTTTTGATTCCTTTTTTTTTTTTCATTATAATTCTATAAGAATTAAGTCTTAAGAAGAGACAACTGTCATCAATATTCTTCAAGGCTTTTATCTCCATATAGAGGGGCATAATCGAACGCGAACGCCCATATGTAAAAACGTCCATCTCTGGAGACGGCTCCGTGAAGAGGCGGAGCGAACCGTAAAATTGAAACGAGATGGTCGTCCATCTTCGGTTTCGATTATACGGTTCGGCCCGCTGAAATCCCATCATTTGTGTCGACTCTAGACATAGACGACACAAATGGTGAGATCGCTGGACCTAGAGATGGCCGTCCGCGGTTTTCAGCGATAATCGAAACTGCCGCCGGCCATCTCAAAAATGGACCTAATCCAAGCCATTTGGTCGTGGGAGGGGCCAGCATTCATAGTGCACTGGTCCCCCTGAGATGCCTCTATGCCAGCCTCAAATATCATACCTAGCTCCATGAGAGCAGTATACAGGTCCCCGGAGCAATTTTAGTTTAGTCATGACGTCTACACACGTTTTTTCAATATAATTTAAAATGATCTGGAGATTCAGTTCCTATGCCATCTTTGAGTTCCATATTACTGAGCTTTAGTTTTCAGTGTTGATTGGTATCAATGTTTCAGATGGATGTGAAGCGCCCTTCCTGAGGCAGCCACGAGGTTGGCGAAACAAGGCGCTCTTGTAGAAGGGTTGGCGATATTTTCGCCATCACACAAGAAGGGTCAGCGTTTTTTCGCCGCTATACAAATTTTCAAGGCTCCGGAGCCCTACCCGGGGGGACTTTTTGATTTTGACTTTCATCTTTTTGAAGCAGTTATTCCAGCAATAAGCTAAGTAGTTTTGACCTTACTATATATACAGTTTTAGATAGGTCTTTTGTTACTAGGTAGTCGGGTTTAGGCTGGGGCCAGTTTTGGGTAGTTTGGGTTTTGTTGGTGTCCTTTTGATTTATATTATTTGGGAGGGAGAAAGAGTTTTTTATCCTATACGGTTTTCTCATATTGTATGAGTTTTTGCGTTGGGATCTTTTTCTCTCTTGTCTCTCTTAAATCGGAACCGATGATATTAACCTACTCCTATATATACAAGAGATTGGCAATATTTGGTTTGGCCTCTTGCTAGGAGGTTTGAGGTTCCATTTGTTAGACTCAGATTGTATATGGGGTGTTAAAATTGTTTTCACCCATTTAAAGGGACACCTTCAAACTTATTCAACATATAAACTCTATTTATTAGGTTTAGAGATTATTATTTTTAGAGTTTGTACTCTCCTACAGTGGTTAGAGTTTTTTCTAAATATAGCTGCATGTGAGAAATTCCTAAAAACATCCACACTGGACCATCAATACTCACCAGAAACCATTACAAAACTAATCAAATTTATTTTAACTCACAACTATTTCCGCTTTAACAATGATATCTATCTACAAATAATGGGTACTATAATGGGCACCAGGACAGCACCCCAATATGCCAACCTCTTTATGGCTGAGCTGGAAGAGACATTTCTGAATACATACCAGACCAAACCCCTAAAACACTACCGGTACATCAATGACATTTTTATGATTTGGACTGGGGGGGAAGAAACTCTGAAACAATTTTACAATTCCTTCAATACATACCATCCTACAATCAGATTCAAAATTGACTACTCCCCAGAAGAAGTCAATTTTTTGGACACCACAGTCTCAATCAGCGATGGCTATATACAAACATCCATATACAAGAAACCCACAGACAAATGCAGCTACCTCCACAACTCCAGCTTCCACTGTTCACATACAGAAAGATTCATTATTTACAGCCAAGCCACAAGATACCACCATATCTGCTCTGACCCAGAGACAGACACCTCGAAAGCCTGACTGCATCCTTCGAACAGAAAGGCTACAACCCAAAAATAATCTCCAAGAATATTGCCTCCTCCCTCAAAACACCCAGGGAAAATCTGCTACAGTACAAAGAAAAAAAAGCCACAGACAGAATCCCCCTTATAGTGAAATACAACCCAGAGCTGGAAAAGTTAAGAAAAATCATAAGAGATCTGCAGCCTCTACTCCAGGAGGATGAATTACTGAAAGAGATATTCCCACCCCCACCAGTGCTGGCTTTCTGACAGTCACCCAACTTAAAACACAAGCTAATTAGAAGTAAGCTCCCAACACAGACTCAAAAAGAAAAGAATGGCACACATCCTTGCAATATATCGAGTTGCAAACTATGCCAAAATATCTCACAGGACCCCACGATCATTCACAAAGGAAAAATATTCAACATTAAGGAATCTTTCACATGCTCATCTTCCAATATGGTATATATCATTCAGTGTAAAAAGTGCGATGAAGGCTACTACATTGGAGAAACAAGTCATATGCTAAAGAAGAGATTTAATTTACATAGACATCATATGAAAAATGCCAGTACAAACAAAGATGTCATGCCTGTGGGACAGCACTTTACAAAACCAGAACACTGTACCAGTGATTTCATGGTAAGGATCCTGAAAGGGAACTTTAAAACAACACAGGAACGTAAGACCTTTGAAGTCAAAATGATTAAATATTTTGACACCCACCAGACAGGACTTAACAAAGATCTGGGTTTTCTAGCCCATTACAAAGCATAAAATTGTATTGCCTTGTAAATTGCAATGCTCTCCTGTCTTCCTTTCACCTATCCACCCCCATCCTGTTAGACTGACACTGAAATGCTTTCATGTTTCACTCATCCCATCTCCATGCATATAGACTGTCACTGAAATGCTTTGATGTTTTGCTCATATATACTGTCATCTACCAACATTTGCTTATTTCCGATTTGAAGAAGGACAACCTTTGAAAGCTAATCAAGAAATGTATTAAGTTATGTCCAATAAAAAAAGGTATCATCTTATTTTCTTTTCCATGTTTTATTTCTATTAAGAAACATTTCAGTAAACTAATTCCTTCTGGTGTTCTGAAGCTATACTTCTTTTCCCAATTCTTAATATGTAAGAAATATGCATTTGTGAAAATATACCTATGCAGTAGATACTAATATGTTTGTTTGTTTCATTTGTACCCCGCACTTTCCCACTCATGGCAGGCTCAATGCGGCAATGGAGGGTTAAGTGACTTGCCCAGAGTCACAAGGACCTGCCTTTGCCTGAAGTGGGAATTGAACTCAGTTCCTCAGGACCAAAGTCTACCACCCTAACCACTAGGCCACTCTGGATAATCATTTATGTGCATCATTCCCTATTTATGTACTACAGATCCCAAGGGAAAGCACAGTTAAATTCAATTGACTTAGAATAAGATATTTAGCTTTCCAAACAGGGTTAGTGATGTCTCTTTTTACAAAGAAGCTGGTCAATAAGGCAGTAGTCCTAGAATGAGAGAACTAACTACTACTTATCATTTCTATAGCACTACTAGATGTATGCAGTGCTGTACACTTGAATATGTAAGAGACAGTCCCTGCTCGACACAGCTTACAATCTAATTAGCACAGACAAACAGGACAAATAAGAAATAAGGGAATTACTTAAAGTGGGAATGGTAAAACAGACATGAGTATTGAACAAGTGAATAGGGGTTAGGAGTTAAAAGCAATCTCAAAAAGATGGGCTTTTAGCCTAGATTTGAAGACGGCCAGAGATGTACTGACTCAGGAAGTCTATTCCAGGTATATGGTGAAGCAAAATAAAAGGAACGGAGTCTGGCGTTGGCAGTGAAGGAGAAGGGTACAGATAAGAGAGATTTACCGAGATTTACCCAATGAACAGAGTCCCCTGGGAGAAGTGTAGGGAGAGATATGAGTGGAGAGGTACTGATGAACTGCAGTCTGAATGCACTTGTAAGTCAATAAGAGGAGTTTCAACTGTATGTGGAAATGGATAGGGAGCCAATGAAGTGACTTGAACAGAGGGCTAATATGAGCATGGCAACACTGTTGGCATATAAGTTGTGTAGCAGAATTTTGAACAGATTGAAGAGGAGAGAGATGGCTTAGTGGGAGACCTGTGAGAAGCAAGTTGCAGTAGTCTAAGCGAGAGGTAATAGGAGTGTGGATAATGGTTTTGGTAGTGTGCTCAGAAAGGAAGGGATGAATTTTGGTGATATCATAGAGAAAGAAACAACAGGTTTTAGAAGTCTGTTGCGTATGTGCAGAGAAAGAGAGAGGAGTCAAAGATGACCCCAAGGTTACAAGCTGATGAAACAGTGAGGATGAGTGTGTTATCCACAGAGATAGCGAATGGGGGAAGAGGAGAGGTGGGTTTCGGGGAAAAGATAAGAAGCCCAGTCTTGGTCATGTTTAGTATCAGATGGCAGTGAGACATCCAGGCAGCAGTGTCAGATAGGCAGGCTGATAATTGGGCCTGGATTCCTACTGAAATTTCTGGTGTGGAGAGGTAGATCTGGGAGTCATCAGCGATACTGAAAACCAATGTTTCCATTTCATGCATGGAACTGTCCTCAGGGATACAATGCAAAGTATATTTACTCTGCATACACTATTCTCCATCACACTAAAATAGCAACACATCTGCAAGCAATCCAAAAAAGAAGCACAAAGGGCTCTCGTGAAATGGTACAAGTGCGACCAAATAAAGTACACTTGTACCACTTCTTGAGAGCCCTTTGTGCTTCTTTTTTGGATTGCCTGTGTTGAGTACGTTGAATCTCTCTGCTGTATGCTACTGAACACATATCTGCAAGAGAAGAATGAAGTCAAAGAATATCCTTCCATATGCCACAAGGCTCATTTCACCATTTACCACCTCTGCAAATTTGTAAATTTTGTTAATGGAAGCTGGTCCTATGTTGGCTCCCTAAGGTGCAGTTCCCATTGGTTTTCAGGTGCATATTTAATAAATTAAATCACGAATGTCAGTATATACAAGTAGCTTTTATTATCACTTATTTGAATAAACAGTTAAAGTATTATCAAAGAAATAATTTACAAAAGAAATACAATAAAAAAGACACAGCAGAAAGGTTATGTCTCTGGTGGTGCCATTCTAATTCTTTCCCCATCTCTTTTCCTGTTATGTTCCTTTGGCAGTCAGAATTTTTATTTAAAGAACTTAAGGGCCCTTTTACCAAGCTGTGGCAAAAAATGGCTGTAGCGCACCCCTACGTGGGTCTTTTCCGCATGCTAAGACTACTTTTCTCTTTTCTACATTAATGGCAATGCGCTAATGTTCAAACTAAATATGATATGAGGAAGAGAATCAAAATCTTCATAAACGAAATCACAAATCCACAGAGATTCTCTAACTAGTACTTCGTGGCTGCTGAATAGTAAGTAAAGTAAATTGTATTCCAAAATTACAGAGGAAAAAGTCTCAAGAAGCTCCTGGCTATATGCCGTGGGAGCAGGGCTGCTTCATCATCAGCAAAAAACCTCCGTTTAATTAAAATACAAAATCTCAATGATGTTCAGAGTTAAGTGTAAGATTTAAACACTTCTCTTAGAGAGTATTATTGCAGCATATAGTAGCTTACGGTACTTAGCTGAACATTTTCTGTCCTCCACATGCCGACCGTGACCTATGATGGCCAGCGTTTTGTCAAGCTGCGTCAGGGTCAGACAGCCAATTTTTCAGCAGCATTTACAATTAACTGCACTTAAGTTAGAGAATCTCTGTGGATTTGTGAGTGCACTAATGTTGCCATTAGTATGTGGTCAGTACTGTATGGATCCTTACTGCCACCAATTTTGTAGGTGGCAAGGGCTCATGTGCTAATCTGCACATAGCAATGTGACTGCGTTAGCTGATTAGCGCAAATACACCCCAAGACGTGCCCCGGTAGTGTGTGCACTTAGGGGTCCTTTAACCAAGCTGCAGGAAAAAGGGCCCTGTGCTAGCAGCAGGGGACCATATTTCCCATGCACCAGGACCCTTTTTACCGCAGTGGGTAAAAAGCCCCCAGACAAACATAGTCATGCAGTAAGACTGAACTCCGATTACTGCCATGTTACCACTGCACAAGCCATTTCTGGGGGGGGGGGGGTCTTTTTCCCCTGCAAATAGCGCATGCTCGGGGCAGAACTACCGCCGGCAGCAATGTTGGGCTAGCGGTAGTCCCGATTTAGCATTTGGTAAGCCCAAAAAAACCCCCATAGAAACATAAATGACGGTAGATAAAGACCGTATGTCTCATCCAGTCTGCCCATCCATATTGTCTACTATCTACATGTCACAAGAATCATGGGATGTCTCAGCATGCCCCACAGTATGCCTTTATAAGCTGCAGTAAGCATGCATTAGTGCTTACTGAAGCTTGGTAAAAGAGCCCCTTAACATCTTATTACTATTAGAAAACCAAGAAGCTTAGTATTATTTCTAGTCCCTTATTGTTATCATACCTACAATTCTCATTCTACTCACTATTCAGTTTCAGAAAATGGAACATTTTAGCATGCTAATCAGAAGCAAAGTTCAGCATGCACAGCTTTAGAAAATGAGATGTTACAACCAGCCAATCAGAAGCCATATTTAGTGGGGATAATCAACAATTGTGCACAGATATGGTGCCTATTCTACAAAGGACAGTGGCACCTATTTTACTTCGTGAAGGCATATTTTCAAAGCACTTAGCCTTCCAAAGTTCCATAGGTTTCTTTGAAAATATGCCATAGTATACTAGTCTAATCAGGTATACACACATGCAGTGATAGAGCTGGCATTTATGCACTTAAATGCTAGAGATAACACATGTAACTTACAATATTCTGTAAGTAGATATGTGTGAGTCTCACCCACTTACAGCTAAGTGTGCACGCATATTTACAGACTAGTGCTTGAGCACATGTTTGGCATTTATACTCATAGGGGCACACATCTGTATATGCCATTATTCTAATCATTTTCATGTGGAATTGGTTTGTATATATTATTTTATAGAATTATCTGCTTAGTGACACTAGGGAATATCTTTTTACATATATAAATATGTTTTTTTAAAGCAATTCACGAATTTCAAACTACAGTTTTTCTTCTTATTATTATTTCTAATATACTGCCTACAGGACCTAAAGTAATCAAAGCTGTACACATTTAAAACCATTTCCTTATTATTTTAATCTTTATTTTTATTTTTTTATTTTATTTTGAATAGCATTAGAGCTTATGGCAGTAGGTTTTCCTGTTCGTGGTTTGACAGTGATTCAGTTTATAGCATCTAACTTTCATTTCAGGCTATTATAGGGTGATAAAGCCCATTGTTAGGGCCACAGGTGCTTAAATAGAACTCTCCAATGAAGTGTTAAAAATATTTCTAAACTCATGTGTTTATTCGACTTTTTATTGCATTTCATATTCCTTTATATTCCTCTGCCATGACAAGTTTCCTTTTTGTATGCACTTACCTGGCAGTAGGGCCTGCTGCCACAAGGCATAACATAGTAGATGACGGCAGAAAAAGACCTGCCCAGTACATCCAGTCTGCCCAACAAGATAACTCATATGTGCTACTTTTTGTGTATACCCTACTTTGATTTGTACCTGTGCTCTTCAGGGCACAGACCGTATAAGTCTGCCCAGCACTATCCCCGCCTCCCAACCACCGGCTCTGGCACAGATCGTATAAGTCTGCCCAGCACTATCCCCGCCTCCCAACCACCAGCCCCACCTCCCACCACCGGCTCTGGCACAGACCGTATAAGTCTGCCCAGCACTATCCCTGCCTCCCAACCACCAGTCCCGCTTCCCATCACCGGCTCTGGCACAGACCGTATAAGTCTGCCCAGCACTATCCCTGCCTCCCAACCACCAGCCCCGCCTCCCGATCTTGACTAAGCTCCTGAGGATCCATTCCTTCTGCACAGGATTCCTTTATGCTTATCCCACACGTTTGAATTCCGTTACCGTTTCCATTTCTACCACCTCCCGCGGGAGGGCATTCCAAGCATCCACTACTCTCTCTTGCAGCTGCCCTGCATGGCCAACAGCCTAACAGCCTGTGGTGAGGTCTCAAAACCAGTGCCTGTGGCCTTGGCATGAAATGTCGCCCCTGTCGGCATTCCCTTGACTTCAGTGGAGGAAGGGGAGATGGATCAGGTCATTGGGAAGAGTAGGGGATCATTTTTCTCTAGCACGTGGCTGGCCCTTTAAAAGATAGTTGATCTGACTTAGAACCCACTGTCTGTGCATTGTTGCAGCCAGGAAAGAACATTGTTCCCAGCTGCAGCAACACAAAATTCATTTTACTCTGCAAATTACTAACCTGGGGTACCACAACCATAACTAAGTAACTATTCCTCCATATCTAACTGCTGAGTTCCACAAGGTGGATAACATTATCTATGGAAAAAATAGGCACTTCTGAATGTGGGATGAGGGTTGGAAAGGAAAAATTCACATTGGGGATTTTATTTTCTAATTTGCAGAAGTGCTTTCTTGTGCAGACTCTGCTCATAGAACAGCTGTAACAGGTACAGATAAACCTAATCAAAGTGAAATACCTGCAGACCTTTAAACTACCTAAGGAGTCCTTTTACAGAGTGGCGGTAAGCCCAACGTGGTCTTACCGCTCGCTCAACGCAGCCACCGGTGGTAGTCCAGCCCGAGAGCACGCCAATTCCAGGGGAAAAAGAAAACCCCCAGAAATGGCTTGTGTGGTGGTAACCTGGGGGTAATTGGGCATTACCATGTGCTGCCTGGTTACCGCTGGGTTGGCACGGGAGCCCTTATAGCCAAGAGGATCGTGAAAAATTGCAAGACGACCTTATGGGACTGGGAGACTGGGCATCCAAATAGCAGATAATGTTTAATGTGAGCAAGTGCAAAGTGATGCATGTGGGAAAGAGGAACCCGAACTATAGCTACGTGATGCAAGCTTCCACGTTAGGAGTCACTGACCAGGAAAAGGATCTAGGAGTCATCGTTGATGATATTTTGAAACCCTCTGCTCAGTGTGCTGAGGCAGCAATGAAAGTAAACAGAATGTTAGGTATTATTAGGGGAGGAATGGAAAATAAAAATGAGGATGTTATAATGCCTTTGCATCGCTCCATGATGCAACCGCACCTTGAATACTGTGTGCAATTCTGGTTGCCACATCTCAAAAAAGATATAGTGGAATTAGAAAAGGTACAGAGATGGGCGACGAAAATGATAAAGGGGATGGGACGACTTCCCTATGAGGAAAGGCTGAAATGGCTAGGGCTCTTCAGCATGGAGAAAAGACAGCTGAGGGGAGATATGATAGAGGTCTATAAAATACTGAGTAGAGTGGAACAGGTAGACATGAATCGCTTGTTTACTCTTTCCAAAAATACTAGGACTAGGGGGCTTGCAATGAAGCTACAAAGTAGTAAATTTAAAACAAATAGGAGAAAACATTTTTTCACTCAATGTGTAAATAAACTCTGGAATTTGTTGCCAGAGAATGTTTTAAAAGCAGATAGCTTAGTGGGGTTTAAAAAAGGTTTGGCTAGCTTCATAACAGAAAAGTCCATAAGCCATTATTAAAATGGACTTGGGAAAATCCACTGCTTATTTCTAGGATAAGCAGCATAAAATGTATTGTACTGTTTTGAAACTTTGCCAGGTGACCTGGGTTGGCCACTGTTGGAAACAGAATTCTGGGCTTGATGGACCTTCGGTCTGTCCCAGTATGGCAATACTTATGTACCTTTCTACTAATGTTGCTTTAAATTGAGGTTCTTCTTATTTACTACATACAGTTTTTCACAATATGTGCATACTTTATATTTGGTTGTGGCTCTGTACTTTCAGATGAGACACTTTCTATTGGTATGTCTTTGAGTGGTCTAAGCATCTTTGCATCATGTTGTTTTAAACTGAGGCTTAAATTGTGTGACGAGGCTCATTTTCTTTGCTGCCATTGGTTGTTTTGGATTCATGCTTTTTTGACGGTGTCTGGTATACGCTACATATTTCGTTTATACGCTTCATGGTATTTGTTTGTCTTTGGCAACACACAGCATGCTCTGCTTTGGCGATTTTTAAGACTCTTCATGTTGTTGCAAGTACTTCAGTTCTTTAATGCTTCTTGTGTTTGTTTGTTTTTTTTACACTGCATTGGTGCTAGTTTCATTCCAATTTTTACACTTGACAGTTGTTTCCTTTAGATTAGAACTCTTCATCAATGGAAGATTTTTTTGTTGCTGATATTTAAAAGCTATTCTTTTTGAAATTAGCATTTTCTATATCACTGCGCTTCACTGAATGTTCTTTAGGATTGATAGCATATGGGTGCACAGTTATTGTTTATTTCACATTGTCTTGGTGACATTGCGAAGTATGGATTCACATATGTTCTGTGGTGTAAATTTCACAACTCACTTATGCGTGTTCATCCTGCCTAAATCAATGCTTCTCGACCTAGTCCTTGGAGCATACACAGCCAGTCAGATTTTCAGGATATTCACGATGAATAACAGGAGATACAGTAATTACACTATATTACATTATAAAGATCTTATAACCCAAAGTTAGTATTCAGGTTCAAAGTGGATAACAATATGAGTGGAGGAGTAGCCTAATGGTTAGTGTAGCGGGCTTTGCTCCTGGCAACCTGGGTTTAAGTCCCACTGCAGCTCCTTGTGAACTTGGGCAAGTCACTTAACCCTCCATTGCGCCAGGTACAAAAAACTTAGATTGTGAGCCCCCTAGGGACAGAGAAAGTACCTGTATATAGTGTGTACAGTGCTGCGTACGTCTAGTAGCACTATAGAAATGATTAGTACTAGTAGTAGTAACAACAATAAGAGCAACGAGACAGTATCTAGCAATTGGTACACAAATTGATATCATGCATATTCATTGTGGATATCCTGAAAACCCAACTGTCTGAGTTCTGATGCGCTCACATACATATTAGCACCCTCTCTTGCCCTCCGTGTGTATATTCACATATTTCAAATGAAGAAGAAATAAAACAGCACCACCATACACAAACATCCAAGATAAAAAACAGGAGAAAGTGGGGATTGCTGTCTCATGTGTTCGGAGGCTCTTCAAAAAGAACTTATAGCTTGCAACACAATCTGTTGTGTTTGAAGATCTGTAATAGACTGCCAGTTATAAGATCTCATGACCCCCGATACAACCTGTTTAGGCAAGATGTGGCCATGTTGGACGCTCTATGTTCAATAAACCTCTGCTTTTTATCTTGGATGTTTGTGTATGGTGCGGCTGTTTTTCATCTTCCTTTGCAGCCTATAGCACCAGTCTCTTTTGCTTGTGTCTACATACTTTACAAAATACAACTGCATATCACAACAATGCCTCCAATCCACCTAAACTACCCCTAAATGCAGTGTGCACATAAGTACATGTGATCTTTCCAGCTTGCATTTTTACATGTGCATATTTGGCCACGCAACATTATGAAAGCCCTTTTCTGCATGTAAACAGGCTTTGCATGTGGAAAACTCCCCTTTTTTAGTTCACATCTTTTTATTGATAATGGGGTATCAATAATATACAAATCTAGAAAAGAAAAATCATAACTTTTTATAAAAGAAAACTAAACAAACCAAAAAGGAGAACCACTAAAAAAGTGAACACACCAAAAAAAATAAAACGAACAACAAACTTGTGCCAGTAAAACAGCATGAATAAAGATCACATTTAGGGCGCCTTTTACTTCGTGGCAGTAAGCCCAACGCAGGCTTACCGCTCGCTAAACAGGAAGTACTGCCGGGCTACCGCAGCAGCCCTGTGGTACTTCCCACCCCTAGTGCGCTGTCATATCCGGAACTACAAAAATATATTTATTTTTGTTGCGCCGGAGTGTACCTGGCAGTAATCAGGCAGTGCCATGCCAGGTTAGTGCATGAGCCCTTACTGCCACCTCAATGGGTGGCGGTAAGTGCTCCCCCCCCCCCCACACACAAAATTGATGCGTGACAAGAGTGTTACTTGCTGCACGGCCAATTTGTGCAGGAAAGAGAGACTTCCCTTTTACCCACTGCATTAAAAAGGGGCCTCAGCGCACATGAAAAACACACATCAACGCCAGTGCAGGCCCCCTTTTGCTGCAGCTTAGTAAAAGGGGCCCTTAATGTCATGTTCCAAAATTGCCAGATGTTTGCAGTGCTCTCTCTTAAGAGGCAGCTTTTCTGCTGTTAACAATTCAATTTTATAAGTGAGGCAGACCATAAAGTGAAGTCAAGCAATGATTTGTCTTTTCCAATGAATCAGTATAACCTTGATCACAATAGATATTGAAGATATTAAAGACCTTTGAATCTGATTTGGAGAAAGAAGGACTGAAGCCTAAAGTTCACCAAACAATTATACAATACAATACAGTCACATTTATTTTAAAGATTGTCAGTATCCGACTCTATTCCCAAAAAGGTTTTAACTTTGGAAACAACAGTAACATATGGGGAAGAGTACTAGCTATGGTTAGAAATAACCAATACTGTCTTTTGTAACTTTAGCTACTTTGACAGGTGTCCACCTAGCTCTATGTTCTAAAAAATACAGTGTCTGAGAAAGGAGGCTGATTATATCATCTAGGAAACTGCTGTGGAATAAAATGTATATAAAATTACTCCTATAGGGGGTAATTCTATAAGGAGCTGCCTAGTTGTAGGTGGCGAGGCCCGTAAAATGGCAGTATGGCCAACAGTATCATGAGATATGCTTACTACAGTCTTTTGTTTCATATGTGTTGTTTTGATGTTATGTATTTTTATTATGTTTGACTGTACTCAGATTAGTTTTTTGAAGGGGGAATATAAATTAAGTAAATACATTTCCGCAGAAAAGTGGCCCCTCACATGTGTAGAATACCAACTAGTGGAAAAATACATACCATAATCTGATGTCATGTACTTTGCAGGTGGGGCATGTGCCTGAGCAGCGTTTGGGTGGAATGTGGGCAAAGAGATATGCATGTAAATTACTGAATACTAAAGTTTGCACAGGTGGCAGCTCACATTTACATCAGCTATAGGGCTTGCATAAGTGATTGCACCTTGTATTTAAGCACATTTTCAACCACTCACACTAGTATTTTCTATAGGAAAGTAGGCACCTACTTTTCCTTAGAATAGACTTGAAATAGCAGCCATAACATTTAGTAGGCACCTGTTAGAGAATTATCTTCCTACTTTCCTTTATAGAATACTAGCTTATCGGGAGAAATATGCACCTATAGTTTAAGTGTGAGCACTGACCCCAGCCATAATGCTAGCTTTCTGTACTCACTCCTAAATGGCAGAGATGCATGTGTAATGGACATGTGTAAGTTCCATCCAGACTCACCTATGCGTGTGCTCACTGCCCAATATGTGCTATGTAATATATGCACATATTTACAAATAGTGCTTAGGTGGCTTTTTGGCATTTATGCACAGATGTGCACACATACACGTCTATGCCATTATTCTAATAATTTTCACGCATAACTGGTGTGTAAATGTAAGTACCCACTTTATATAATTACCCCAGTAATGCCTAAGTTAACAGTGTATAATGTTAAATTAATAATAATAAAACAAAACAAATTCTACTGTCAGAACACTTATCATCAGGAGTTCTTCTGCAGTGAATGAAATGTTTCAAAGGCTGAACTTCCATAAGCGGGTTCTCTTTCCTTTTCTCCTGGCAAAAATTCCAGTCTGAATTGTCCAGGTCTGGAGCCAAATGATAGATAATCATGTTGACAGTCCTCATCTTCCAGTACAGTCATATTGGGGTTATAAACCCTGGGTGCATCATATAAGCCTCCTGATATCACCAGTGTATCGTCTGGTACAGAATACCTGTCAGCTGAAAAATTCAATAACAGAACAATGTTATCGCTGGAACGTTTGCAAATCCTATCAAAGAAGATGATTAGTACCTTTTTGTGGACTATAAATGAATAAATTTATAGACTTCTAACTTAAGCTGATTGATTTTCATTAACTATAGCTGATTTGAAGCTAACAGAACACAAAGTTGCCTATATTTAAGCACCAACTGTACATTTATGTTTATCGTATACTTCTGTTCACGTTGGGAAGTGTACTCTTCTACGTGTAAGTGGTAGAAGAACACTAAGGTGGGTATTTTAGATCTCTGTTCTTGTTTTGGACATTTGAAAACTAGCATTTACACATCTATATTGCATGGACATCCAAATCCCAATTTTACAAAGGCAGGATATGGACGTCTAACACTGAGGTACGTTCATATGGCAAAGGGGTGTGGTCTGGGTGTGTTTCGGGTGGGACTAAGGAGGCCCAAAATACAGAAGTCCAACTCTGATCACAGAAGAGGAAGACACATTCAAGTTTAAAAAGAGGAACATCTATATTTAGACCTGGTACTTTTTACATAACGCCTGTACGGTAAAGCCACATTGAGCCTGCAAACAGGTGGGAAAATGTGGGGTACAAATGCAACAAATAAATACATACATACATACATCCAGGTTATAGAAAGGTGCTCGGATTGAGCAGCTGTCCACTGGGGGGATTAAGGCACCAGACCGCCTTCCCCCCTCCATCTCCACTGAATGTGAAACTGGAAAGAGATACTAGCTCTATCACAGTTTCAGGTGGACTGGGAACCAAGGGACCCAAGTTCAAATCACACCAGCTTTTTTTTCTTTCAAATTGTGAGCCTTCCAAGGACAGAAAAATGACTACTGTATCTGAATATATAAGACACGTACGCTGAAGTGGTGTACATTCAGGTACAGTAGGTTTTTTTTTTGTTCCTGGAGGACTCACAATTTAAAAAAAAAATCACAAACAGCTGAAATGGGATTTGAACCTGGGTCCTTTGCATCTCAACCCACTACTCTTACTATTAGACTACCCCTCTGCTCTGCCCGGATGTCTGTGTGGCCATTTTATAACATGGATGGATAGATGTTCCTCTGCCTCCACATAGCCATCCATGTCCCAACCCCCCCCCCCCCCTCGGTTCATAATTTGGACATTTCTGTTTGTAAACTAGATGTTCATGCTGGACATAACTGCCAGGGGGTATTTACATGGGTAGGACAAAGTATTTATATCAACCATTAAGCATTATCGTTGGTTTAATATTAACATAGACGACACATCATGTTCATAAATCCCTAACCACATTTAGAATTACAATGGCTTTATCCTTCTTGAATAGATACTTCAGATAGATATCGGAGAACATTCTTTGTATTTTGCTTAATATAATCAAGGATACCCTTTACTATAGGTGTTTGTTTGATCTTTGTATTGTATTATTAGTTGATAATATACTTATAGTTGAATCAGCACATCACTTTGCATTGCTTCAAATGATATACTAGTCTACAATTTATGTGCATCGATGGAGAATTTGTTCTCTTTTTATTTACCGTTTGTATTTACAGATTTTAACATGATACATATTTTTAGAATATAGAGATAACGACTTCACTAACTTTTTTGTGTGCTCATCACCTTTCTGTCTTAAATCACCAATAGGAGGCAGACTAAGATATAGTTTTAATATTCACAATATTACACTATGTCTTTCCTATAACACAACACAGAGGGGCGCAACAGACGCTATATAGAGATAGCCTTGAGCTCAAACGTTAGTTTTTTCCTTTAGCATGTTGCGTGCAATAGCATTCTCATGTGTTAACGATGCACTAATAATTTCCTATCATTGAGAAACACGGACTCTGGAACTTTATTAACCTTTGAAGTGGCACAAATAGTGACGTCACTGTATACATTATACGAGTGCTTTAAATACCATGTAGCAATGTAATAGTCGGTTTTGTGAATCTTCAGACAAAGACTAACAGTCACTGTGCCCTGAGAAAGGCAAGGACAAATCAAACTTGGGTACACATATAAAGTATCACATACCATGTAAAATGAGTTTATCTTGTTGGAAAGACTGGATGGACCGTTCAGGTCTTTATCTGCCGTCATTTACTATGTTACTATATTAGTCTAGAAGAAATTTCTAACGGTAAGAAGGTCCCCCTGCAATCCTATGGACTATTTGTTTTGGTGTACAACATTTCATGGGTTCTACCATTTATCGGTTAAACAGCGCTATTACTTACACTAGTAATGTAATAAGTTTTTCCGTGGAGCACTTCATTCTATATTCCATCGGTAATTTGTGATGTCTATTCCTTTTAGCTCTCTTTAGTGCTTGACAAGTGCGTGTAACGGTACTCACAGTTTCCCGTACCCTATCAGTAAGTAAACGTTTTTTTACGTACCCTATCAGTAAGTAAACTTATAACATATTTGTAACAATATTTAGCTACATTGTGCAATAATTTTCGACTATGTTCATTGGCTTAATAGAGAACTTTTCTTTACAACCCCTCTGTGAGAAAAGTGACTAGCGTTGGAGTGGAGGAGTAGCCTAGTGGTTAGTACAGTGGACTTTGATCCTGGGGAACTGAGTTCGATTCCCACTGCAGCTCCTTATGACTCTGGGCAAGTGACTTAACCCTCCATTGCCCCTGGTATAAAATAAGTACCTGAATATATGTAATCCACTTTGAATTTAGTTGCAAAAACCTCAGAAAGGCAGTATATCAAGTCCCATTTCCCTTTATTTATAGTACATTTCTACCCCACATTTTCCCACACACACATAGATAATATCATCATGTTTTTATTTATAATAATTTTACAAACTTTATACAAGCCATACACTTGTCATTCAGAAACACAGTAGAAGCCAAAGCAAATAGAAGAAACATCTTATTTCAAAGTAAAGTCAACTTTCTTAGACCACCATTAATTAAGAGGCGTGGCCAGATCATAGGAGATTATTCATAAGTAATACAAAATATAGACATAAAGGCTACGTTTGATTACCTAACCTATATTACTATTTCCAACATTATTTTAACTTTTTTAAATCTAGAAAAACTTTTCATTGCTCTGGGGAATAAAAAATGTATTTCGTCTCTCCAAATCGGACCAAACATTTACATGGGTAAGCAAGGAAAAAAATTCCCCCTAATTTCAATGTTTCCTGTTTCATAGCCAAAAACATTTTTCTCCGTTCTTGAGTTAATTTAGTAACATCTGGATAAATCCAAATTTTTTTCTCCTCCAAAGAAAACATTTGAGTATTTAAAGTAAAGCCTTAAAATGGCACTGATCTCTTGTTCAAACACAAAAGAAACTAGGAGCATGGCTCTCTCTGAAACACGTTCTACCGATTGTTCCAAAATGGCAGATATACTGTTCAAGTCAATATTTATATCTTCTCCGCCTCCGCCTTCTCCTTCTTTCTTCCTTGAACTCTTGGGCAGATAGAAAATCTTATTGATAGGAGGAATAGTGTCCTGTGGTATTTTCAAGTTTTCAACCAAATATCTTCTAAATAAATCCATAGGCAGAGTCCCAGGGACTTTAGGAAAATTCAGAAGGCGAAGATTCAAACGCCTATTAAAATTCTCTATCTGCTCTATCCTTTTATGGAGAGCCAGTTTATCTTTAACCGTAGTAAACTTGAAATCCTGAAGCTGTTTCACTTATTTTGAATTTGCTTGACCCGAGTGGAGAGATCTTCTTTCACTGACTCAACTGTCTTAATCAGATCTTCAAACTTAAGATACAAAGCTGTTAGCTCACCTGAGGATTTCTTAAGAGTTGTGTCCATCTTATTGAGCATCATCCAGATATTTCCAAGATTCACTTCCACAGATGTATCCGAGACTCCGGTCATTCTCCGGGCTTTTTCGCTGTGACGCTGGACCCTCACCAGAGACCCTGCACGCCACCCTTCCGGAAGCGTGCAAGCTATCTCCAAGCAAAGCAGCCGACACCGGGCACGGAGGAATGATGGAAGCAGAGGGGGGAGAAAGAGATGTTCCATGTCCCAACAGAGGTTTAGCTCCTCTGATTTCCTCCGCAGCAGGACTCACCTCCCTCGACTCACATGGAGAGGCTCCAGCGAGGAAACGATCCAATCTTTGCTGGATTGGGGACGACGTTGAAGTAGGCAGGGGAACAAACCTCACGGTCCCTTTTCTCTTCGTATGGGGCATATTTCAAAGGTAGGTAAACCAGGAAAAACCCAGCAAAAGATCAGCGTCTCACACACCACCCGGATCACACCGTCATCTTGTCACGCCGAAACATCCCCTATCATTATGTTTTTAATAATGAGCTTATTGATAGATTTTCGTAGTGTTTATAATGTCCTCAGATAGATGTTACAGATCCTACATCTCTCTCTCTCTCTCTCCACACCCAGGATCAGTGGTCTGCTCAGGAGAGACAGCACCACGTCAATCTCCTACAGATCAGAGATACCTGGAACACTCTAAAGGTTTTCAGAGATTGGCTGATGAACCAAATTATCTTGATTCAAGCAATTAGGTTGCAATGTTTTCAGATTGGCTGATGAACCACATTGAGCCTGCAAATAGGTGGGAAAATGTGGGGTGCAAATGCAACAAATAAATAAATCTTGATCCAAACAATCAGATTGCAATGTACTAAAGTAGCAAGCAGAGAGGCATGGGCTTGTACCTCCTGAATCAGGACATGCTCAGATTGTAGAGATAGACCATCTCACACAGGATGGTGCTCAGAGCAACCTACCTGGGGAAGACCAACTGTCTGGAGGACAGATTGAAGCAGATCATTCAATTGCACCAGTGGTCCTGTACATGGGCACTGCTCAGATGTTTCAAGAGTGAGGTACCCCCTTGACAGATGTTACCTCTGCTTCTGGAGCTAGCCTCAGAGCTCCTTGAGTGCTTTCTGACCCTCATCACTCAGAATGGAGGGGGGGATAGGATGAGGGGTGGTCCCTCTAACATCCCAACCTCCAGTCCGTAGCTTTCATGGCTTGGATATTGAGAGGATAGAGAGGGACTTCTTACATTTACGGGAGGGCATATCTCAGGTTCTGCTTGGTTGCAGGAGAGATTTTACTAGGAAGTCATACAGTTTCAAGTACAAGAAGTTTGCCATCTGGTTTGAAAGCAAGACCCAAGAACCTTTTTCCTGTCCTACACAAAAACTGCTTGAATACGTCCTATACCTGCAGGAATCGGGTCTCAAGACTCTGTAAGGTTCACCTCAGTGCAATTAGAGCTTATTATCACCGTGTGGAGTTTAAGCCCATCTATGCTCAACCTTTAGTTGTTCAGTCCATGAGGGGCTTGCTTTTACTAAAATCTCTCATCAAGTTCTCCACAGTGTCATGGGATCTCAGTGTTGTCCTTACCCAGCTGATGAAAGTTCCTTTTGAGCCACTTGATACCTGTCATTTGAACAAGGTTTTGTATTTGGAGACGGTCACTTCAGCTTCAGGGTCAGTGAACGCCAGGCATTAGTAGCTAATCCACCTTATACAAAACTTAATAGCAGAATGGTTTTGTGTACACATCCCAAGTTCCATTGTACGATAGTGTCAGAGTTCCACCTTAACCAATTCATTATTCTGCCAACATTTTTCCCAAGACCACATGCCCATCAAGGTGAAAGTGCACTGCACATTTTACTGTAAGAGGTCTTCTATCTAGAGTAGACTAAAGCCCATAGAAGGTCTACTCAGTTTTTTGTTTCCTTTGACCCCCAACAAGATAGAGGGTTCCATTAGTTAACGCACTCTTTCGAACTGGCTTACAGACTGCATCTCTTTTACTTATGCCCAAGCTGGGCTGACTCTGGAGGGTCATGTCATGGCTCACAGTGACAGCAGGAGCGTTACAAGCCACAAATGTGCTCTGTGCAACATGCCCCCAAGTGCGCTTGTCACACTTCCGTATCAGTGAGGGAAGCCAATGCACGTGGCACAATTTTGGCACCCTGGCTTCCCTTGCATCCTATGTGGCCACACCAGCTGTACACAGCTAGCTGTGGCCTCAAGTGTCAGAGCCATGGCTGTGTCAGTAGCCTCCTTGGGGTAAGTCTCCATAGAGAAGATCTGAAGGGCTGCAACAAGGTCTTCAGTCTACACATTCACTCACATCTCACTACTCTCTAGAGCAAGAATCCTGATATGACAGCTGGTTTGATCACACAGTCCTCCAGAATTTATTTGGAGTCTAGAAACTAATTCCACCCCCCACCCAAGGCCCATTTGTTTCTGCTCCAGGCTGTCAAAAGAAAAAATAGAAGTGATGTCATTCAATTTGATCAAGGGTCTTGCCTGTTGCTGACCTCTGCTGTGTTTCCCCTTTTTTTTCTTTTCAGATAGCCTGCTAGCCAGGGATTCTTGCCAATAAGAATATGTTCATCCTATTTGTCCTCGGACAAAGTAAAGTTACTCACCTGTTGCAGGTGTTCTTCAAGGATAGCAGGATGAATATTCTTACTGCCCCACCCACGTCTCCATGGAGTTGAATTCTATCAACTATTGTATTAGACTGAGTTGGCCCTGCGCAATGACAGCAGGCAGGAAGATGCGTGCATGCATGGTGAGATGCTCCTCAATGCTTCTAGAAAGAACGCTGGGGAGCACTTACTGTGCCAAGCTCCGTCAGATGACATCACCTATCAGTGAGAACATTCATCCTGCTGTCCTCAGAGAACACCTGCTACAGGTAAGTAGCTTCTCTTTTTACCTCACTGGTTATTGTTGTTGTTCTATGCATACCTTTCCTTGTGTTTTTCCCCATGAATTTAATGATAATTTGATGCTGGTTTGTTTCCAGACTTTTGCTTGGATTTCTAAACCACTATGATGGTTATTGTGCTTGAATAACTGTAAACCAGTGTTCAAATAAATGTTAGGGCACAGGATACTGTAGTGCTTTCACCGCATATCTTAAAGTGGGGCACACACAGACCATGCGATTCTATTTCCCTGGCAGTAGAAAAATGACCTTTTATTTTTAAAGAACAAGACAATTAGGCCTGGGGGAGCACAAGATCTTCCTAGGATGTCTTACTGCTTTACAATATAAAACTTTGCCACTATTTCTGCCAATGTGTGCTCTGCTTCCACAGACTACAAAAATCTCCAAATATGAGAGGGTTAATGTATTTTAAATCCAAACATTTTTTTTGCTGTGAAACTGGGAGGTGGTATTATTTTTTCCCTGTGTTCAGAACACGAAGCAATTATCTCTTTGCTTCACCTATCAAAGGGAGCTTTGGGAATGGAGACTCCTGGGTCTGTCACTCATTTTGCAGAGGCACCTTAAGAGACTGATTTACTTGTTTCTTTGACCAAAGACATAGAATATGAAAAAGGCCTTAGTAAATCAGTTTCTAAAGAAGCTACTGCTGATCTGGGAGGGGGGATTTCTGCCTGCCTTTCCCTTGCAATCATTGCTTTGGCGTTGATTGCCTTGCTGAAGCCAGCCTGTGTTTGGGCGCTTGTGTTACATGGGAGTTTAGCCTTTCTCCTCGTGTTTGCTGTTTGTGTGTGTGTGTGTGTGTTGGGTATTCCCAGCATTTATTTTTTATTACATTTGTACCCCGCGCTTTCCCACTCATGGCAGGCTCAATGCGTCTTACATGGGGCAATAGAGGGTTAAGTGACTTGCCCAGAGTCACAAGGAGCTGCCTGTGCCTGAAGTGGGAATTGAACTCAGTTCCTCAGTTCCCCAGGACCAAAGTCCACCACCCTAACCACTAGGCCACTGCTGATTGCCTCACTTCCCTCACCTGGTTCGCTTCTTCTGCTCTAATGTTGTGCTATCTGGGGTAAGCTGTTGCCTTGAATCATTTCAGTTTATTTGTTTAGCTTTCTCTCCTTCGGTGTTCCCTTGCTTGTGCTGAGCTGCTGCTCTGCTCCCTGTGGTTCTGCCTTCCCTTGTCCTTGTATTTTTGCTCCTGTTTGTTCAGTTCTCTTTGTTTGCTGTAGCTGTCTCCTGTGTGTGGAGAGCAGCGCTCCTGTTCTGGTCTGTGCGTGTCAAGGCAGCTTCCTCTGTTTATTTACTCTCTCCTTATCTTGTCTGCAGATTGCTCTGCCCTGTTCTTTCCCTTTAGCAGTTCCTTTTTTCCCTTGGGGGTTGTGGGGCCAGTTTGTGTATTCCTTAGATAGTTATCCCTTTTCCTTTGTGTGCTGTAAGTACAGCCTTGTTCCCTTGTGTGCTGTGTTGTTTCAGCCTAGAGTATATCCCTATAGTTGGTTTCCTTTTTCCCTGAGTGCTGTATTGTTTCAGCCTAGA
This sequence comes from Microcaecilia unicolor, assembly GCF_901765095.1. Classification (NCBI taxonomy): domain Eukaryota; kingdom Metazoa; phylum Chordata; class Amphibia; order Gymnophiona; family Siphonopidae; genus Microcaecilia; species Microcaecilia unicolor. The sequence goes on from NC_044042.1 coordinate 17,189,099, forward strand.
GTATATTCCTATAGTTGGTTTCCTTTTTCCCTGAGTGCTGTATTGTTTCAGCCTAGAGTATATTCCTATAGTTGGTTTCCTTTTCCCTGAGTGCTGTGCTGTTTAAGCCTAGAGTGTTTCTTTCTGGGGCTTCCCGTATTCTTGTTCGCCTGTGGCACAGCTTTGTTTTCCCCGTAGAGGCTTCTGCCTCTCACCCTTTTCTCTGTGGCTTTACCCTGCACTGTGTGCACTGCAGTTCCGTGTGGAACCCTTGTTATTCTTTCCCCCTTCCCAGAGTGTGACTCTGTTCCCGGTTGGCCGTGAGGCCCGCTTGCTTGGTCTCTGCGTGAGTGGGTTCCCGATAGGCCGTGAGGCCCACCTGAATGCTCTATCTTCCCCTTTCTGGTGGTGCCTGTTGGTTATTGTGAGTGTGCGGGGTTTGGTGGCTGGGGTGGTGCATAGGGCCTGTTCGGTCCACCCTAGGCCTTGGCCTAAATTCTATACTAGGCCTCAGTCTGGGCTCAAGGGGTCACGTCCAGAATAACAGGAGCCTTGCTAGACATGACTCAAGCAACTGCCTTTCTTTCGCAGCTAAGGAAATCCACTTTGATTTTGGTGAACAGCAAGTATCAGTTGGTCAAATGTTGAGGCATAAGGCTTCAATAGTTCACATCTCCCTGACAGGACACCTCCATTTAAGGCAAGCTCTATGGGGAATCTCTAGGATGTCATATCTGCCACCAGTCCCCTATTTATATATCAAACACACATAGGGGCTCATTTTCAAAGGACTTAGAAGTTCCATAGTATTATGTAACTTTGTAAGTCAAAGGGCTCTGAAAACACACTTCATAGTATAATTTTGGCATTATGAACTTCTTTTTATATTTGAATACAAGTTTATCTCAAGACGAACCTGATTCATAGGAGGTGTCATGGAGTGGGTGATGAGAGTACTGTGACCTTCTCTTTCTGTATTTATTGAAACTGTATATAATAAGCATTACAACAACAATACCAAGGATGATGCTGAAAGCAATAGTCAGAATAACCTCAGAATTGTTCAGACGAATTTCGTTACCTACGAAAGAAACAGAAAATATAAAAGACTCATTATATTGTTTTCCTTCATCAGCTGTACAAGCAAATGTGAGATTACAGATCCAAAAAAGTAATTCTAAGTAGTGTTAATCTCAGTTTCATGTTCTAATTCCTCTAATAAACTGCACTGACTGGGGAATTCTATATACGGCAACTAAAGTTACACACACAAATCAGCTCACATTGCTGATTTGTGCGGATAATGTAATTGATTAATGAGCCAATCAGTGCCTGTAACTGGCCGCTAACAACCAATTATTGGCAATAATTGGTATTAATTGGGATTTATGCATGGATCGTATTCTATAACACTGTGCGTAAATCCTATCGCATGCAAATTCATGGGGGCATGGCCAGGGGCGTTTTGGGGGTGATCCCGGTGTGGTCCCAGAATTTACACGTATTGTTACAGAATAGACCTCATCGGTGCCTATCTTAGGCGTAGGCATAATTGCTGGCACCTTAAGTTAGTTGCTATTTATGCACTAAACACTATTCTATACAGGGTGTGGATCCTTTATAGAATAGCGCTCAACACTTACATTTTTCCATGCCATTTATAGAATGTAGTTCTAAGTGGGCAATGCTCCACCAGATAGTAAAGTGCACAGAACTGACTGCTGTTAGTGATCAATGTCACAGTAACATATAGAAGAAAAACAAGAAGAGTCAATCTCCGCACAACATGACAGGAGAAACCAAAAAAGCTTAGACGGCCAAACCTGTGGCTGTGTCTCCAGTCCACTTTTTTGGTTTCTTATAGCAACATATACAAACATAGTCTGTGATGATGAATAAAAAAACAATTGGCCCGTTTGATTCTTCCTCTGATGGGCATATAAATGACCATATGCAAACCAACACCAATCCAAGCCCTTTCCCCCCCATGTCTTTTACCTGATTTCTCAAACTTAAATGGTTACAAGAGCTGCCAAGTTACTCATTCCAGGAGGGAGACTTTTTGGCTGGTCCTGGTTTTAAACTTATATCCAAAAGCAGTGTCCATGATTATCCATTGAAATCAGTGCTGCAGGTCCCATAATGTCAGAAATCCAGGACTAGCCAAAGTGTCTCCTTCCTGGAATGGGTAATTTAGCAGCTCTGGGTTACTATTGCCAATGGGATTTATTCAGTAGGAACAGAACACAGACCTTCCTATTTACTTTTGCGACTTGGTGGTGGTGGTGTTGTGTGCACTAGAGCAACAGGCTTGAGTATTCTGTCAGTTGAGATATGACCATGATGTGGAGATGTGATGAACAGCCAGGGCCGCCGAAAGGAGGGGGGGCAGGGGGGACAAAATTCCCCAGGCCCGGGCCTCCAAGGGGGGCCCGGCGCCGCAGTCCCACCCGCCCTCCGTCGTCGACCGTCTGCCACCGGGCTGGGCCCCCTGCACTGAAATCACAGCGCCTCTCACCTCCGTGTGAAAGCGCTGCAGGCAGCAGCAGATCGCCTCCCTTCCGGCCTCCATCCCTCCCTGTGTCCTGCCCTCGTCTGACGTAACATCCGCGTCATTAATCTAGTAAACTGTCAGAGAAAGAAAGATAAACTGGAACAGCCATGGGAATACAAAAGGTATGGTAAAGAAGGATGCAAGTTCCATGATAAGAAGGAATAGAAAATAGCATTGACAGACCATGGAAGAGAAGTGCAGACCTACGTCTTGCAAGGTTCCGCGTTAGGAGTTACGGATCAAGAAAGGGATCTGGGTGTCGTCGTCGATGATACGCTGAAACCTTCTGCTCAGTGTGCTGCTGCGGCTAGGAAAGCGAATAGAATGTTGGGTGTTATTAGGAAGGGTATGGAGTCCAGGTGTGCGGATGTTATAATGCCGTTGTATCGCTCCATGGTGCGACCGCACCTGGAGTATTGTGTTCAGTACTGGTCTCCGTATCTCAAAAAAGATATAGTAGAATTGGAAAAGGTACAGCGAAGGGCGACGAAAATGATAGTGGGGATGGGACGACTTTCCTACGAAGAGAGGCTGAGAAGGCTAGGGCTTTTCAGCTTGGAGAAGAGACGGCTGAGGGGAGATATGATAGAAGTGTATAAAATAATGAGTGGAATGGATCGGGTGGATGTGAAGCGACTGTTCACGCTATCCAAAAATACTAGGACTAGAGGGCATGAGTTGAAGCTACAGTGTGGTAAATTTAAAACGAATCGGAGAAAATTTTTCTTCACCCAACGTGTAATTAGACTCTGGAATTCGTTGCCGGAGAACGTGGTACGGGCGGTTAGCTTGACGGAGTTTAAAAAGGGGTTGGATAGATTCCTAAAGGACAAGTCCATAGACCGCTATTAAATGGACTGGAAAAATTCCTCATTTTTAGGTATAACTTGTCTGGAATGTTTTTACGTTTGGGGAGCGTGCCAGGTGCCCTTGACCTGTCGGTGACAGGATGCTGGGCTAGATGGACCTTTGGTCTTTCCCAGTATGGCACTACTTATGTACTTATGTACTTATGTACTTATGACCAAGAAACAAACCCAACTGATGTTTTCCTTGAAAGAGTCTTTGAAGGCAACAGCCTAAGACTAAGGCACATCTATGAATGGAATACCATAACTATAATGGAAGTTTTAAGTTTCAAGTTTATTTATTTACTGATATACTGCCTACGAGCATACTATCTAAGCAGTTAACAACAGTTGCTAATAGTAAAACGTAGACAAGAACTACAAATTTGATAGGAAAAAGACAGGAAGAAAAGTCCCAGAGGAGTTGAGTATCCAGAGAAGGAAATATAGGAAGAAAGCTATCTGGGGAAAAAACCATTGTACTTCTCTATCTACATGCTTGGCAACCAAGGAAAATTAAGAGGCACTCTTCACTAAGAGTAAAAAAGGGAGAGAATTCAGAATAGCTATTGACTAACCTAGTGTCAGAGAGTGCTCTATTCAGACACGAAAACCCAAATGTCATTGTATGAGCAAGAAGGGCCCTGAGACAAGAGACAGACAGGTCAACCCATGATGGGAGCCTATTAGCCTGAGAATAAAACCACAATATTAGAGACTTCCTGCAGTTGTATAAAAGCAGTGGCTAATGCCAGTGCTATTCAGTTAGCTGCGCAAAACAGCTAGAATGCAGAATCGCAAAACGTAGGTAGCTTGTATAGCCTAAATAGTTGTGCAGAATAGATGAGGCACCAAACCCAGCCATGCACCATAAGCAAATACATCAAGAAAAGTTACACATGTAACAGCAGTAGCTAGAGATATAGACGTAGTTGCCAAAACTGGAGACATCCAGGCTGCAGTTAGAGGTGGTTCTGCAGCTGTATCCGTACAGGCATCCACAGTAGCTGTTGCCATATAATTAGCAATAGCTGGTGCTATACAGGCTGCTGTGGTGGCCGGCGCCAAAGAGGCGGCTGCGGTGATTGGTACTATACAGGCAACAGAGTGATAGAAGTAGCTATGGGAACTGGTGACCCACAGGTGACCACTGCCTCTGAAGCCATACACTTGAAGGCTGCAGCTGAAGCCATATCTGCAGATGCTGCATACAATATTTATTTTTATTTATTTACTGAGATTTATATGATATAACATGTACTTGCCATAGCTGACATATGTGTGGATGCTGACTCTGATGCTCCACTTATGGTTGCCACAGCCAATAACATGCAGTCCTGCTGTCTGGAAAGCCAATTGTGGAACGCATTACCAAAAGCCGTGAAAACAACGTACCACCACCTAAACTTCCGGAAATCACTAAAAACCAACCTGTTCAAAAAGGCATACCCTACCGACCCAACCTAAGTACCTAAACCCTGCAACACAACAAAACCAAAGCTTGTTATAGACTTTGCATAAGTCTTCCTCTCTACGATTCCTAATCTCTCTATATAAAAGGCAAAACCAACGTTCTATGAAGCCTCCAGCCGGAAGTGTGAAGGGGGCGAGATATCCGGTTTCCCTATGAGTGTCTGCCCCGCCCTCTCTGTAACACAGTCAGTGAAGGAAAACAGCAGAGCACGAAATCAAATCGCTGGCTCTGTAACAGTGAAGGACTCAGAGGGGGGAGGGGAGAGAGGCCAGAGGGCAGGGACACACACTCCCACATGCACACAGAAGAAAACATTGCTAGCCCCCGTTTCATTTGCATCAGAAACGGGGCTTTTTTACTAGTGTGTCTATAACACATGAACCTTAATCAACCACAACAACTCTTTGTATCCGTCTCTCTACCGGAGATGGCGAACGCCTCTACGGTACAATGAAAGCCACATTGAGCCTGCAAATAGGTGGGAAAATGTGGGATACAAATGTAACAAATAAATAAAATCTAAATGTTCATCCAATGTGCCACAGACTGCTGGAATATCTGATGCCATAGATTTGAAACTGCCATACACTTCCAAAACTGGGCCATACAAACAGTTGTTGGTATTGCACTATACAGATAGCTAGTGCCATACCTGCTGCTGTAGCAGTTGCACATACAGGGTGACAGAGTAGCCATACTACACAGCTGGCTACTATAACAGCAATATATAACTGACATGAACAGTAGGACAAGTAGGTGACTGCTGAAGGTAAAGAAGAAATTCGGTCGTCATTTTAGCCACACCGCACAGCTGAATGTGCAACAGTATAAGGCAGATAGCGGTCGCATCTGTGAAATAGCAGTACTGTGCAACCCATATGGATGTCGCAGGCACAGAAAATAAGTGACTGCTGAGTAGCACTGGTAGTTGTTGCAACTATGGAACTAGCATGTTATTTCAGGTAAGCAAACAGTGACTGTTGCAACTACACAAAAGAGGTGATGGCAGCAGGAGTAGCACAGGTAGATGCTGCAGGACAGCTAGACTGGATGCCGCTTTAGAAGAGCAATACAGGATGCTGCTGTGACGGGAGCAACCCAGCGGAGTGCTGCAATTGGGTAGCAGAAGTGGTTGCTGGAACAGGAGAGCAACCCAGAATAATGCTGTAATAGTACAATACAGGTGGCTATCGCCATCGTGCAAACAAGGTGGTTGGTGCCATCCTGTGCAACACAAGTGGTTGCCACCATACCATGCAACACAGGTGGCTGCCGCCATCCCATGCAACACAGCTGAACGTCACTGTGCAATACCAGTGGGTGCAGTTAGTGTGCAATACAGGTGCCAGTGCATGCAAGTGTGTAACCCAGGTGGTTAGAGCAAATTTGCAAACCAGGTAGACAATTGCACAAATGGGCTATAAAGTCCAGGAAGATATAGAAGGAACTGTGCATTATGCCCCGGATTCTATATATGGCAACTAAAATTGCTTATGCAAATCAGCACACATTGCAAATTTGCGCATGCAACTCAATTAATGAGCGAATCGGCACCAACTGGCTAACAACCAGTTATTGGTTTTAATTGGGATTTATGCACAGATCGCATCCTATAATGATGTATTGTGTAAATCCTAGGATGTGTACTTTTTGGAGCCATGATTAGAAGGTGTTTTAGGGGCATTCCTATGAATTATATGCATTCTTATAGAAAATGCCCAATCTGCAACTCAAGTTAGGTGCAGATTAGATATAATTGTCACATTTTCAAAAAGCAGGAACTAGGTTTGTGAGCCCTTGGGCTACTGCCGAGAAGCAGCAGTGGCAGGCAAAACCACCCCACACAGGGATAAGGCAGAACTGTGACAGGGACAGCTGGACTTCACCTGCACTTGACCACCGTTCCTCAGGAGTTGAGCCCCTGGATGCAGGTGGCCGGCAGGACTTACCGGACAGGGCAGGAACTGGAAACCAGCAGGACACACTCAGGGACTAGAGCACACAGGGAGGCTAGGCAGAATACTAGACTAGGACTCTCAGACAGACAAGGGACAGAACTGAAAGCTGCAAGCAGCCACTGAAACAGGGAACAAACACTGGTAGACAAGAAACAGAACTGAAAGCTGCAAGCAGCCACTGAAACAGGGAAAAAACACTGATAGATAAGAGACAGAACTGAAAGCTGCCAGGCAGCCACTGAACAAGAACACAGACAAACAGAAACTAAACACAAAAGACAGACAAGGAACAAGTCTAGGAAACAAACAATCCTAAGCTAAACTACCCACAGACTAACTAGCATCAGACAAGGAACTAGAATAAAACCAAGCTAGGCAGAAGTGCAACAAGTACCAACAAACCAGGGCCTTAGGCAATGCAAAGGCAAAGCAGAGAGTTTCCAATGGCTAATAAGCCCAGCAGCAGCTATTAGATTGTAAGCTCTTTGAGCAGGGACTGTCTTCTTCTATGTTTGTGCAGCGCTGCATATGCCTTGTAGCGCTATAGAAATGCTAAATAGTAGTAGTAGTAGTAGCAGCTGAGATTCACTGCAGCAATCACCAGGCAGCTACGGGTGCTGTGCAGGCTCAAACAAGACAAGCAAGTCTGGCAGGCTGGAAGATCGGACTGGACTACGCTGAAGTCTGGAACGGCACACAGACAATCCAATGCAGCCACCAGGCCTGGCCACCCGGGGGCGAGATGACTGAGAGCCTAAAACCAGGGCACGACCGTGACACAATTCTATAAAATGCAGATACCCTTTATAAAATACCATTCAACGTATATTTTTGCGCCAATTTTTTTTTTGCATGGTTTACTGAATCTAGTCCTATATGTGGAAGTGAACCACAGCTGAATGTAAAAAAAAAACTGCAATTGGGCCAGCTCCAAATCATCAGTGGCTACCAAACCTCTTCAGCTGCACAATTTCCATAACTGAAAAAAAATTGCAGTTATCCTGAATCTGGCAAATCAGATGAGTAACTTGTGTAGAAACAGAATGTGCCCATCAAATTTGGTAGAACACAGCCAAATAAACTGAGTACCTTTAGCATGGGGCCTAGAGTAGCTGACTAGATTAAAAATTGGTTGAATGCAAAAGACAGAGGGTAGTGGTAAATGGAGCTTGTTCTGAAGATAGGGATGTTATCAGTGGAGTACTGCAAGGATTGGTCCTAGGGCTGGCTCTTTTATTTTTTTGTTACATTTGTACCCCGCGCTTTCCCACTCATGGCAGGCTCAATGCGGCTTACATGGGGCAATGGAGGGTTAAGTGACTTGCCCAGAGTCACAAGGAGCTGCCTGTGCCTGAAGTGGGAATCAAACTCAGTTTCTCGGTTCCCGAGGACCAAAGTCCACCACCCTAACCACTAGGCCACTCCTCCACTGTTGCTACTATTTGAGATTCTACATGGAATGTTGCTATTCCACTAGCAACATTCCATGTAGAAGTCGGCCCTTGCAGATCACCAATGTGGCCGCGCAGGCTTCTGCTTCTGTGCGTCTGATGTCCTACACGTACATGCAGGACGTCAGACTCACAGAAACAGAAGCCTGCGCAGCCTTCAACATGGAATGTTGCTAGTGGAATAGCAACATTCCATGTAGAATCTCCAATAGTAGCAACATTCCATGTAGAATCTCCAATAGTATCTATTTTATTTTGTTACATTTGTACCCTGCGCTTTCCCACTCATGGCAGGCTCAATGCGGCTTACATGGGGCAATGGAGGGTTAAGTGACTTGCCCAGAGTTACAAGTAACATCTTTGTGAGTGATATTGCAGATGATACCACATTCTGCAACAGGGTGGATATCCCGGAAGGTGTGGATGACATGAAGAAGGACCTAGTGAAGCTTGAGGAATGGTCCAACATTTGGAAACTAAGATTTAATGCTAAAAAATGCAGGTTTATGCACTTGGGTCACAAGAATCTGAGGGAACGGTACAATATAGGGGGTGAAGTGCTTCTGTGCACAACGGAACAGCGGGACTTGGGGGTGATTGTGTCTGATGACCTTAAAGTTTCCAAACAGGTAGAAAAAGGTACGGTCGTAGCCAGAAGGATGCTTGGGTGCATAAGGAGAGGGATGACCAGCAGGAATAAAAGAGGTAATAGTGCCTTGTATAAGTCTCTGGTGAGGTCCCATTTAGAGTACTGTGTGCAATTCTGGAGACCATACCTACAGAAGGATATAAACAGCATGGAGTCGGTCCAGAGGGCTACAAAACTGGTAAGCGATCTTAGACATAAGCATATAGGGACAGGCTTATGAACCTCAACATGTATAAGCTGGAAGAGAGAAAGGAGAGAGGATATATGATAGAGACGTTTAAATATCTCAGGGGAATTAATGTACAAGAAGTGAACCCTTTTCAAATGAAGGAAAATTGTGGAATGAGGGGGCATACAATGAAATTAAGAAGAAATAGGCTTAGGAGGATAATCTAAGAAAGTATTTGTTCACGGAAAGGGTGGTGGAAGTGTGGAATGGCCTCCCAATGGAGATCATGGAGGTGAGGACTGTGTCAGAATTTGACAAAGTGTGTGACAAGCATGTGGGATCCCTTAGGAAAGGAAGAGTTAGTGGCAATGGAGGATGGGCAGACTGGATGGGCCATGTTGTCGCGTGCTCGAGGACCTTGGCATACTGTCAGGCTTTTTCCCCGGGAGCACTGGTTTCGTGAGTCCTTGGGCCACTACCGTGGAGAGGCAATGGCAGGCAAGATCACCTTCAAGGTAGAGATGAGACAAGACTGGACTGGAACCCCGGACTGGAGTTCTACACAGGAATACACGGAACTGGAACGCACCGGACGGGTGCGCACTGGAGTGGAGCCCACTGGACTGGAACATACAGGAGTGAAACCCCCTGTACTGGAACACACTGGAGCGAAACCCACGGGACCAGAACCCGCTGGACTGGAACACACTGGACCTAGGCTTCACCTACGCTTAGCCGACTTTCCCCGAGGGGTTAAGCCCCCAGGTTCGGCAGCCGGCAGGACTTACAGGAAAGACTGGAACTGGAACTTGCAATCAGGAACAGCAGGAATCAGGATCCAGAAGTGCCCCCAGGCACCTAGTCGAAAGCAAGGCAGACAGGCAGAGAATGTCTGGGTTCCGGCAGCAGGCAGGTTCAAAGCAATGGTCAGGTCCAGGAACAAGACTACGGCTGGAGCCTCAGTATCAAGGAGTACTGGCAACAGATAGAACAAGGGCTGAAGCTCCAGAAGCAAAAGAAACACACAACGGAAAACCAGCAGGCTAAACACAAGAAGACTAGTCAACTGTACATAAGCTAGTAGGAAAGCTATGCCCAAGCAACCAGTCATACACAAGAAACATACACTAAGCAAACACAGGAAAGCTGTACACAGGCTGACAATGCAAAGCTGTGCCCAAGCTAACAAGTCATACACTAGGAACATACACAGAGCAAACTCAGGAGAACTAGTAGCAAACTCAGGAGAACTTAGAAGCTGTACACAAGCTAACAAACAAAGCTGTGCCCAAGCTAACAAGTCAAACACCAGAAACATACACAGAGCAAACAATGTAGCAGTGTACAGAGCACGCTACATACCAGGGCCCTTAGACGAAATGCAAAGGCAAGGGCTGCAGGCTCTAAGTGATTAATAAAGCCTTTCAACACCAGAGGCACAGCTGCAGCAATCTCCTTGCCTCCAACAGAGGCTTGACACACAGAGAAGTCAGCCCACAGGAAAGAACAGCAGGAGCCATCTTGGATACTGGCATAGAGGAGTCGGCAGCCATCTTGGAAGAGGCATAGCCCACACAGTGAGGTGCAGTAGGCAATCAGCACACAGAGCCAGACACAGAGACCAAGCGAAGCCAGCACAGCCACTGACTCCCAGAAACAGGGTAAGTATGAGGGTGGCACGGCCACAGACGTGACACATGTGGCCTTCATCTGCCATCATGTTTTATGTTTCCATGTTTCTAAGAGTTGAATTGTACAACTTTGATCAGAAAGAAAATATGTTCTTTTTATTATTTTTTTTAAAGAATACTGGTAATGGGGGTGGGGGGTAAGTTTGGCTATTTATGCCAAAATATAGCCAGCTGGCTGAAGAAGATACAGTTGATACTTAGGAACTCCATAAAGGAAAAACGAAATACAATTAACTGCAATTAATAACTGGCTGCTGCACATAGAATAGACTTAGCCTAACTGATATTCAAATTAAATAGAAAAGTAGTAGAATCTGTATTTATTATTCAGGCCACTACTGTAGCTGTCAAGTTGACCAGCAGAAATTACAAAGTTAAATCAAATTGCAGCATACAACAATGAACTAAACAATATGAGCACTTGTCCTAGTAGGGGTAAATCTTTTTTTTTTTTTTTTTACTTGAGGAGAGCTAATAAATGTCTGGATTTGCCTACTGTGAACCAAACAGTGAGGAACCCTTGAAAAAAAAACAAACACCAACTGCAAGATATGGAAAAATAATTTTGTCGGGAAAAGTTGTAAGTGTCTGGAATACTGAGGAAAATGTAATGCCACGCAAACAGGAGTAGTTATTCCTCCACATCAAAGAGTAAAAAAAAAATGTACTGCTTATAGGTAGACACATAGAGCATTTAACTACTTATAGAAACCGGAAGAATAAGGTTCCTGACAGTAATCCCTGATGTAGAAAAAAAAATCAGCTAGATACCAGTGAGAGCTTAATAAGGAACAGTGGCACAAACACCAGAGCACTGAAATAAATCAGAACAGGCTCACCAAGGGTTTCTTTTACAAAGCCACGCTAGCGATTCCCGCATGACAAATGAGGAGGCCCATAGGGATTGAATGGGCTTCCTCTTATTTACTGCACAGGAATTACTACTGTGATTTTGTAAAAGAAGCCCCAAATGTAGGCTGACTTCCACGGAGATGTTGGTAGGCCAATGGCTTGGGGTGGGGGTTGGGGGGGGTGGATGTATGGATTCTCAGAGACATCTGAGCTCAGCTCCACAGAACGCTGCATTTTTTTAAACAGGAATTTATGCTAAAGAATGCACCCCAACTCAACTGAACCCAGGCATTAAACTGGGTCAGGAGAAGAAGTCCAGGAGGCATCACCACCTCGACTGAAAGACTGCTGAGAAGCTGGTTCAAGAGAACAAGCCAATAGGAACCTGTAAACTCAACTAACACTCAGCATAAAAACTGGGCTCGGAGCACAAAACCCCAAAAGGGTAGTCAAAGATCAACTGAAACGAGATCTAGGGACCGATCCAAGATGGCGCTGAAATTGAGACGCTACCCCCAGACGTGCTCCGAGACTTACCCACGCAGAACCAAATGAGGAGTCCGAATTCCCCCTTCTTTGGCTATGGGGAAGCGGCGGGGAAAAGTGAGGGAGGCTCCTGTGACCCCCACCGGTACCCTCCTCTCGAGGCAGATGACGCTGGAAAGCTTCGGAGTTTTGCTGGGTCCCCGGGCGACATCTTCTCCTACTATCGGCCTAGCTTCCAACTATTCGGCCATCAGTGAAGATGGGGCTTCTCTGAGCCCTGACGTCCGTGCGGCACCACCACAACCAGGAAGTACGCGATCAGTTAGTGATTTGCAGGGCCCTATGTCTGAAAAGGAGAGGACCCCCGGAGAAAGGAGCCCAGCCGATTGCGGTGGAAGCGAAGGATTCTGGTAGGACAAACTGTAAAAACTTTTCCCCAGTAATGAGAGACGCCTTACAACAGATTTCCAAAGCCCCCCCTCCTGAGTTTAATATCAATATGGTGAAACCAGCCTTAGTAACTATTGAGTCACTATCCAGCTTATAATCGAAAGACAAAACACCTATATTGCGACCTAAATCGGGAGATAGGCGTTTATCTCCCAAAAACGAATAACGCGGTATAATCGAAAGCCGAACTTGGACGTTTTCAACTGCACTCCATCGCGGAAGCGTACAAAGTTGACGGGGGCGTGTCGGAGGCGTGACGGCGGGACTGGGGCGTGGTTATCACCCGAACAGAGATGGGCGCCTTTCGCCGATAATGGGAAAAAAGTATGCGTTTGTAGCTAGAATTTAGGGCACTTTTCCTGGACCCTGTTTTTTCACGAATAAGGCCCCAAAAAGTGCCCTAAATGACCAGACCACTGGAGGGAATCGGGGATGACCCCCCTGACTCCCCCAGTGGTCACTAACCCCCTCCCACCACAAAAAATGATGTTTCACAACTTTTTATTTTCACCCTCAAATGTCATACCCACCTCCCTGGCAGCAGTATGCAGGTCCCTGGAGCAGTTGTTAGGGGGTGCAGTGGACTTCAGGCAGGTGGACCCAGGCCCATCCCCCCCCTACCTGTTACAATTGTGCTACTTAATGCTTTGTCGTCCAACACCCCCAAACCCACTGTACCCACATGTAGGTGCCCCCCTTCACCCCTTAGGGCTATAGTAATGGTGTAGACTTGTGGGCAGTGGGTTTTGAGGGGGATTTGGGGGGCTCAACACACAAGGGAAGGGTGCTATGCACCTGGGAGCTCTTTTACCTTTTTTTTTGTTTTTGTAAAAGTGCCCCCTAGGGTGCCCGGTTGGTGTCCTGGCATGTGAGGGGGACCAGTGCACTACGAATCCTGGCCCCTCCCACGAACAAATGCCTTGGATTTATTCGTTTTTGAGCTGGGCGCTTTCATTTTCCATTATCACTGAAAAACAAAAGCGCCCAGCTCACAAATTGTCAAAAAACATGGACGTCTATTTTTTTCAAAATACGGTTCAGTCCGCCCCTTCACGGACCCGTTCTCGGAGATAAACGCCCATGGAGATAGACGTTTTCGTTCAATTATCTCCCTCTATGGGACCTAACCTTTTCAATGCATTCTTCGCTTCAATCAGTTTTGTTAAAAAACGCTGGTGAAATAAACATTGTCAGAAGCTCTATTGACTCAGGAACAAATCAATGCCCGAGATATCTGAAACAAAATTGCTCGAGGATAAAATTCAAAAACTGGAGAACTTGAACACAGCCACAATTAAGGATAGTAATTTCATTAAAAAGAAGATGGAATATCTTGAAAACCAGCAGAGAAGACTTAACTTGCGGCTTGTCAATTTCCCCAGATCTCTAGTTATTTCCGCTATTGATATGGTTAAAAATATTTGCGGGAAGTTCTGGGGATGCCTGGGGAATCTCTACCACCCATAACAAGGTAATTTACCTTCAGACTTCAGTACCATCTAAATCTGGAGGTGACCAAGTTGTTGTGGATGGAGGAATGAACCGGACATCTTTTCTTGAATCATCCCTGGAAGTGGTTACACAGAGGACAACTGCACTGGTGACATTTGCTCTTGAGATAGATAGAGAAATGGTATTGAAGTTGGTTTTCAAGCACTTAGACTCGATGTTTTTTGGTTCCAAAGTTAGGATTTTTCCGGATCTCGCTAGAGAATACTCAAATAGACGTAAGGCATTTTTAGCACTAAGTCAAAGAACTTTAAATCTGGGGGCAACGTTTACCCTCAAATTTCCTTGTATTTGTCGTTTTATTTACCTACAGAATAATTACCAGTTTACGGAACCAAAACACTCGAGGATTTTTTGACAGCTAAAGAGGCTGAGACTGTTAATGTTAAAGTTTAGGACCCCATATGGGCACTGTATGATAGACTGAGAATGTACCCGAATATGTAAAAGTCTGAAATTTTAATTACCTTAATTGTTACTATATCTTGGATCTAGTTAAGTATTTCCAATTTTGAGGTCGATGTAAAAGTTATTATTTCTTTTACTGAGACAACTACTTTGTCTCAAGTATAGAATGTTTTGTTTAAAATTTAATTGTTTCTTTTTATGCTTCTTTGACAAGATGTATAATTGAATTATGGAATAGAGGGATTCCTGGATTGGATAAAAGTATTATATACCAATCCAACGGCCCAAATTGTGATAAATGATTCACTGACTCCGGTGTTGCCTTTGTGGGGAGGAACGAGACAGGGGTGCCCCTTGTTGCCTTTGTTATTTGTTTTGAGTCTAGAACCGCTGGCAGCTCGAAGGCAACAGCCGAGTTTGAAGGGAGTGTGTGTAGGAGAAACGGAGCACCGTATTAATTTAATCGCGGATGACATGTTGCTGCTACTTGATAATGCGTCCACTGGAATATTTTCCGTAATGGAAATTATAAAAGTTTGGAGCTTTTTCGGGGCTCAGTATCAATTTTGGTAAATCTGAGGCATTGCCGATTAGCAACCCATGTGCTAGTGTGATGGTGCCGAATTTTCCTTTAATCTGGGCAAAGACCGGGATAAAGTATTTGGGGGTACATTTGAGTGCAGACACAGTATGGGTCTACAAGAAGAATGTAGTAGATAGGTTGCAAGAAATTAAGAGGCTGTGTGGGAAATGGAAAGAGCTACCGGTTAGCTTCTCGGGAAGGGTGGCATTGGTGAAAATGGTTCTACTGCCTAAGATTATATATTCATTACAGATGTTGCTGTTGTTGGTACGGAAAAAAGAGGAAGCCCAGTATAAGAGTATAATAACGTCTTTTATTTAGCGGGCACAGAGGCCTAGAATTTCCTTTACTAAACTGTCCCTGGATAGGGGAAAAGGAGGACTCAGGTTGCCAAACATAAGAGCTTATAACGTGGCTGCGCTTATGAGATGGGTTCATGAGATGCATACAGGGGCAGATTTCTTTTCACCAGCAGGTTTCTGGGAGAGTTGGTGTAGGCCCTATGAGCCATTTGTTGTTTTAGAGTCCAGGTACATACGAGGTTTAAGGGAGGTTGTGAAGAATCCTTACCTCATGGTGATGCGGAAGGCCTGGAAATGGTGGAGAGACCTGGGTGGAGCTAAGAAAGGGGCAGGACCTTTCCTGCCCTTGACAGGCAACCCTGAGTTACTACTACTACTACTACTTAACATTTCTAGAGCGCTACTAGGGTTACGCAGCGCTGTACAATTTAACAAAGAGAGACAGTCCCTGCTCAAAGAGCTTACAATCTAATAGACAAGTGAATGGTCGGTCCAATTGGGGCAGTCTGGATTCACTGAACGGTAAGGGTTAGGTGCCGAACGCAGCATTGAAGAGGTGGGCTTTAAGCAAAGACTTGAAGACGGGCAGGGAGGGGGCTTGGCGTAAGGGCTCAGGAAGGTTGTTCCAAGCATAGGGTGAGGCGAGGCAGAATGAGCGGAGCCTGGAGTTGGCGGTGGTGGAGAAGGGTACTTCCATAGGCTGGATACTCCAATATTGCCCCCCCCCCCCCCAGCAATCACTGAGCCCTAGTATCTTTGGTTATTAGAAGAGAGATGTCCCCCCCCCCTCCTCCTTTGGCAGTAAATACATTTGCATATTTTGGGCATTTTTAGAGGCTGTAAGGGAGTCTTAATCCTCTCCCTCAAAAAACTAGAGGTTATCCCCAGATGTCACCCTGCCTCTGTCACTTGGAAAGGGGGAGCCATTTGTATGCAGGCTTTCCTTTCACTAATCAGTTGCTGGGAATATTTTATCCCCCCCCCCCCCCCCCCACACACACACACACTCCTTCTTTGCTGGCGACTGTCCCCAGGTGTCTGTGCCTCTGTGTCAGGCAAACTTTGAGAGAGAGAGAAAGAGGGGGAGGGACAACGAGAAACAGAAAGAGAGGGGGGGGGGGGGGGGGGTGATGAGGGGGGGGGATGGGGTGATGCTGCGGGAATGGGTGTATCATTGCGGGAATGGGTGTATCAGTTTTTAAAAAATGGAGAGAGAATGGGTGTAGGTACTTAGGTGATCTTAGACAACTGGGAGAGGATAATTTCCCATCTTATGAACAGGTCAAGCGTGCATGGACGGTACTGAATTCTCAGTTTTTTTGCATATTTACAAGTAAGGGATTATTCCTAACACTTGAAGGAAGCAAGGGGGCCAGTGCTATTCACACAATTAGACTCCTTATTAGTGCAGCTCCCCGTGCACCTGAATAAGCTTTCACAGTGGCACCAGATAATAAGGGATAATAAGAAACCCACTTATCTTCAGAAGCTGGCAGAAGTTTGGAGTCAGGATATAGGGGACAGTGTACCTACAGAGTCTCTGGGAGGGTATTTGGGGAGATCCCTAAGCTAACACCCAATGCGCATTACAAGATATACGTTTCGCATCCTTCACAGGGTTCACATTCCAGAGAAAAAGGACAGCTGATTCCATGTGCATCAAATGTAAAACACAAGTAGGAACATTATTGCATTCATTTCTGGAGTGCCCACAGCAGCGCTTTGGACAGGAGCGTTGAAAGAGATAGAGAGTATTGTACAATGTTCCTTTGAGTGGTCATACTCAGTAGTGTATTTGGGGAACTCTGAAGGTCTAAGGGACCAGGGCCTGGGAGAGGCGGAGTGCAAATTTATCTTAGTAGCCACGATACTTGTGAAAAAGTGCATCCTAGTGGCCTGGGCGGATAGAACCCCCCCAAAAATGGCGGTGGTGGTTGGGATCATGAAAGAGATGCTAGCTGGGTGACAGCATCTCTCAATTCCAGTTTCCATAGGAACAACGCCAGTATAGAGCATTATGGGAAAGGGTGGAAAAATGCACCCACATTGGATCTTTAATATAGGGTGAGCTATGAGTAGCGCAGCAATCCCCCAGTCACTGGTGGAACCAACGGGGAGTGGAGCAGTTGTGATCATCATATCCAAGGAATAGGTATTCTGGAATTAAACTCAGTGACGGAAGGGGGGGGGGAGAGGGGGGAGGTAATCAGAAGGGGCATTACTTTTTCTCAATTACTTCTGGGGGGGGGCGGAAAAAGAAAGGGAGGGTCAGGGGTAGTTCTACCAATTGTTTGTATTTACGCTGTTGGTTTAATATACTTCTATATGAGAGATAGCGTGGCTGCGCCACAATGATGTAAGAACAGTGTTGTAACAAGCAGTTTGAATGTTGTTGGCTGATATTCGGGCGTCATGCCTCTGACTCAATAAAGATATTTAAAAAAAAAAAAAAAAAAAAGATCAACTGAAACTAGTTATAAACCAGGTCAGGAGAAGGGCTGTTAGCCCATCATCTATCAGCTTGAAAGACAGAGAAATACTGAACATTCTATGCTGCATAGTACTCTTAAGAGGCGAATCACAAGAATTATATTCTTCTTTGTCTCCATCCACACAACCCACTTATCGGACTGGTCTGATAGGATACTACGGATAAATATTTGAAAGTTAAAGCTTCATGCTTTAGAAAAAGTGCATACCCTACCTGACATCTGGCTTGTAGGCATTACAATCAAAGTTCTTGTAATCAGCTCCGTCACATGTGAAATGTCTGATTGTGTGGGAGGATATTCCATTGCTGACGTCACTGTCTCAACAGTTGACACATTAACATCTGCATGAATCCCCTGCGTAGTTGATACATTCAAGTATGATCTAGCGTTGTAGATGTGTGTGTCCTTCAGTAGAAAATCTTCTGTAGCATCTGAGGTTGTAATGTATGTGTTATTTGTGCTATTTCTTGTAAAATGGGACAAAGTTGTTAAGCTAGATAATCCTGTGGCATTAGTGCTTGTTGAAATTGTGGCAGCTGTGCTCCAGTTGGTACTTGCATTGTGCTCCAAAACTGTTGTATTAATTGTCTCTGTAGCTAATATAGAGGTGACCCTCTGGCTTGTTTGGAGCACTGGTGGCATTTCAGCATCAGAGGAAAATATGCTGGTGCTCTTTACCTCATTTGGCAAAGTGGATAAAGTTGTTGCTTGAACAGAAAATAATTTGGTGAAGTAGAAAATACAGAGAATTTGAGTAATGTTTTGTAATCTAAAAACCAGTTTTTCAAGCTCTCACTTTCTTCATCTGTCAATTTCTTGTTTTGAAAAACAAAGCTAAAAAATAAAAATAAAATGTTATTTAAAAACAGCTTGACAAATCATGCAATTACTTATGTGACATGACAAATCTGAATTTTTTACATCTCTCTCTCCCTAGAGGCCGTTTCTGACACAAATGAAACAGGCGCTAGCAAGGTTTTTCTCGGTGTGTGTATGTTTGACAGAGTGTGTGAGAGTGAGTGTGTGTGAGAGAGAGTGAGTGTGCAACTGTGTGTGTGTGACAGAGAGAGAGTGAGACAGCTGGGTGCGTGTGTGTCTCCTCTGTTCCCCTGCCCCCCTCCAGCCCCCCAGCGACTCTCCTCTCTCCCCTACCCCCCCTCCAGCCACCCAGAGATTCTCCTCGCTCCCCTGCCCCCCCTCCAGCCACCCAGCGATTCTCCTCTCTCCCCTGTTTACCTCCGTCGAAGTGGCCGCATCTTTGAAAGCCCTGCCTGTCTGTAGCCTTCCCTTCAACTTTGTTCCCTCTTAGTCCCTGCCTGCTGACGTCATGTCCTCTTTCCGCGAGGGCAGGACTCGAGGGAACGAACTTGAAGGGAAGGCTATAGATGTTGAGGTTGTGCCTCGTGCTGCTATCCTGTGGTTGGTCATCGTTAGAGCAGCACGAACCCTTTAAACTTTCACTGCCACGGAGTCACCTTCAGAACGTTGGAGGTGCTTTTTATTATATAGGATATACTCATCCTATATAATAAAATTCTTTCTACCTTCTACCTTCTATTGTGTTTATAGAAGGTACATAAGCCCAATAATTAGGTAAACAGATGTGAAAATTAATGGGTATTCAAATCCTAGTTCCACAGGGAGTTCCTTTTCTGTAAGACCATAACAAATTCGCTAAGAATGGTCAGCACTAGTGCTGTACGATTTGGCCTAAAAGTTTTCGATGCGATCTCATTCACTCATATGAATCAATTTTCGATTTGATTCAGTTAAGGCTACTATCAATAAATAGAAAATAACATTCCAGTTTTCTACCTTTGCTGTCTGGTCTTTTAAATTTTGTAACTGCATTGGTCCCAGTCTCTGGTTCCACTTTCCTCTCTCTTCCTCTTAACACTTTTGCCAGGGTCTCCTTGTCCATTTGGCATTTTTCTCTGTCCATGTCCATCATTCAACTCTCCTGTGTCACTTGCGCCTACTTCCTGCCATGTTGACCATCTCCCCTTTCTGTATCTCCATCTTGCCCTGTCCAGCAACAACCCTCTGTGTCCCTAGCCTCCCTCCCCATGTCCAGCATCCTATCTCTATGTCCCTATCCCTCATTTCAGCTTCTCCCCTTATACCACCTTCCATCCTGCCCCCTCCCCTCTTGTCCTTCCTCCCCCAGGACCAGCATCTTCCTTCTCCCTTATTCACCCCTCCCCCTTCCATCCAGTGTCTGCCCTCATTCTCTCTCCTTCCATCCATTGTCTGCTCTCCTTTTCTCCCCCTTCTATCCAGTTTCTGCCCTCCTTCTCTGCCCACTTTCCATCCAGCCTATGCCCTCCTCTCCCCCTTCCATCCAGCATCTGCCTTCCTTCTCTCTCCTATCTAGCGTCTGATCGCCTTCTCTCCCCTCTCTCATCCAAGGTGTGTCTTCTCTTCCCCCATCCAGCCTCTGCTCCTCTCCTCCAATGTCTGCCCTCCTTCTCTCCCCTTTCCATCCAGTGTCTGCCCTCCTTCTCTCTCCTCCTTCCATCCAGCGTCTGCTCTCCTCTGTCCTTCAATCCAGCCTCTGCCCTCTCCCCACTCCTTCCATCCAGTCTCCATCCCCTCTCTGTACAGCCAATATGTGCAATTTAACCTTGTCCTTATGTAAATTAGTCATTATCTGCAAATGTTATCAAATAGATAATGACTTCAATATCCTGAAAAACAGAACTTTATAAATTTATCTACAGGCAAATTTTTCCTAACCTGGTAGGTAGTTTATTGAATCATAGAAACACAGAGTATGATGGTAAATAAGGACCAGAAGACCCATCAAGGCTTTCTCAATTTCATTCCTAGCGGAATACCATAGGACCCCACTAAATGTCTGCCTTCCCCTCACTTCTTCAGATCTAGGGGTGACCTGTGCTTTTATCCATGCTTCCTAGAACTTGATTACTGTTTTCTATTTTACTACCTCCCTAAGAGACTCTTCCATGCGCCATGTGCTCAAAACTTGAGGCATTTGTACAAATGTTGTTGCAACATTATAGAACTGAATACAGTTGGATACATGCCTTATCTGTTTATGTTAATACTTCAAGGAATAGTAAATCCTTGTGATAATAGTAACTTTCTAAAATACACAGCCCAATATTCTAAGGTGTATATCCTGTTCTCTGGATACCTGCCTTAGCCAGTACTAGATGTGGACACTAAATATCCCCACAGACAGCCTCGGCATGGGTCACTAATCCCCTAATTCTGTACAGTAGCGCTCAAAATTGTGCACACAATTTAACTGCTTAAGGAGCCACTTAGTGCCAATAACTGGGTAATTAATAAATTATGGTGCTAATTGGCATTATTGGAATTTCAATGCACTGCTTTATAGTCGCTATTCTATAAAGACATGCATGTACATTTTTCCACATGGATCCGAAAAGGTGGCGTGGTCATGGGAGGTGCGTGGGTGGGTCAAGGGCATTTAGAGAATTGTGCACAGTGTTATTAAGGGCCCCTTTACCAAGCTGTGGCAAAGGGGGCCGGCACTGGCATCAGCGTGTAAGGCTCCCTTTCGGGGGGGGGGGGTGCCACTTACCGAACTCTCGCATTAACCCGGCAAAGTGCGGCACTGCACGATTACACCGGGTACAATAACGGCACTCTAGGTGAAACATTCAGACTATTGGTACAATCATTAACATTATCCCAATTCGATTACTGTAATGCCAGTATATGTTTGGCTGTAAGGAGTACCTGTTGAAAAAAACCTCCACACAGCTTCAAAACACTGCAGCCAGGTTCATATATAAATTCTCTCATTTTGAAAGTGCCTCCCTTTATTAATCAAATTACACTGGCTTCCCATCAAAGCAAGAATTACCTTCAAATTATGTACCTGTATCTTTCAATTACTCAATGGCTCCCGACTATATGGTACCAGTATAACTTACCTCAAGAACACTAAATATAAGGCAAGAAACTATCTCAGACTAACACCTCCCAATTGCAAAAAAGTGAGCTACAAAACTGTCCCCTCTGCAGACCTCACTTACCTAGGAACCAAATGGTGGAACTCCTTAGCACCCAAAATAAGAAATATACAGGGATATACTAGATTCTGCAAATCCGCAATTGGTCCTATTCACAAACCCTCACAAAGAACAACCACATCTCAAACAATTAATTGTTACCTGAATTGGTTATTACTCTTTACCATTAACCTTCCTCTTGCTTCATGTACAATTCTCATTCATAACAAGATTTTCTAAATGTCCAAACATCCATAGCTATCCCGGTATGTTTATGATACTGTATTGTAAAATTGGATTCTTACAACAAATGACTTTCTTATGCATTATTCTTTGTTATGTGTCCCTATACTGTTTATTGTAACCACATTGAACTCAATGTGGGATATAAATGTCACAAACAACAAACAAGAAATATAGAGAGAGCGAGAGGTTGGCAGGGGATCACCCAGCCATGACTTTGAAGGGGAGTGGTTAGACTGTCTTAACTGCCTAAAAGCAGCAGACAGGAAAAATCCACCACTGACTAGGAAGCTTTATATGGTTTGGTATGGCAAGGGAAGTGTGCTGAGTATAAACTAAGCAGAGGTCCATGTATGCTTATCTGCCTAAATAGAAAGGTGAAAAAATGTACCCTGTATAGGAGAGAGATCATATAAGCAGTCACACTCTGTGGCTGGTAATTGGGATATATCCTTAGCAGTGTGGATTGAGAAGGCTGGTTAGGTTCTAGGCATTGTGCAAGATACATAGTCAATGAACGGGACCGGAAAGACAATTATATGATGTTCCTAAAATGTTAGAAACATGAGGTCGATATAGTGCTGACCAGTTCCCCAGCTAATATTAGCAGCACTTATCTGAAGAGCACCGCCAAGCATTAGACAGGCCGTGTGGCAGTAATCCAATTAGTGACAGGTGGTTTGTGGACAGAGGCGATCCTAATCTACTCAGAAAAATCATTTTCTTTCACTTCCTGTCAGTGTGCACTATTTATTATTCAGTGCATGGGAATGTGGGTAATTGTGTTCAATATCTGGTCGCCGCATCTCAAAAAAAGATATAGTAGAATTAGACAAAGGGTGCAGAGAAGGGCGACAAAAATGATAAAGGGTAATGGGACGACTTCTCTATGAGGAAAAGGCTAAAGCAGCTAGGGCTCTTCATCTTGGAGAAAAGACGGCTAGGGGAAGATATGATAGAGGTCTATAAAATAATGAGTGGAGTGGAATGGGGTGACGTTAAGCGTCTGTTCACGCTTTCCAAAAAAATACTAGGACTAGGGGGGCACGCGATGAAGCTACAAGTAGTAAATTTAAAATGATCGAGAAAATGTTTCATCACTCAACATGTAATTAAACTCTGGAATTTGTTGCCAGAGAATGTAGTAAAGGCGGTTAGCTTAGCAAATTAAAAAAGGTTTCGACCGCTTCCTAAAGAAAAGTCCATAGACCTTTATTAAATTGGGCTTGAGAAAATCCACTATTTCTGGGATAAGCAGTATAAAATGTTTTAGTACTTTTGGGGATCTTGCCAGGTATTTGTGACCTGGATTGGCCGCTGTTGAAACAGGATGCTGGACTTGATGGACCTTTGGTCTGTCCCAGTATGGCAATACTTCTGTACATATGTACTTATGGGATGTTACTATGATACATCCTGCTAGCTGAAGGTGTGCTAGCTCCAGACAAGTCATAATCTGTGTCTCTGAGGCAGAGATTGTCACTGTCATATCGGGCTGGATGGGGGGGGGGGGGGGGGGATTAAAAACAGAGAGTAAGATACAACTATGATCAAGGAAGCCTTCTAGTACTGGTAGAGGCTGGCTTGTGAATGAAAAGGAGGAGCTGTTAAGCAAGAAAAAAAACAAACTAAAAATAAGTTCGGCTGTTTCCATTTATCCAAACCATGGTCTTACTCAAAACCCTACATTCTTTCATTATTTATTTACTTATTTTTCCACATTTATAACCAGCCACAATTAACAGGAAGCATAAAAATATGCATAAAAAAAACATACATCACCTACACACAACTACACACTACCATCAACAATTCTACATAACATCATCAAACACCAGCAAAAGCCTCTACAAACAATGTGGTCTTCAGAAAATGTTTAAAATGCCTTACTTTGCACACTTTATGTAGAGTGCATCTGCTTAAAGGGGTTCCCATGTTCTGGTTTGGGGGGGGAGGGGGAGTTTGAATTCGGAAACTGGTTTAGTTTCCTAAAAAGAAGACTTCCGAATCTTGTTCCCCTCGAAGGGCAGTGCAGGTAAATAAAAACCATCTATATGTGAGGCTGAAAGCGAAGGGGTGCTGTGACCCTGCTTGAAGCGCGATCATGACATGAAGACAAATTTTCATTTTTCTATCAGATAAATGGGATTAGGAGTAAAACTAGTATAATGGTAGAATTCAATATGTTCAGTGTTATCTGAATATGTATGCTTTCACTACCCTGTTTTCCCCGAAGTAGACATCCCCCGAAAATAAGACCTAGCAGAGTTTTCCTGAATTGGTAGATATAAGGCTTCCCCGACAGTAAGACCTAGCAAATTTTTGTTTGAAAGCAGGGCCGCCGAGAGGCCGGACAAGGCCCGCCCCCCCCACCCAGGTCGCCGGGGCCCCCCCCTCCACCCACCCTCCGTCGCTCCCAGAACTAACCTTAAACGACCTCCTTTCACCTGCGCAGCTAGCAGCAGCAGGGCAGAACCTCTCCTTCCTTCCGTGCCCCTCCCTCGCGGACGTTACATCAGGCGAGGGCGGGGACACGGAAGGAAGGAGTGGCCTGCCCTGCTGCTGCTTGCTGCGAAGGTTAAAGAGGCATTTAAGGTTAGTTCCGGGAGGGCGGGCGGGCCAACCCCAATCCAACCCCGATGTTTCCCCAAAAAATAAGACAGCCCCTGAAAATAAGACCTAGCGCATTTTTGGGACAAAAAATTAATATAAGACAGTGTCTTATTTTCGGGGAAACACGGTAGTATGCTATTCTCTGAATCTTATCGATAAGAATAATTGGGGGGGGTGAACCTTCTCATCAAACATGGTACCAAACTTGCTAAAAAGTGACTCCCTGACCAGCAGGACTCCCTGGCAACAGTGTATATAATATAAATTACAACAGCCTCAAGAGTAATTTTACACCCGGCAGCCCGCAAGTCCCCTCTTTCTACCTCACAGGCTTCAGCTCCCATCGTTCCTCTGGGTTCCTCCTTGCCCAGGGTTTGAAAAGTAAATATTCTCCTCATCTTGGTCTTTCTTCTGTCTTTTACTGTTGAAGTTTGGAATTCTTTGGCCTAGAACTTTCCGTTGCCGGGCACCTCCCTTCTGCTGTTGTTTTATACGGTTGCCCAGGAACCAGTGAACGGCTCATGCCACCCAAACAGGAAGGAAAAATTTGAAATGAGATCCATAATACCATGTTCGATGCATGCATGGCACAAAGGGAATTATACCCCCCCCCCCCCTAGCAATCCCTGTGGGACACCGAGGCTGTGGCAAAAGGTTTCAGGATTTCCACCTGTAAAATGAACCTGAGGCATTTGCTATAGACTCATTTTTAGGGGCGTTTTGCAACAGATGATGTGCCCGTTGTCAACGGTCAGTCCATCTGTCGGTCTGTCTGCCAACATATGAGCAGGGGCTTGGAAGAAGAGCAGTGAAGTGGCAGGGAAGCCAGGCCCTCTCTGTCCCCTGAGGAACAAGAGTCTGTGACAGACAGAAATAGGTGCAGGGTGGTGGGGAAGCTAGGCCCCGAAAACGAAGAACCACAGCCAGAAACAGGAATGGTGACAAGGTGGAGGAAGGAGGACTGGTGACTGATTGTGCTAGTCAGTGAGATGGAGAATGGAGGGAGTGAGAAGGGAGAAAGGAGCGAACAGACCAAGGTGGGGTGGGGGGGGGGGGGGGGGGGGGGGAGAAAATGTACTCCTTACTCACTATACACACAATATCCCACTCCATACTGCTGCACAACACATGCCACACTACACCCTTACACATATCAAACTCACACCCTTATACAGACACCCCCTCCCCCACACACACACCTGCCCCCACAAACACGCCCACAGCTATGCAGCCTCCAACACATCCCCTCATCCTTCAAACCCCACTTAACACACTTATATACTATGCACCTTTCAGACACATATATGCTCAGCGGCGAACCAAGGGCAGGGCGGTGGAGGAGGTCCAACCCCGGGTGCATGCTGCAGGAGGGGTGAAGGGAGCAGCTGCATGGCTGTCGGCTTCACCAGTTCCCTGCTCCCTCTGATGTTCTTCCTGTTCCGGGGCAGACAGCTGCGTGGCTGCTCCCAGCACCCCATGAGGTAAGAGGCAATACAACCCG
Source organism: Microcaecilia unicolor (assembly GCF_901765095.1). Classification (NCBI taxonomy): domain Eukaryota; kingdom Metazoa; phylum Chordata; class Amphibia; order Gymnophiona; family Siphonopidae; genus Microcaecilia; species Microcaecilia unicolor. The sequence continues at coordinate 17,215,315 of NC_044042.1, forward strand.
GAGGGGGAGGTGTCTTCAGGTGATGCGCCGGGGGAAATGACGCTGCACCTTGTGAGGGGGAACAACGCTGCATCGGGGGGGGGGTTGGGGGGGGGGGTATAGGGGCAGCCGACCAAATGAACACCACTGTATTACTGCACACAATACACACCATGCACATGGACACTGTGTAGATCTCATCGCACACATACCACCTGTAATCCTACCGAGACACACTGACACAACCTGGGGGTCTGCTAATGATGAAAGGGAAACATGCATCACATTTTAAGTGTACCTTTCCAACTTTGGTTGTAACAAGTCATACTTGTAAACTTATCTTATATCTTAAATAAATGATTTATTTATTTTATTATTGTAAGCATTTGTATCCCACATTTTCCCACCAATTTGCAGGCTCAATGTGGCTTACATTGCCGTAATGGAGGTTGCCATTTCCGGGAACAGAATTGCAAATGTTATTGCGTTACGGTGCATACATACATGATAACACAATAGAACATACAATATATGGAATAGATCATGGGTATATATATATATATACCCTATGCGTACATACATGGTAGAGAAGAATAATTATGGTATGCATGAAGGTTTCTGAGTGATAAATAGCATTATAATCTAAAAAAAAGGAGTAATGTATATATGTTTATGTTTGTCCCCGGTCTCACCTGCCTGCCTTCTCGCTCCAGGCCCCCTGCATTCGAAGCGGCAGTCACAGATCGCCTCCCTTCGGGCCTTCCCTCCCTGTGTCCTGCCCTCGCGGAAACGGGAAGTTACATCAGACGAGAGTGGGGACATAGGGAGGGAAGGCCAGAAGAGAGGCGATCTGCGACTGCCACTTCGAATGCAGGAGGCCCGGAGCCGAGGAGGCAGGCAGGGAGACCGAGGACTGCAGCGGCGGGGAGAGCAAGAGGGGGCTGCAGCGGCGGGGGGAGCAACGGGGGGCGGCCTTGCCCGGGTCTGGCCTAGTCTCTCGTGGCCCTGATAAATAGCCAATCAATTCACTGGTGATGGCTAGAATAGGACAGACTGGCATCTGCTTGTATAAAATCAGCATAGGGCCTTACCAAATGATTGAGTTCCAAGGCTTCCCACCACACATATGTAAGATAAATAAATAATAAATCCTTCCATTTTAGAAAACAATATCAATCTTAGGGTTAAAACGTCATATAAAAAGACAAATAAAGTTGTGTGCGAAGGGGCGGGGGTTAGCTTACTCTTTCAGAAAAAGTCAATATGTGGACAATGACGGTTCACACGCTAGACTCCCCCTCCCATCACAAGCACAAGAGATGCACCCTCTCCACCTGGAGTGGCCTTTCGGCTGCAGCCAGCCCCAGTCACTCCAGTAGCCACCCCAGCACAATTCACAACAGCTCTACGTTGGTGACCGTTTCAGGCAGGCCCCTGCTTCAATTTTCCTGATCGTCAATGCATTGGCCTGCTCCTCAGCTTTGGATGCCCATACGTGGGCCTCTGCTCTATCCATGCAGTCCCCCTGTTGTGAGAGCCAATCCTCTGCTTGTACATTCATGCTGTGTGTGTTCAAGGGCTTTCCTTGATATCATCTACAATGACTATAGCTTAGATAGTTATCATCCAACACTACCATTAAGGCTTCTGGTGATCTCTCTAATCGCATCTTTGTCTGGTGTAAAGCGCTGTTATCCCAGCTCCACAGCCATCTTATCTAGCACTTGTTGGGCCTTGTCTCAAGTACTCACAGTAGTTTGCTTGCCATATAGCTGATATTTTATTTAGGAGTCTTGCGTACCACAGGGTGTTTCACTAGGAGCATCCATGAATTTAAGCAGTTCTTTTTCAGTGAGCTAGTTTGCTGGGCATCCACTCAGCACTCAATCATCATGTGATCCCCCCCCCCCCCCCCCACTCATTATTTTTTTGCAGGAACTATAAAAGACCCTCTTGCAGTTGGTCAGGGGAAATTTTGGCAGTGGTCACTAGGTATGGTACATGGTTAGCAGCACAAGGCTGCTGAGAAGCACCAGGAAGCTACCTCTCTCATGGCCAGCAAGGCCTTGAACAGGGAAAAAGTGAGCCTCCCAAACCAGGGCCTAACCTCTAAAGAGAAGCAAGAGAAGAAACAGATCATACGGGTCTAAAGGAGATTTCTGAACATCCAGCTGGTTTTCAGCAACTGATCTGCAGCAAGAAGTCTGGCGGAATCCAGCCAGCAAGTTGCAAGATGTGAATTTGGTACTTCCTGAGGGGTCTGGAGGACCTGGACAATGAAGCCTCTCAAACTACCTTGGAAGTCTCACCTAATCCTTGAAGCATCGAACTTCAGTGCATCTCAACCAGAAAGGAGGGAATAATGTGGGCTTTTTGTCAAATATGTACTTCCATTTTGTGGATTTTAAGAGGATGTACAGAGCACATGACTTAAAGTACTGGTCCAAGGTCTACCATGAAATGTATTGTTGTGGAGCATGTATTTCTAAGTGCTTCTGCAAGAGTTCAGGAGGAAGGATGAACACACCAGGACCAGAAACAAAGCCTGAAAAGGACATAATGATAGAAGATAGTGAGCCTATCTTTATAAAGACTGGAAATAACAGAGGAAGAGAAGAACGTATCTGCTAGGTGAAAGTGAAATCTACAGCAGATCCTGATATCTGAACTGATCCTGGGTTTGTTTCCCGAAATATTTTTCCTTTTTGCGTTGGCTTTAATTTAACAGTATGTATTTTGTACTGGAGAAAGCACCAAATGAAGGTCATGTTTAGAATAACAGACACCATTGACTGGACTTGGTTTGGAGCAGAGTGAGAGACAGTGAGGCTCATTTTCAAAGCACTTAGCCTCCCAAAGTTCCATAGAAACCTATGGAACTTAGCCTCCCAAAGTGCTTTAAAAATATGCCTCAATATGTTATTGATTACCCCATCCACTAGGACCTCCGTCTTTCACAAAAGTAAGTGTCAACACATCTCCTTTAACGTTAGAATAATATTTCCTGCCTTACCAAGAGAAATATTTAAATGAGCTGTGGTGCTTGGTAATATACGAGTCATAAATAGCATTAAACCACTTCATGAGATATGGTGAAGTGACTGCATTCATCAACATCTAATTTATTCTTTGTTTGTTTGTCATTAATATGTTGAAACTGAATTACAACAGTAGAAAATCAATCAACAATGACTCTTAACATGGAGCAGTTCCATTCCATCATTACAGCTCTCATTAGCTGCCGTCACATCTGTTTTATATCGGCATTACCCTAGAAGTTCTTCCTTTCTCTTATAACTCAATCAGAACCAACTCTAGGATACTTTTCCAATAAGCCCTCATTTGCAATCACTCAGGGATTTTTCCCCTAATCTCTCTCCCATTGTCCCTACCCTGTTCATTGTAGCAGCAATGTTCCTGAGGCCAAAAGCTATGGACTCTAAATTTGGCCACCAGGTGTCACCCTTATTGATGAGCAAGACTTCTTCCCACCCGTCCCAGGGGCTTGAGTTGACTGGAGGAGTGGAAGAGTAGCCTAATAGTGCAGCGGCCAGAGAACCAGAGGAAAAGGGTTTGATTCCTACTGCAAGCTCTTTGCGACTCTAGGCAAGTCACATAAACCTCTATTTTCCCATGTATAAAATAAGTGCCTGCATATAACATGTAAACCGCTTTGATCGTAACCACAGTACGGCAGTATATCAAGTCCCACCCCCTTTTCTTTGCATTCCCAACCCCAACTGAGCCATGGAATAGAAAACCTGATCTAGGAATCAAACCAGGGATCTTCCACCTGATGTGCACACTGCTACTAGTGAGCCATCAGCTGGCTCACATCTGATTTTAGTACATAAGTGTTGCCATACTGGGCCAGACCGAAGGTCCATCAAGCCAAGTATCCTGTTTCCAACAGTGGCCAATCCAGGTCACACGCACGTGGCAAGATCCCAAAACAGTACATTTCATGCTGCTTATCCTAGAAATAAGCAGTGGGGATTTTCCCAAGTCAATTTTAATAATGGCTTATGAACTTTTCTTTTAGGAAGCTATTCAAACTTTTTTAAAACCCCGCTAACTGTTTTTACCACATTCTCTAGCAACGAATTCCAGAGTTTAATTACACACTGAGTGAAGAAACATTTTCTCCGTTTCGTTTTAAATTTACTACTTTGTAGCTTCATTGTGTGCCCCCTAGTCCTAGTATTTTTGGAAAGAGTAAACAAGCGATTCACGTCCAGCTGTTCCACTCCACTCATTATTTTATAGACCTCTACTATATCTCCCCTCAGCTGTTTTCTCCAAGCTGAAGAGCCCTAGCCACTTTAGCCTTTCCTCATAGGGAAGTCGTCCCATCCCCTTTATCATTTTTGTCGCCCTTCTCTGTACCTTTTCTAATTCCACTATATCTTTTTGGAGATGCGGTGACCGAATTCACAGAGTATTCAATTTTAGCACCAGAGTTTTACATTATTAGTAAAACTGGTGTCAAAATCATGGGGTCAATATACAAAGAATTTAACCAGCCAAAATGGCTTCTGGTTGGTTTAATTGCTTGCTCAGATCTAACTATGCATATTCAGTGCACTTAACCATAGTGCCACAGACAATGACTGGTTAGTACCAAACGTGAACTAGATATTTTGGGGACGTTCCTGGGTGGAATCACACTTGGCTGGTTAAGAGGGGCAGTAATCAAACGGGGACCACCATCTCTAAGGGCCCCCATCTCTAGGACGTCCCGGGCGAAGGGGCGGGGAAAACCTGTATTATCGAAAACAAGATGGGCATCCATCTTCGTTTCGATAATACGGTCGGGGACAACCCAAATCTCACATTTAGGTAGACCTTAGAGATGGTTGAGCTAATGTTGAGATGGTCGACCTTAGAGATGGTCGTCCCGGTTTTCGGCCATAATGGAAACCAAGGACGCCATCTCAAAAAAAACGACCAAATCCAAGCCATTTGGTCGTGGGAGAAGCCAGCATTCGTAGTGCACTGTCCCCCCTCACATGCCAGGACACCAACCGGGCACTGCAGTAGACTTCACAAAATTGATCCTAGGTGCACAGCTCCCTTACCTTCAGTGCTAAACCACCCCCCAACCCCCCCCCGCCCCAAAAAAAAAAACCCACTCCCCACAACTGTACACACTACCACAGCCCTAAGGGTGAAGGGGGGGCACCTACATGTGGGGTACAGTGGTTTCGGGTGGGTTTTTGAAGGGCTCACATTTACCAGCACAAGTGTAACAAGTAGGGGGGGGATGGGGCCTGGTCCACCTGCCTGAAGTACACTGCACCCACTACAACTGCTCCAGGGACCTGCACACTGCTGCCATGGAGCTGGGGTATGACATTTGAGGCTGCATAGAGCTGGCCAAAAATTTTTTAAAAATTTATTTTTAGGGTGGGAGGGGGTTGGTGACCACTGGGGGAGTAAGGGGAGGTCATCCCCAATTCTCATCCGGTGATCATCTGGTCAGTTTCGGCACTTTTTGAGGCTTGGTCGTGAAAAAAAAATTGGACCAAGTAGAAGTCGACCAATGCTCATCAGGACGCCCTTCTTTTTTCCTTTATCGGCCGAGTGACACCCATCTCTTAAGCACGCCCCAGTCCCGCCTTCGCTATGCCTCCACACCCCCCCCCCCCCCCCCCCCCCCCCCCCCCCCCCCCGTGAACATTGGTCGTCCCCGAAATGGACTGCAGTTGAGGGCGCCCAAATCACCTTTCGATTATGCCGATTTGGGCGATCCTGAAGAAGGACGCCCATCTCCCAATTCGTGTTGAAAGATGGGCGCCCTTCTCTTTCGAAAATGCCCCTGTAAGTGCCGATGTTCAGTCCATAACTGGCCAAGAAAACTGCAAAAATAAGACTGAATAAAATCAGTCCTATCTTTGTGTGGCTCGTCATAGCCAGTTAAATGCTGAATATTGCCATTTAACCGGCTAAGTTTTCGCTGGCTCCATATACCTGAAAAATCAATGCTGGAGCCAGACATAGCTTGGCACTGAATTTCCAGGGATAATGCTAGTGACGATGAGCAAAATGCTGATCACTGCTTGTTGAATATCAGGCCTGTGGTTAATGCCCCATGTTACAATTAAGAACGGACACAAAAACAGCGGATCACGGAAGTTAAAGAACAAAATGGTTCCAGCTTATTCACCACATCAAACATAAATATATAATTAAAAGCCCGACACGGCTATGCTTCGCCCTTTCAGGGGCTGTGTCAGGGGATGTTAAAAGTACCCAGAGGTGTAGTCTCAGAATATCACCTCTGGTTATAAGGCTTCTCTCCTGTGGTATTTTAACAGCCCCTGATGCAGCCTTTGAAAGGGCGAAACATGGCCATGTCAGGCTTTTAATTATTTATATGTTTATTGTTTTATGTGGTGAATGCACTGGAACATTTTGCTCTTTAACTTCTGCGATCTGCTGCTTTGGCGTCCTTTCTGGATTTTGTGGATTGCCTGCCCATTTGTTTCTTGGGATCTTCATGTTAAAATTAGACATGCTATAGAATCCAGATTCCAGGCTCTGCAGAAGATCAGCACATATCACTCCGGTGCTAAAAAAAGAAAACAAAAAAGCTCCACTGGTTGCCTGTTAGGTATCAAGTTATGTTTAAAGTTCTTGTTTTGATACATCAACGTGTATATTTTAGTAATGTTTTAAGGATGTATTGCCCAAGGCGATCATTGAGTTCTGAAAGACTGAAGCGTTGTATTTACCTTCTCCTCTGATGTATCATTATGCTGAAATGAGAGCATGTGCTTTCTCTGTTTCTGGACCCTCACTTTGGGATAATCTTCCTGGTCATCAAAGATTATGCAAAAATACTCAACAGTTCAAGCATCTCCTAAAGACACATCGTTTTTTAAAGGATACTGAAGTGACTGTGACACGAGTCTTTGCACTATCTCTAGAGGGATTTGTATCATTTAGATTCTATTTTGATTGTACTTTTAAGATGATTGTTTGTTGGTTTTGTTTTTTGTTTATTGAAAATGTATGTTGTATTGTTATCCACTTTGGGTTAAGGCGGAATACAAATGTAAAAATAAAAATAAATAAATAAATACTACAGGTGCTGGTTATGGCCCCATTTTTAAGCCTGCTCCGTAAAGAAACGAGGGTGCCTATAGAAATACAAGTGGCATAGTTAGTGTAAATGCCCACATGAACGTGCGTATATATGGAGGGGCTAATCGAAAGGGATGCCCAAGTTTTCCTGAGGACGTCCTCGCAGGATGTCCCGGCGAAGGGGCGGGGAAACCCGTATTATCGAAACAAGATGGGCGTCCATCTTTCGTTTCGATAATACGGTCGGGGATGCCCAAATCTCAACATTTAGGTCGACCTTACAGATGGTCGTCCTTAGAGATGGTTGTCCCCGGTTTTCAGCGATAATGGAAACGGAGGACACCCATCTCAGAAACGACCAAATCCAAGCCATTTGGTCGTAGGAGGAGCCAGCATTCGTAGTGCACTGGTCCCCCTGACATGCCAGGACACCAACCGGGCACCCTAGGGGGCACTGCAGTGGACTTCAGAAATTGCTCCCAGGAACATAGCTCCCTTACCTTGTGTGCTGAGCCCCCCAACCCCCCCCCCCAAAACCCACTCCCCAAAACTGTACACCACTACCATTGCCCTTAGGGATGAAGGGGGGGGCACCTACATGTGGGTACAGTAGGTTTCTGGTGGGTTTGAAGGGCTCACATTTACCACCACAAGTGTAACATGTAGGGGGGGAAGGGCCTGGGACCGCCTGCCTGAAGTGCACTGCACCAGGGACCTGCATACTGCTGCGATGGACCTAAGTATGATATTTGAGGCTGGCATAGAGGCTGGAAAAATATTTTTAAAACTTTTTTTGAGGGTGGGAGGGGTTAGTGACCACTGGGGGAGTAAGGGGAGGTCATCCCCGATTCCCTCCAGTGGTCATTGGTCATTTAGGGCACATTTTTGTGGCTTGGTCGTAAAAAAGGACCAGGTAAATTTGTCCAACTGTTCGTCAGGGACGCCCTTCTTTTTGGACGCCCATGTGTTAGACACGCCCCAGTCCTGCCTTCGCTACTCCTCCGACACGCCCCCTTAACACTTTGTACAATGTAGCTAATATTGAACTGATTCAAAGGACTGTGATAGATTTACTCACAAGAAAATCAACAGGTTTATTAATAATAGAAATGGTTTTGATTTTGGAGGTGTGCCAGCTCCTTTGTAAATATGTCCCTTTTTCCTTAAAACAAACAAACAAAAATATATATATATATAAATTGCTGGCTGATTTATAAAACTTGTGTTTAGCCCTTGTTAATCCCATCTGCAATTCCTTTCTGCTTCAGCTGAACATGACCTTTGTACTTCACTCTAACCTGCTAAGCCACTCTCTTTTTTATGATCTTTACCATGTCAACATTTAAACTTCTGTATGAGAAACGTTTCTGCATCATTTCCAAGTTTGTTGGCTTCTTTTTGATTTTTGACATTTTTCAGTTCATTTCAGACATTAATTCAGAGGTATATGTGCATAAAGTCCATTTAGTGTGCATTTCTGGGGCATTCTTAAATAATATTTTAACATTCACCATTCAAGATATATCTTGTCCAAAAGAAACCATGAATGGGAGCATTAAGGCTTCGTTTTGGGCTTCTTTAATGTGAAGGACAGGTGATTTCAGGATCTTTGATTTTCTAAAGGCACTAGAGATCCAGTACCCTCACCAATAAAGCAAGGAAAGACATCCTTATCCACCTGGAAAACATGTATTCACATGATTTGCACCACCACGTTTGAAAAGCTGAAACATCTTTCCTTGTTAGGGAATATGGCGGCCTTGTGTCTTCACCTTGGGACGCTGGGAACCTGCCATGACTTTTTTGGAGGGATCTGGAGATGAAAAAGCCTGTCCTGGCCAAATGCAATCAAAATAAAGCCAGAAAACACACAATGCCCGCTAAAAGGTGAATGAGCTACGCAGCACTTTAACTAAAGGTTTTCACTTCTTGCCCTGGAAAATAATGGTGGAAGATCACTTATCCCCGCTAAAATACACTTGGAAACCTCCCTTTTTTTTTTTTTTCTTTTAGACTTATGACCAGAAAAATATTCTCTCCTAAAAGGGTGCCTGTGTGGTCTGCAAAGATCACAGGCAGCCAACGTGTTATTATGCTGGTGCAGTTAAACGTATCACTTTCGGATAAGAATCCTAATTTACTGAAACCAATTACAGTAATTGCTGGCAGAAGAAGGCTCATTAACCTGTAACATAACAATGCTGGAAGTTCTCTTATGACACAGTCCTGCCTGTATCCCAGCACTTTAGTCTTAGAAACCAGGCTGAACAGTATGTGCGATAAACGGACAGCGGTGCATTCAGAAACAGACGGAATGGAAATCAGAAAAAGTTAGCACACGGTACCTGTTGCTGTCAGCTTCTGATCCTGTCTGCAAACTTTTCCCAGCCTTGCTGAGCAGAGATCCAGACGCACGGATAATACAGTGCAGGTTAGAACATTTCTGCGTGTATTATTTTGAACGACGCTTCCGGGTATGTAAAGAGTTCTGTGCAAAGCAGCCAAAAAAAGAAAACAAAAAAACCTCAAGACACTTGTCTGCCGCGCCTTAATCTGGCCATGCCTCCGTCCTCTCTGCAGCAGGAGCAGGCACTAGGGAACCTGAGGTGTGCTGAGAGCAGTCTAGCAAAGGTTAAAATCGAGCAACTCACCCTAAGGAGAGAGCAGAAATCTGGGGACTTTTGGGCTGTTCTGTACCTGAAGGTGCCTTCCGGGGGCCAGGTTCCTGTTTATTGCAAAGGCTTGGGCATGCTTTCCCCTGGAGGGCTGGGTGAATCATGGAGACATCGCTATGGAAACCACTGAAGTTTCCAGGGAGTTTTGGAGATTAAACAGGGCTCAGGGGTATTAACAATGGGGTAGGGCTCACCTGTCTACCATGGTGACCTGGGAAGATAGAAGAGGCCTCATAGTCTCAAGAGGAACAATCTTTTACAGTGGAATCGGGTTTCAGACCTTTACACTGCATGAGGCCTCTGCCTGGTTTGCTAAAGAGACATATTTAGTGCTCTGTAAGATTAAAGAAAAAGGTACAGGGCTTGATTCTTTTATTAGTTTTAACAGGGACCCAGATCACTTATGTTCTCTTTTGCTAAAGAACAGTGGTAAATTTCTTGCATTAACACGTAGTAAGTGTAAAGCCTGTGCGTTAAATGCAAGGGCCATGGCCCAGCATCTCCTTAATGAAACCAGTTAAAGAGAGACCATCAGGTTGAGCTTTAGGTCTCTCTTGAAGCGAAGAGGGATCAGATCGTACTCCACCTACCAGGTCTTCTTCTGAGTCCCAAGAGCGGTCCCATTCAGACTCCTCATCGTACTCTGATTGGTCTGTCTGTGCCTGCCCCGCTCCCCTGGTGGTGCCCCCCCCCCCCCCCTGAGATACAGCCCTACCCTATTCCTCCTCCAATGTTGAGAGCAATACTGCATGTGTTGATGTCAAAGTTGACACCCTTCGAGGTGATGGCGTTGAGGATCTCCACACAGACATAAATGAAGCCTGAGGGAGAATCTGGGGCTGGTCCACAGTTGGAGCAAGCGCCCTCGATGCCTGAGCAGACTGTAACTGCAGCATCTGTGCCAGCTCCTCCCTGAGTATAGCTCAGAACTACTCATCGAAGGTAGGCATCGGCGAAGGAGATGGGAGCGAGGCAGCCTGAGAAGGCATCAGTGCTGAACTGGAAGCAGGGTCCTGGCTGCTCAGAACCTTGTGCACTGGTCCCTCTTCCAAAGAGGGGGCGTGCACCTCCTGGTGCCAGCTCTTCTCTGGTACAGGCATTGCCGATGCCCCAGAGCTCCTGGCACTGTGCATTAATAAGGACCAATGCTCATTCTTCTTGGGCTTCCCCCAATGCGTAGCATCATGGTCCTTCAATGTCAACAAGGATGACGCCGAACGTGTGCACACCCTCGGTGTTGGGTCTGATGCTGATAGGTCCCTGGTCCTACTCTCTACGCCTGTTGTCAAGAGAGCTGGACACCTCGATGCTGGTGCTCTCTCAGTGGTAGATGAATTCTTAGCAGCCATCATGGTTGATGCTTCCAGTGCCGATGTTGATGGATCGGTCTTCTAGGAGCCAAAGGTCTCTCCTGAAGAACCTGCTGTGCCCTCTGTGTCCTCAACTGCAAACAGAGAGAAAAAGAGGTTCATGGCACCCGTTGAACCAATTGTGCGGGTCAGTCACGGAAATCACCCGATTGGGCGCACTTTTTGAAGCCACTGGGGGTATTCTTGGCCATTGAGAAAAGAATTGCAGCCAAATTAAACTCCTCAATAATGAACAGTAAAAAAGGGCAGCATTCAAATTGAGGTCAGTACTCTGACCTAAAAGGGTCTAGCAACCTGCAAAAAAGAAAGGAAACTTTTAAGAGACAAAAACACAACAAAATATAAAAGGGAAAAGGCTAAAATTAGGAGTAAGAAAACAAAAAAAATAACTGAAAGGAACAAAAATACCCGCATGGGAAGGCACTACAGTACATAAGTATTGCCACACTGGGACAGACCAAAGGTCCATCAAGGCCAGTATCCTGTTTCCTACAGTGGCAAATCCAGGTCACAAATACCTGGCAGGATCCCAGAAAAGCTCAATACATTTTATGATGCTTATTCCAGAAATAAGCTGTGGATTTTCCCAAGTCAATGTAATTATGGACTTTTCCTTTAGGAAGCCGTCCAGACCCTTTTTAAACCCCACTAAACTAACCGCCTTTACCACATTCTGTGGCAACGAATTCCAGGGTTTAATTACACGTTGAATGAAGAAAAAGTTTCTCTGATTTGTATTAAATTTACTACTTTGTAGCTTCATCACATGCCCCCTAGTCCTAGTATTTTTGGAAAGAGTAAACAAATGATTTACGTCTACCCGCTCCACTCCACTCATTATTTTATAGACCTCTATTATATCTCTCCTCAGCCGTCTCTTATCTAAGCTGAAGAGCCCTAGATGCTTCAGCCTTTCCTCTTAGGGAAGTCGTCCCATCCCCTTTATCATTTTCATCGCCCTTCTCTGTACCTTTTCTAATTCTACTATATCTTTTTTGAGATGCAGTGACCAGAATTGAACACAATATTCAAGGTGCGGTTGCACCATGGACCGATATAAAGGCATTATAACGTCCTCACTTTTGTTTTACATTCCTTTCCTAATAATACCTAACATTCTATTTGCTTTCTTAGCCGCAGCAGCACACTGAGCAGAAGGTTTCAACGTACCATCAACGACGACACCTAGATCCCTTTCTTGGTTTGTGACTCCTAACGTGGAACCTTGCATGACGTAGCTGTAATTCGGGTTCCTCTTTCCCACGTGCATCACTTTGCACTTGCTCACATTAAACGTCATCTGCCATTTAGACGCCCAGTCTCCCAGTCTCGTAGGGTCCTCTTGTAATTTTTCAGAATCCTCCCGCGATTTAACGACTTTGAATAACTTTGTCATCAGCAAATTTAATTACCTCACTAGTTACTCCCATCTCTAGATCATTTATAAATAAATATGTTAAAAAGCAGTGACCCCAGCACAGACCCCTGGGGAACCCCACTAACTACCCTTCTCCATTGAGAATACTGACCATTTAACCCTATTCTGTTTTCTATCTTTTAACCAGTTTTTAATCCACAATAGAACTCTACCTCCTATCCCATGACTCTCCAATTTCCTCTGGAGTCTTTCATGAGGTACTTTGTCAAATGCCTTTTTGAAAATCTCACACTGAAAGGAGAACATGATGATACATCTTCCCTGCTTCGTGAAAAAAACGAAGACTGAGGGATCCGTGCTCGCACATCAGGCACGAAGGCACCAGCGAATGCATGGTGGAACTCTACTACAAAGTTCTACAATAATCTCGCCAGTCAGTATCTTCACCATCAGTTGACATCACCCAGCTGTGAGAATACTTAGCCTGCTTTTCCTCAGAGAATGAGAATTATAGACATCGGTGCCAGGCAAAATGGTAGAGACTTTTATAAAGAATAAAATTTATATAGCATATACATAATCACGGATTAATGAAATAAAGCCAACAGGGATTTAGTCAGTATTCTCAATGGAGAAAGATAGATAGTGGAGTTCCTTAGGGGTCTGTGCTGGGACCGCTGCTTTTTAACTTATTTATAAATGACCTAGAGATGGGAATAACTTGCGAGGTAATTAAATTTGCTGATGACACACAGTTATTCAAAGCTGTCAAATCACAAGAGGACCTTATGAGTCTGGGAAACTGGGCATAAAAATGGCAGATGAAGTTTAATGTGAGCAAGTGCAAAGTGATGCACATGGGAAAAGAGGAAGCCAACCTAAAGCTACATGATGAAAGGTTCCACATTTCTGAACCTCTTTTATTAGAGGTGATAGCTAATTCACTTGTACTTATTCGTCTTTATTGTTCCCCTCTTTAAAATCTGAAGATTGGAATAGGGTCTATCAATTCCTAGCAGATTCTTAATTTAAAGTTTCCAAATCTTCTCATAATCTGTGGACTAGAAGTTTTATTTTTCGAATAGAGGATTTGGGTATTAAACAGCATGTTGCTGGTCACACACTCGATTTAGTTATGATGGATTTTAATTCCTCAGTTCAGATTTCATCACTAAGAACGCTCCCTCTTTCCTGGTCTGACCATTTTTGTGTCTTGTTTCAGGTTTCTTTAACTCCTCTTCTGTCACCTTCCTCTTATACGGGGTTTTGGTCAAGGTGTCTAGGTTGTATTGACCCCCTTTCTCTCCCTTCACTTCAAGGCTCCTTTCTGGAGGATTTCTTTGAACTTCAACTCGATGAACAGGTCTCTACCTGAAACTCATCATTGAAATACGTTTTTGATCAGGTAGCGCCACTAACCTTTTGTCCAGAAATGCATGAAAAAACATCAGCCATGGTTTCATCTTGACCTACGTTTATGTAGGCGCCAAGCTAGGAGGGCTGAACGCCGCTGGTGTAAAACACAGATCAGATAAACTTCTCAAGCTTTGTCGACAGACTCGGCAATACTATATTGTTCAAACTCACTTAGCCAAGAAAGATTTCTTCTCTAGACAGATTCAGGAAGTGGGAAACTCTACTATACAGCTTTTTCAGATTTTTAATTCTCTTATCTCATCTCTGTCTGATGGCTCATCAACTGGTCTTCTTACCTCTGAAGTTTTAGCTTCATATTTTACCTCTAAAATAGAGAAGCTTCGGGTTCCTTTCCTATCGACATCACAGTCTCTTCCTTCCGCTGTTTTCCCATGAAGTGTGCTTCCTTCTTCGGTCAATGCTGCTTCATGGACAGCATTTAATATTCTATCTTTAATATGTATCTAAGTTGTTGTCCTAGTTTAATGTGACTTTTTGTTCCTTGATCCATTTCCATTTACTTGGTTGACGCACCCTTCCTTAGGACTTTCTCCATTTCTTCTTTCTCTGCTATCTCATAGTTTGACCTCGGTGGTAGTTCAAACTTTGCTCAAACATGCACTTATTAAACCTATTTTGAATAAATCTCAGCAGCCTTCGATCTCATTGATCATTTCTTGCTTCTTTGGGTATTTCAGGAGCTGTACCTAAAAATGGTTCACTACTTTTCTGGAACATTGTTCTTTCACAGTTGTCCAATCTGCATCTATTTCTAATTCTCATGCACTTTCTGGTGGAGTTCCCCAGGGTTCGGTTCTTTCACCTTCTCTTTTCAATCTGTTTGTTAGCTCATTAGCATTAGTTATTTGTATGCTAATGGGCTTTTGGTTTGCTATATTGATCCAATGTCTGTCAATTTAGGCCCACTTCAGGACTGCCTGCGAGAAGTAGCAAACTGGCAAAGGGAGAATCATTTGGTTCTTAACCCTGAGAAGATAGTGGCTAGTTAGATCACGGGTTCTTTTTCTATTTCTTCTCTGATGCCTCTGTTCTTTGATAGACAGATTACTCCTGTTAACTGTTTCAGATATCTTGGGTAATTGTTGACTCTGCTCTGTCTTTTACACCTCAAATATCTCAGGTTATGAAAACTGGTTTCTATTTTCTCAGTCGGTCTGGCCATAGCCTGGTAGATTTAACTTCGCTTTGCTCTCTGTTTTATGCATATATTAACTGTCATTATGATTATTGGAATTCTATCTATGTAAGTATTACTAAGGCTAATTTAAAATGTCTCCAAACACTGCAGCACGTATAATCTGTCATGTAAACCATGTTTCTCCACTGTTGCAACGTCTTCATTGGCTACCTATTGAGTTCCGAATAAAGTTTAAGATCTTTGCAATGACACACAAAATGTTGCATACCGCTACCCTTTCTTACTTGGCTTCTTTGTTTGTTCCCTATATTGTTCACCTTCTCTTGTGAATTATTTGACTGATCTTGAGTGATTTGTGCTTTCCTATCCATATGATGGCATTCTTTTCTCAGTTTTAGCTGTTTTTATTATTATATTTTAATGTATTGTGAACCATTTCGATTTGAGTTCAAGAGAAGTGGTATAGTAAACATAATAAAAAATAAACATTAGGCCCAGGAAAAAGATCTAGGCATCATCGCTGATGATATGTTGAAACCTTCTGCTCAGTGTGCTTCTGTGGCTAAGAAAGCAAATAGAATGTTAGGTATTATTAGGAAAGGAATGGAAAACAAAAATGAGGATGTAATAATGCCTTTGTATCACTCCATGGTGCAACTGCACCTCGAGTACTGTGTGCAGTTCTGGTCACTGCATCTCAAAAAAGAGCAGAATTAGAAAAGGTACAGGGAAGGGCGATGAAAATGATAAAGGGGATGGGATGATTTCCCTGTGAGGAAAGGCTGAAGCGGCTAGGACTCATCAGCTTGGAGGAGAGACGAATGAGGAGAAATATGATAGAGGTCTATAAAATACTGAGTGGAATGGAAAGGATAGATATGAATGGCATGTTTTCTCTTTCCTAAAATTCTAAGGAGGCATGCAACAAAGCTACTAAGTAGTAAATTTAAAACAAACCGGAGAAAATAATTTCTTCATTCAATGTGTAATTCAACTGTGAAATTCATTGCCAGAGAATGTGGTAAAAACAGTTAGCTTAGCAGAGTTTAAAAAAGGTTTCAATAATTTTTCTAAAAGAAAAATCCATTAGCCATTATTAAGATGGACTTGGGAAAATCCACTGCTTATTTCTAGGATAAGCAGCATAAAATCTGTTTTACTTTTTTGGGATCTTGCCAAATACTTGTGACCTGGATTGGCCATTGTTGGAAATAGGATACTGGGCTTGATTGACCATCAATTTGTCCCAGAATAGCAATGCTTATGTTCTTATACCGCTGCATGTATTATGGTGTGAGCCCACTCTTTATTAAATAAATGATGATGCACTTCTTGTCCCTGACACATCTGCCCCCACATCCAACCCCCTTCCCAACGCTCCCCTGCCAAGCTCCAATCCCCTATGTAAGTCCTGGGGAGGGGGGGGGGGATCTGGGGAAGGGGGTTCAGCTAGGAGTGGGCGATTGGAGATCATGGAGTTGTCGGGAAGGGGAATCAGAAATCCCAGAGTGCAGGAGCAGCCTAGTGGTTAGTGTAGTGGGATGAGAACCTGGTTTTGATTCCTATTACAGCTCCTTGTGACTCTGGGTAAGTTACTTAACCCTCTATTGCCCCAGGTACTTAGATTTTGAGCCCACTAGGGGCCGAGAAAGTACCTGCATATAATAATTGTAAACCACTTTGGTTGTGCCCACAGAAAGGCGGTATATCAAATTCATGACCCTTTACCACTGCAGCTTGTGTTACCAGACTTAGAGGCATATTTTCAAAGCACTTTGGGAGGCTAAGTTCCATAGGTTTCTATGGAACTTTGGGAGGCTAAGTGCTTTGAAAATGAGCCTCCTAGTGCCTCCTCTTGAGGGCTGGTAAGTACAGCTGTGCTCTCAACATTCATGACAGCTAGTGCATGTTACCAACCCATGTGCTAGCTATTACAGCTGGCTACTCCTCTGACCTGCCTGTGTCCCACCCTTCAGGCAGTTAAAGCGGGGTTGCTTTCTGTACTGCTGATTTTTAACACACGGGAGACGTTAACGTGGGGCCACTCTAATATCTATCACGCAGTAAAACCCACATTAGCCGGTTAAAGCATCTTTAGTAAAGACTGCCATAATCACAAATGTACACCTATTGAGAGACACTGTTAGGCATATTTTCAAAGCACTTTGGGAGGCTAAGTTCCATAGGTTTCTATGGAACTTTGGGAGGCTAAGTGCTTTGAAAATATGCCTAATTGAGGCGTATTTTCAAAGCACTTAGCCTTACAAAGTTCCATAGATTACTATGGAACTTTGTAAGGCTAAGTGCTTTGAAAATGAGCCCCATGGGGAAGCATGGAATGGTGCTACTCTTTGGGATTCTGCCAGGTACATGTGATCTGGATTAGCCACTGTTGGAAGTAGGATACTGGGCTAGATAGACCATTGCTCTGATCGAGAATGGCTGTTCTTATAGCATAAATAAAAAATATAGAGGGCTGTTGAGCTTAGATTCCCCTACTGACACCTGATTTACACAACCTATATCTAATTACTAATACTTCATAGACGAATCCATTTGAACCATCTGCCTGTCTGAGCCCTTGTGGATAATAGTAACAAAATCCAAATAAACTAAACAGCAAAACCCAAACATGAATGTGGAATTACAATAATATTTTAGTTATGTAATTGCAAACTCGTATGTGATTTAATCAGTTGACTTTTAAATCTGTGTTTAAGGTGTATTACAGTTACTAACAGCTGATATTCAGCCCATAGCGGCCAGCGTTTAATTAAAGAACATCCACCATGGGTTCTGGATATTCACTGCTGGACAGTACCCAAATACTGGCACTGAGTTTCTGGGTGTAAAACAGCCACTAGCCTTTATCCAGGTACCTGCAATATTCAGACTGGAACCTGGATAAAGTTAGAACATTCTTTTTGCTGTCCTAACTTTATCTGGATAGTTAGCCAACTAGTGGACTGAATATTGGTAGTAATGGTGACATCCAGCTCCACTTTAGCTGTACTGCCCTGGCACCATCCGGTATCCCCCCTCTTTCCACCATTCCATCCACTTTTTTCATTCCCTTTACAACCCTACGAACGTCATATTCTTACACTGTCCATTATCCTTCTCTTCCTGCAGTCCCACCCATATCTCTTTAAACACTTGTTGTAAACCTCTTTGCTCTGCCTTTGGCTTTAAAGGTGGTATATCAGATCTGTACAAATACCTAAGGCAATGGGAGTGAAATTACTTGCCCAAGATCACAAAGTGGGTCATTTGGAGAAATAGGATTTGAACTCTGGCCTCCCTGCTGCTGAAGCCACTAAGCCACATCACGTGTTGAATTTCTTTCTTTACTGCTTGAATCTATGTGTAAAAAAGCTGGGAGGATGGAGAAGAGTGATTGTGGTTTATACCAAGTGTTCTTCTCAAGGCATTCCCATTTTCTGTTACTATTGCACTTACCAAAAATGTCTTCAAATTTCAGGATACTTATTATCCACAGATAAAAGGGACAGCAATGAGTGCCACTATGACACCTTCTATCGCTAATTTGTATGTTGCAAAATTTGAGGAACAGTTTCTTATAGAACATACTTTTAGGGAACAGGGGCACCTTTTTATCCAGCTCTCTACAATGTTGGTAGATGACAGTATATATAAGTGACTAACAAATAATATCACTGTATTTTTTTAAATTATTATAAAATTTTTTCTAACAGACCTCAGAGGTGTTGTTGGAATAGATTTCCACTTTGATGTTAACACACCAAAAAATCAATCGTATATGCCTCTCGTCATTGGTCACCACTAAATGAGTTATCTTTTTTTTATTAAATTAAATATATTGTTTATCAATTTTCTAATGTGACTCTACCTTTTCTAATGTGACTCTACCTAACTATCAGTATCTCCTTACTAAAATTCACTTGTTATAGTATATAAACTATTTGTATAAAAATATCTTTATACTTAGCTTTTTTTCAAAAAAGCTTCCATCCGATAGAGTTGCTATCACTCCTCCTTACTATATAAGTGAAACATCAAAGCATTTCAGTGACAGTCTAACAGGATGGGGGTGGGTAGGTGAGAGACAGGGAGATATACATGGAGACAGGAGGGTGTCAAAGCAGTACAATTTTATGGTTTATAATGGACTAGAAAACCCAGATCTTTAAGTCCTGTCTGGTGGGTGTCAAAATATTTAATCATTCTGACTTCAAAGGTCTTACGTTCCTGTATTGTTTTAAAGTTCCCTTTCAGGATTCTTACCATCAAATCACTGGTACAGTGTTCTGGTTTTGTAAAGTGCTGTCCCACCGAGGTGACATCCTGATTGGTACTAGCATTTTTCATATGGTGTCTATGTAAATTAAATCTCTTCTTCTACATCTGACTTGTTTCTCCGATGTAGCAGCCTTCGTTGCATTTTTTACACTGAATGATATATACCACATTGGAAGATGAGCACATGAAAGATTCCTTAATGTTGAATATTTTTCCTTTGTGAATGACCATGGGGTCCTGTGAAATGTTTTGGCATAGTTTGTAGCTGGATATATTGCAAGGATATATGTCATTCTCTTCTTTTTGAGTCTGTGTTGGGAGCTTACATTTGCTTATTTCTGATCTGACGAAGAAGGGCAACCTTCGAAAGCTAATCAACAAATGTATTAAGTTATGTCCAATAAAAAAGGTATCATCTTATTTTCTTTTCCATGTTTTATTTCTATTGATTACCTTTAAAAGTGGACTAACACGGCTACCACACCTCTCTACTTTTGGTTCTGCAAGTCTAAAATGCCGACCTGCTTTGTTTACTCTGTTGGCTATGCAAAGTCTGAAATGCCCAACTTGAATTGTTTACACCGTCTGCTGGGCAAAGTCTGAAACATCTGGCTTTGTTTGTTTACTGTGCAAAGAAAGTCTGAAGCGCTTGTGAAATGCCTGAAACGCCTGACATGCTTTGTTTTTACTGTTTGCTATGCAAACAAAATCTGAAACGCCTGACTTCTTTTGTTTACACTATCTGCTGGGCAAAGTCTGAAACGCCTGACTTCTTTTGTTTGCACTGTTTGCTATGCAGGCAAAGTCTGAAACGCCTGACTTCTTTTGTTTGCACTGTTTGCTATGCAGGCAAAGTCTGAAACGCCCGACTTCTTTTGTTTACACTGTTTGCTATGCAGGCAAAGTCTGAAACGCCCGACTTCTTTTGTTTACACTGTCTGCTGTGCAGGCAAAGTCTGAAACGCCCGACTTCTTTTGTTTACACTGTCTGCTGTGCAGGCAAAGTCTGAAACGCCCGACTTCTTTTGTTTACACTGTCTGCTGTGCAGGCAAAGTCTGAAACGCCCGACTTCTTTTGTTTACACTGTCTGCTGTGCAGGCAAAGTCTGAAACGCCCGACTTCTTTTGTTTACACTGTCTGCTGTGCAGGCAAAGTCTGAAACGCCCGACTTCTTTTGTTTACACTGTTTGCTGTGCAGGCAAAGTCTGAAACGCTCGATTTTGCTTTGTTTACGCTGTCTACTATGCCGACAGGAATCTGTGCCTTCCCTTGGACTTGATTGCTTTAGGAGAGGGGCTAAAACTGGTTTTTGTGCTGGAAGTTGTATTTAATTAAAAAAATAAATTTATAAAACAGAAACTGCCTCTCTTCTGCAGCCACTGTTGTCCTCGGAGGACAAATCCCTGCATTAAGGGCTTTGCAAAGGAAACAAGAGAAATGCACAAAAATCCCATTAGAATTATGCACAATATAAGAAAATGATTCCTTATGTAGCTAAAGGAGTTATTATCACTGCATATATATATATCTAATTTTTAAAAATTTATTGAGGCATCAAACCGTTACCATAGAACTTTGTAAGTCTTAAGTGCTTTGAGAATAAGCCCTATTGTCTCCTTTTTATTTATTTTTTTAATTTGCGGAGCTGGATGGGGTCACCCTTTCAACTCAGATTATTGCCACTGATAATGCATCGTGCCCCTTCACTTTAGAAAATAATGATGCAGAACTTGCAATCTTTTGACCCATTCCCCCCCCCCCCCATGTCTGTATGTATGCTGCAGGGAGAGGTTTTAACATGTTGCTGGGGGTGGAGCAGTAGAGGAAAGAGCAAAGGAGACTGGGGGGGTCAGAGGCATAGCTGCGGGGGGGGGGGGTGCAAAGGGAGTGGCCGCTCCCCCAAACAGGTTTTGAATGAAACGACGCCTATGTGGGATCTGCCCTTCAGCCTAACACTGGCACATATTTTACATAAGGTCTGCTCCTCCTGATGTTGAAATCTGGCTAAGCTTCTGCTGGGGGTACAAATGTACAGCTGTCCCCTAGATTTGATGTTGACACAGCTGCATATCTTTCCCTTGAACCTCCTTTGTTCCCTCCTTCCCTTCCTCTGCGTGTAGGATCTGACAGTTTTGAAGGGAGCAAAGGAGATTGCAGCCCTTTCTTTGTAGCAACAACCTCCCGTCTGGGAGAATTGTAGATGTCCTCTGGATCCTCCATATCCAGGTTTAACTTGTCCAGCCATGGGGAAGGACGCTGTGACAGTTGGTGCACTGAGCTGAAAGGGAGGAGGAAGCACAGGAGATTAATGGGAGAAATATGCAACCAGCAGCAGATTTCTTATTAGTGTTAAAGATGGTGATCGGATCATATTGTAACATATTTATTGTTGGATAACAAAGCAATGAGAGGCTGTGCATGAAAGGACTGTTGCAGTGTATATGGGTAGGCTACAGGAAGCTTTCTTCCTAGCTCTAAAGGCAGATCTGGAGACCTTTGGATTCCCCAGGTCCTCTGGATCTGGTTTTGAAATGTCCAGCAGTGGAGGACAAGGCTGTCGGAGGAGTGTCTGGGGGTTTTCTGGAGAAATATGCCTCATCTATTTTAAATTAGAAGCATTGGGATCACTAGCTAAGAATGCCTACTGCATCTGTGACTCACTTTAATCTGCAACTACAAAAGGTTTGAGTTAAATCAAAAATCCAAATGCAGATACCCAAATTACGAGTAAATATATATTACCAGTAAAAAAGTCCTGTTTCTGACAGAAATGAAACAGGCGCTAGCAAGGTTTTCCTCGGAGTGTGTATGTTTGAGAGAGAGAGAGTGTGTGTGTGTGTGAGAGATGGGAGTGTGTGTGTCAGAGAGAGAATGAGAGCGAGATAGAGTGTGTGTGTGACAGAGAGATAGTGTGTCAGAGAGAGTGTATGTGAGAAACAGTGAGTGTGTGCCCCCCTCCCCACGCCCACCTCTCTGGTCTCAGGACCACCTCGCCACTCGCAGCTGCCACTGGTAATGCTGTCCGGCCGCTGCTGCTTCTCCTGTTGAGCAGCAGCGGCCGCTACAAAAAGAAAAAAACAATAAATGTTTTTAAACCTGAAACGCGGCACCATAGACAGCCATCAGGCATTGGCTGTCGGCTCTGCAGCCGCTCCTCCTCTCGCCTCTCACGTCGCTGTGCTCCTCCGGGGTCTTACTCCAGGGGCAGTGACGTGGAGGCAAGAGGAGGAGCGGCTGCAGAGCTGACAGCCAATGCTTGATGGCTGTCTACGGTGCCGCATTTCAGGTTTAAAAACATTTATGGCTTTTTTTTTTCTTTTTGTAGCGGCCGCCGCTGCTGCTGAACAGGAGAGCAGCGGCGGCCGGACAGCGTTACCAGTGGCAGCTGCGGGTGGCGAGGGGGTTGATGTGCCAGGGGGGTGTTTGATGTGCCGGGGGGGGCTTGGGTGATGCGCCGAGGGGGTGTTTGAGCGGCGCACTCACTGCTCTGCGTGTTTCCCTACTCCTCCCCCTACCTGGGAATCAGCTGTGAGTGACGTCAGCCTGGCTACGGAGCCTAGCTCAGCAACTCCAGGAGCCACAGACACAGGCAGCTACTTTAGAACGTTGGTGGTGAGAATTATTATATAGGATAGTCCATATTTAAGTATCACATTTTAGCATTTTTTTCAACACTGACTGCTGAGGGCAAGAATATTCAATGCTGGGCCATGTCCAGGCACTGGATTGAATATCTGGGTCTTTCTGGCCACAAGACATGGGTTTTGGCTGAACACCAGCTGGGACCTGCATAAGGGATCTCCCCCCCCCCCCCCCCCCGAAAATATTTGGGTAGGTGTGCATCTTCTCTCACCATCCCAGCTCCCACTCCCCTGCCAAACTTAAAAATTGAATACCTTAGCTGATGGGATCACCAAACCTTGCAAACTGGAGATATCTGCAGCTTGCCAAAATGTGGAACCCATTAGAAATGGCATCATGCTAAAAACAAACCAATGTCTTCTGCTAGGACTATAGGACAATCCATGAAGTAAACTGTTGTCCTGGGCCAGTGCTGGGAGGGGGGAAAGCAGGGCAATTGCCCTGGGTTCCAAGCCTGGCTGAAGCTGAAGAAGGTACAGCCTGCTAGTAGACTCTAGGGCTCCCTTACAAATTTCTGCCCTGGGTGTCAGCATGTTTAACACTAGACCTGCTGGTGTTGGATTTAAAATAACTTTATTGTACAAGTTTCTGCTGGGACAAATGTTTTTCCCTTATGAACCGATCTTTCCAGCTTTAACCTCTCACAGCTTTCCAGTTGTGTTTCAGTTACTGTTAAGAGCAAACCAACCTTTATACACTTTTGTTTTTATGTTCCTTTCGTACGATTGTTAAACCCAACCCAAGGCATACGTGACGTTAACTATTGACTCAAGAGATAACCTCGACTTGTGTAGGGTTTCACACTCCAGGGTCAATAAACCTTGACATATTCCAAGGTAGAACAGATATATATATATATAGTACTGCAAAGAAATGGAAGTTCCTATTCCTGGGCATAATGACAGAACAAACATTCATTGTCAACATTTTCAGAGAGAAAATATTCTAGTGGAGTCTGTTGTACTCCAAGCCGTATGACATCATTGATTTCAGCACCAATTAAATTAACGTTTTGAGTGTGCGCCATTTCTGGGTTGAATTATCCCTAGGTTGAGTAACAGTGTTTTATAAAATGATTCTATTGTGCTTTTAAAATCACTTGGGGGAGGCAACATTAATTTGCATGCAGTGGCAGTTATAACGTTAAACACCTTGATGGGCAGATTGGATGGGCCACTTCAGGTTGTTATTTATTACAGTAATAGGTCTTGTACTCTGTAATTCAGGATTTTTAATGATGTTGATATGAAATTCATTATATAGAAAAGTATTGGTTTGTCATAGAGCAGCAGGTCTCCATCAGTTGGAAAAGGCTCCAATGACAATGCAACAGCAGGCATTTGTCTTCCTGGACACACCAAATGGGGGGGGGGGGGGAAGCCGTAGTGTATCGGACCCTACATCATTCTCTGTGGAATTCATTTTGCAAGACAAAAATCAATGGCAATGTTTCTCAGTTATATTAACATGATACTACTCTGGAATTACAAAGTGGGAAAGGAGAATAGGCAGTGATGAGGAAAACGCCCTACAGTGAAGTTAAATTAAGGATGGACACAAAAGTGGCTGATTTTTTTTTAAGCAGACCTGAGGAACCAATACATTTCAGTAATCAGCAAAGGTCTTCTTGAAAACATTAGTACAAGCACTAAATCAAACTCGGGAGCTATCTTTTTCAGTGTAATTTTGAAGGGTAAAGGGTCGTGCAGTTGATTGTCGCCATTCAGTTTTCATTTCTGTTATGCAGGTACTCATGTTTCTCCAGTGCTTAAGCAGTAAAGAATACACTTTAAGGTACTGATGATTGTATATCAGATCTTGCGTGCTGGCTGCACCATATTATTTGAAACGAGCTTTGTCCGTCTACCAGCCAAGATGGGTATTAAGATCAGAGACTGCCATGCGACTGTCAACAGATGAAGTAGTGCGTTTACATTATACTGATATGCGGGCTTCTGTGTCGGCCGGAATTCCATTATGGAATGCTCTCCCTGTATACTTTCGCCTTTGTGATAGATTCTTGAAGACCAAGGGGCCCTTTCATTAAGCCACGATAGGCTCTACACATGTGCAGCGCATGCCCAAATGAGACCACCAGGCGGTAATTTCAGATTTGGTGCATACCCATAACTCCTGGATGAATTATTTATTTATTTATTTTATTTGTTGCATTTGTACCCCACATTTTCCCACCTATTTGCAGGCTCAATGTGGCTTACATAGTACCGTCAAAGGCATTTGCCCAGTTGGTGGATAACAAATACAAAGTTGTATAGTGATTGTATGAGGTAAAAGTGGAGGGTCGGAATGGATGAAGATTGCGTGTTGTCCTGTGCAATCATAGTCATGCTGTGTTGGTAGGTGAAGAGGGTTACGTGGGGTCGTTGGGGTAGGCCTTTTTGAAGAGGTAGGTTTTTAGTGATTTCCTGATTTATTTATTTCCTCCCACCGTTTCCAGTGGCAATTGGTGCGCATCGACCAGTCACCGTGCTTGTAGCATGAGAGCCCCTTACTAATAGATCAATGGTTGGCATTAAGGGCTCAGGCTGGTTTTAGACGCATGCTGGTTTCAGTTTTACCACATGCCTTTTTCTCATCACATTTAAAAAAAAAAGCTTTTTTTTTTTTTTGCAGATGTGGTAAAAACCGGCCCAGTGCGCACTTAATATAGGCGCCTACACTGCCGCAGGCCACTTTTTACCACGGCTTAGTAAAAGGGCCCCACAGCTTTTTGTAGCTGTGTTTTTTTTTTTTTTTACTATTTTTCTGATACTGTGGGGAGTTGGTTATAGTGTGTTTTGCTACGTACTGTTTTGTTCTATAATGTGTAATGGATTATGAATGTTTTATTGGAAACTACCTAGTTTTAGGTGGTCTATAAATAACATAAATACGTTCTCTGTCCCTAATGGGCTCACAGGAAAAGCTCCTGGCTCTTTTTTTTTTTCAGGAACGCTAAAAGATCAGCACGCACTTTCCTGAATCTTCACTTCCCTAGCTGTAAAAGACTAAAATACAGATTAATACATGTGTCCAGCTTTTCCTACATGAGTACGCAGTTGTGAAATGCATTACCACTGGACCTGAAAACAATCTACGACCCAATCAACTTTTGCAAGTCACTGAAGACCCATCTCTTCAACAAGGCTTACCACAACATTCCACAATAAGAATTGTAGCGCATCACCATTTACCAATATTCCAAATGTTATCTCTCTATACCTGACTACTTAATTCTATTATGTCATCCATGCTCTTTATGCAATACCAATTGTATCTTTTACTCTGCTATGGCGAATGCCATGACGGAACATTGTAAGCCACATTGAGCCTGCAAATAGGTGGGAAAGTGTGGGATACAAATGCAACAAATAAATCACATGTCCGGGGCTATTCAGTGCCACATAACCACATTTAGCCACCGAGTATTCCCACTAATCGGCCAACTCCTAACCAGCTAGGTTAGGGGAGAACTGGGGCGGAGTTAGTACGGAGCATCTACTTGGTTAGCAATGATGTTAAGTCTGCTAACTGACTAAGGGTCCTGTTTACTAAGCCGTGCTACTGTTTTTAGCGTGCACTAAACACTAGAGTCGCCCATATGTTCCTATGGGTGACTTAGCGTTTTAGCGCACGCTAATGCACCCTGCTTAGTAAACATAAAATGTAACCGCATAAAGTTTGGTCATACCCAGATATTCAATGCCAGGTTGTGGTAACGGCAGTTAGTGTATTGGGTTTAAAAAAGGTTTGGACAAGTTCCTGGAGGAAAAGTCCATAGTATTGTTGAGATGGACATGGGGAAAGCCACTGCTTGCCCTGGGATTTGTAGCGTGGAATAGTGCTACTAATTGCGTTTCTGCCAGGTACTTGTGTCCTGGATTGGCCACTGCTGGAAGTAGGATACTGGGTTGGATGGACCATTGATCTGATCCAGTATGGCTTTTCTTATGTTCTAATGAGCAAGGCATGCCTGGCATTGAAAATGTATGGTAGATTCACCCATGGCTGGAAGTGGCTTGAGAGCTGCTTACCACCACGGACTGAATGTCAGCCCTTAAGTTTTTTTTTTTGTTGTTTTTTGTTTTACTGTACCCGGGGCAGTGGAAGGTTTTATTGCTGGTTTTATTTATTTATTGTTTTGATTTTGTCCAATATTTGTTTCCGTTAGTGAGAATGTGAGAAAGGTGCTAATTTTGGGCACTCTTTCTGCCATTCACTCTACACTGGGCATGAATAATATCCATAAGATGTAGGATTTCATTGTTTATTTTTGCCAAGTGTTGTAAAATGTTTTACTAGTGGGAGAATTATGGTATAGCCAGTTACAGATGATGGATTCCTTTTCCTAGAAACAGTTAAAATCTAAAACTGGTTCCGTTTTTCCTGAATTGGGATGAGAGAGTAGACAGAAGGAGAGAAATGAGGAAATCTAGAGATTTGATTACCAACATTCCCACTTAGTAAAGTAAGCCATAATGCTATGGGGTGCAGTAGCAAGAATGGACTATTCCCACATGGTGCCAGTAGTGGGATCCTGAATCTGTCTGCCCACAGCGAGATAACTTATCAGGTAAGGCATGTTCTTAAGCAAGGGAGCTGAGCAACCAAGCTAAGGTAAGCAGGCTCAATGCGGCTTACATGGGGCAATGGAGGGTTAAGTGACTTGCCCAGAGTCACAAGGAACTGCCTGTGCCTGAAGTGGGAATCGAACTCAGTTCCTCAGTTCCCCAGGACCAAAGTCCACCACCCTGACCACTAGGCCACTCCTCCTATGAGTTTATCTAAGGGAGTTGCAGAATCTCTGATGTGGAGTCAGAAGGTTGAAGGTTCAAATCCTGAGACATGTGGTTAATGAATTGGTTGCCACATTATGAGGCTGTTGAAACAAATAGAGAAACTTCACGGGTAGAAGAGCATCATGACATGAGAATAACAATGGTTTCTGTTTTCAGAAGATATTTACTACACTCCAATCACAGATCAGGAAAACCTTATGGACAGAATGTCCGATTGTTGTCCCCATTTGTGGGTGTATAGGATATTATATGAGGCCAGAAAGAACCTCAAAAAGTCATGTAGTCCATCCCGCTCCATTTGGAAAACCATGTATGCAGACTATTTTAGATGCATTTCATTTTGTTCTTTATAATAGTTTCTACCATTTTGCCCAGAACTGATGTCAGGCTTACCAGTCTGTAGTTTCCCAGATCACCCTGGAGCTCTTTTTAAAATATTGGTGTTATGATGGCTACTTTCCAATCTTCAGATACCTCAAACAATTTTTAATACTAGGTTAGAGATTACTAATTGTAGGTCTGCAATTTCATTTTTGAGTTCTTTTAGTATTATGGGGTATATACCACCCAGTCTGGGTGATTTGCTGCTTTTTAGCTTGTTTATTTGGCCTATTAAATAGGTTCACTGAGATTTATTTCTATTCCTC
Source organism: Microcaecilia unicolor (assembly GCF_901765095.1). NCBI lineage: Eukaryota > Metazoa > Chordata > Amphibia > Gymnophiona > Siphonopidae > Microcaecilia > Microcaecilia unicolor. The sequence goes on from NC_044042.1 coordinate 17,243,748, forward strand.
TGAATCATCACCTTTAAATACAATTTCTGACATAATGATTGGTATTTCCCTTGCATCTTCCCCAGTAAAACTGAAGCAAAGAATTCATTTAGTCTCACCACCACTATGGCCTTGTAATCCCTGCGTGCTGCTTTTACCCCTTGATGATCTAATGGTCTAGTTGACTCCCTCACAAGATTCCTGCTTCTGTTGTACCTGAAAAAGTCTTTATTATGAGTTTTTGCCTTTGCAGCAACCTTCATTTCAAATTTTTCTCTCCCCCCCCCCCCCCCCAATTATCAATGCTTTGCTTCTCATATGCCATTTCTGTTTTCATTTTGATCCTTTTTTTTTCTTCAAAAGATTTTCTTTTAGCTATAATAACCTCTCTCACCTCACCTTTTAACCACGCCAGCTGTTGTCTGGCCTTCCTTTCACATTTTTTAATACATAGAAAACATCTGGTCTGGGTTTCCAAGCAGGTATTCTTAAATAACATCCACAGCTGTTTACTAAGGTGCAGAAGTAATTAGCATAGTTTTTGGGGGGGTTGTGTGTTTTTTTTTAATGTGTGCTACCACTAGGGCATGTTAAAACAACTTGTGCAGTAAAGGTCCAGCACTAATTGCTTAATGTTGGATGGGGTGGGGATTGGGCAAGGTATGAGCCAGACGTGGACTGCACATTGCAGTCAGCGTGTGAAAGGTAGCATGCAGCTGTCAAATGTGCAGTTAACACAGGCTTACTTAATGCCATCTCAGTAGGTGGTGTTAAATGTATCTGGGCTCATAGTGCCTGAAAATAAAGCACAATATATGCGACACAAAAAAAATTAAAGTATGTAATGGACATAACTCAATTCTTCCGCTGTACGTTTCCCTAAATGTGACTGTGCCACATGAACTTTATCCTACAATACATTGTTTTGTTTTTTTTAATTTTATTTATCATTTTACTTAATTACATTCACATTTATCACGTAAATGTAAGGAAAAACAGAAATTAATATAAAGAAAAAGAAAAAACATTTTCTCACAACAATATATATAATTGTCCACAATTGGGGGATCCAAGATCAGGAAAACAATCTCAAAGAAAATAAGAAAAACACCAAATGGTTAATCTTACAAATTCATATTTACAATACATTGTTTTATGTTTTTTTCACACAAAACATTTTTCCCTTGCAACACCATTTTACAGTGTCTAATACTATGTGATTTTTTAGTATGTTTTTAAGTGTAATGCTTAGGATTTTGCTTTTGCATCTCTGTCTCATAATTTTTTTTATAATTTTTATACAATTTTCTATGCATTTATTATTGATTGCCTTTTGTTTACACTATTTATTATTGATGAATTTTTGCATTATTCATGTTTATATTTTATGATTATTTGGCATTTGCATCATCTATGTTTTAAGCTTCGTGAAGATGTTTTTATGAATTTGTTTCATATGTCCATTATTGAATGTTTTACAAAAATGTTTTTATAAGTTTATTTCAATTGCTTTTCGTTTGCATTATTCATGTTTTATATTTGTTTTTATAGACTCCTGAAGAAGGTGCTACGGTGCCAAAACACGGCTGTGTTGAGTCGAGTTGTTGTAATAAACATTACTTTTTATTTACAATCGTACGTCGTCTTCATTGTTTGAAAAGAGCCTATCTTCCCCACCCCCTCTTTGTTTCGTGGGGATTAAGTGCACCTCCACACTCTGTGTGATACTCCCACACCTTGTGCGTTTTCTTTTTTGGATTGTAGTTTATCCTACCACAACATCACTTTGTATTTGCTCTCACTGGAGCCGGCAAACGCCTTCCGGTAGTATGTAAGCCACATTGAGCCTACAAATATGTGGGAAAATGTGGGATACAAATGTAACAAATAACTAAATAAATAAACGTTACAACAGGGCCTTTGTACTTAAGCTGGGTTGCTTTTGGTTATTAGCATATGTTCAATGCCCCTTAAACTTTGCAGCTACTCATTTAAGCTTTTTTTTCCCCTTCCATTTTCCTCATTTTATCATAGTTGCACTTTTGAAAGTCAAATACTAACAAAGTAGGGGATCCTTTTACTAAGGTGCACTGAAAAATGACCTGCGCTGGTGTAGACGTGTATTGGATGCGCACAGCTCCATTTTTCAGTGCACCTGCAAAAAAAAAACCTTTTTTTTTTTTGGCTGAAAATGGGCATGCGGTAAAATTAAAATTTGCACGCATTCATTTTGGGCCTGAGACATTACCGCCACCCATTGACTTAGCGGTAAGGTCTCGCGTGTTAACCGGGCGGTAATCATCAGAGCGCGTACACTGCTGATTGCTGCCCGGCGCCGGAAATCTTTTGGTGCGCATATTGGATGTGCGTAAAAAATGAAATTATCGCCCAGGCCATGCAGTAGCTGGGCAGTAGTTAGGAATTGGCACGTGTTGGGTGCGCAGAGGTTGCCTACGCAGCTTTAGTAAAAGGGCCCTAGATTTCCTTAGTGTTTTCAGTCCAGCTATTAACTCAGATTTGGTCATGTGGGTGAGTGGCCTAGAGCACCGGTCTTGCAATCCAGAGGTGGCCGGTTCAAATCCCACTGCTGCTCCTTGTGATCTTGGGCAAGTCACTTAACCCTCCTTTGCCTCAGGTACAAACTTAGATTGTGAGCCCTCCTGGGACAGAGAAATACCCAGTGTACCTGAATGTAACTCACCTTGAGCTACTACTGAAAAAGGTGTGAGCAAAATCTAAATAAATATATGGAATGTTGCTACTATTGAAGATTCTACATGGAATGTTGCCACTTTTTGAGATTCTGGAATGTTGCTACTATTTGAGATTCTAGATTGCTAGTGGAGGAGTGGCCTAGTGGTTAGAGCACCGGTGGCCGGTTCAAATCCCACTGCTGCTGCTTGTGATCTTGGGTAAGTCACTTAACCCTCCATTGCCTCAGGTACAAACTTAGATTGTGAGCCCTCCTGGGACAGAGAAATATCCAGAGTACCTGAATGTAACTCACCTTGAGCTACTACTGAAAAATGTGTGAGCAAAAAATAAAATAAAATCTGTGTTGCCACGTGGCCCCCAACACCTTTACCTCTTGCATGAAGTCCTGTATCCCACTAAGGACTAGATCTATAATGGCTCCCCCTCATGTCGGTTGCTGAACCAGCTGGTCCGTGAAGCAGTCATTTCCTTCATGTAGGAACTGTACCTCCGTGCTTCATCTGCTCTCAGAACTTCCTAGAGAATTTGTTTTAATGGTTACCATTTAGGTTCTGAATTCTACTCAGAAAGCTGTTAATGAAATGCACAACTAAATATTATTTTCCTTTTACAAAATTGCACTCCTGTTTCCAAGGGGACCTCCTGCCCCCACTTAGAAAAGTGAGCAGAAGCTAAATGTATTGGTCATTGAGATTAGCTACTTGAAGAACCCTGGATGGATGATTATAACCGTGTTGAGGCTGAACTTGGGTAAACAGAAATGCTACCGACATTTTCCGTTGGGAAGTCAAGTGAAAATCATTTGCACATTAACCTCTGTACATAGCCAAGCGAAGTTAACAAGTCACTCCCATTTCATTCAGGTATAAAGTAGTGATGTCAAAGAAGAGATTGCTTTGGTTCATGGAAAGGTTACATTTGCAATATTCAAAGAAGTGTTCATAATGCAGACTGCTTCCAAAAACATGAGCGCAGCTGTGGGCAGGATTTGCACCAGATGGCCAGCTTTTGAACCCCGGTGTTCTAGGTACAGTGTCATGCCATCATGGAAATGTCACATCAGCTGTTCCATTTTAACTCTGTCTCCCTCCTCCTCCCTGTCTGAGGCATCGTAACTGAGCTACCTTTTGCAGGACTGTCTTTGTTTCCTGCCTGAACAAAGCACCTTTCTAAGCATAACATAGAAACATGGAAAAATGTAGGCAGATAAAGACCGTTTGACCTATCTAGTCTGCCCATCCATGCCACCTACTCTCCCTTTCACTCCCTTAGAGATCGTACGTAGTTGTCCCAAGCTTTCCAACTTCTTCATCCAGATTGCAATTCCTTAAGGTAATCCCCCATCTGAATAAAGTTTAGTTTTTAGTTTTTGTTTGTTTTTTTTAAGTTTAGAACCTTCACTTTTGAATGAACCCTTTCCACATTTATGAAGATCTAGTGGCAAAAGCAGATAAGAGTGGGTACAGTGGCAAACTCATACGTGAACTGTGTGCTGTCACCCGAGATGTACACCGGTGTCTTTGGCACACACTGTATGAGTGTTTAAAAAATGCAACATATCTGAAAACTGCTCACATTTAAAACACCTTCACTTCATTTTTCTTTCCATTTCCGATCTGACAAAGAAGGGCAGCCTTCGAAAGCTAATCAAGAAATGTATTAAGTTATGTCCAATAAAAAAGGTATCATCTTATTTTCTTTTCCATGTTTTATTTTGTTTGATTTCTATTGATAACCATTACAAGTTATAAATTTCAGGCAAGCGTCATAAACAGATTCCTCTTTTGGGCATGTTGTGGTATATTAAAAAATGTGTATTAAATTGAGAGCGGAAAGTCTGCAGATGAATTTGGACCTAGGTTCACAGAAATTAATTGTTCTTAAAATTTGTATTGTTGTAACGTTGCTGTGTGAGGTAACAACAGATCTCTCTCCGCTTAAGATTTGTTAATATGGTATGATGGAGCACAGCTCAAGGGGACAGACACTTTACCCCCCCCCCCCCGCCCCGTTTACTAAGCCGCACAGCTTAGTAAATAGGGGGGGGGGTAATCGCAAATAAGTGGGTGCCTTCATATAGGTGTCGTGATGCTGTACGGTGAGGACCTATTCCTCTGACATAACATGGTAGTTCTTACACAATGTATTTTTCTTTACCTGGGATTTAAGAAATTATGAAAGTGCTATTGAATTTCTGATTTGTTATAGTTTTAGGTATATTACTAAAATGTAAGATAATCTAGTTCTGTACAGGGATATTTTTTGTTAACAAGAATAGGAATTGAAACGAAAATTTTTAACCATTAGCTCACGAGAGCTAGAATTAAAAGTGCTATTTTCAAAACAAAAACTAAATAGGAATAGAAAATATAGAATAAGAACCAAGTACAATATTTTTTCTTAACGAAAATGGCTTCAGAAGAACGAACATTTTATTACACATACATGAACTGAATAAGAACTAAAATTTTTGGATGAGGACTGAATAAAACTAGAGTTTAGTCAGAACTAGAAAAAAAGGAAGACTAAAATTATGAGCCCTGTTTATGAAGGTGCACTAGTGTTTTTAGCTTTGGGTGAGGGTGGTTTAGGGGTGCATTAGGATTATCTGGTTTTAATTTTGTAAACCGCTTTGATTTGTTCCTGTGAAAGGCAGTATATCAAGCATTAATAATAGATGGCTTTGTTTCTTGGTAAGAATTATGGAGACTTGGGCTCTCCCTCTTTATAGTGGACTTGAAATTATGAGGGTTGTACCTTTTTGGAACTTATTTAGCCTGTTTTGATAATTTTCTGTATTTTGATTGACACTTTTGTTTCAAGTGCTATATTTTGATGTTTGTGTACTAAACAAGACAGGCCTGCAATATGCCTAAAGTTAAGATGTGGAGAGGGTTCATTCAAAAGTGAAGGTTCTAGACTTTAAAAAATCCCCCCAAACTAATTATGTTCAGATGGGGGAATTGTCTGGATGGGAACGTCTGGAAGAATTTGGAAAAGCAGTGGTACAACTGAAAGGAGCAACAAACCTTTTTGTAAGGAAAGTAAATAAAAGTAAGAGGAAAAGGAGGCCACTTTGGTTCTCAAAAGGTAAGAAAAAGAGGTTAACCTTTGTAAACTACAAGAGATCGCAGAAAGAGAAAGACGAGTGATAATATCTGGAAAAGCTAAGAGAAGCTGCTAGAGTAGTCAGGAAAGCAAAGATGCAAATGGAAGAAAAAATAGCCAGTACTGTAAAATGGGGAGATAAGACATTTTTTTAGATACGTTAGTGATAGGAGAAAGTGCAAAAGTGGCTTTGCGAGACTCAAAGGTGAAGGGCAGAGGCGCCTGGTATAAGAGGCTTGGAGAGGCTAAGCCTCCCCTGCTGTGCTCTGAGGGGTTTAAATTGTTGATTTACCTCCATCCTCACAGCAGGAGCTGCAGTGAAAGCCCTCTAGCCTTGTGTAACCAGTTGTAGAAATTGCTTTATGGTTTGTCTACCTTACTGCTTGGAGAGTGGGGGGGGGGGGGGGGGGGGGGGGTTGGCTGGAGGTGTCCTGGGTTGCCAGGGAGATATTTAACGAGCATGACTTCCTGACCTGCACTGAGGACAGATAGCAGCAGAATCGGATACTGGGCCAGCATGATCAGAAAAAGTCACCAGACAACAAAGGTAGAAAAGATCATTTTATTTTCATTATAGTGTTTGGAATATGTCCACTTTGAGAATCAGGTGCTCAACATTAAAAGTTTATATTTATTTACTTATTTATGGTATTTTATCCCACATTAAACATGAATTAGGGTGTTTTGTGGCTCTTCATGAGAATTGTGATATTATGATCCCTTGTTTCATATTGTTGACGGTCTGCATTTTTCGTATGGGTGGTATATTGGTGTATTAGGTTCTGCCCAGTGTAATATTTATGGTACAGTAAGGTTCTGAGCGTGTTTTTGCACAAAGTTGTGCATAGTGTTTTGCAGTTGAGCGATTGTGCTTAGAATATGCTTTGAGCAACCACTTTATTCTTTGACATATGATACATATCTAATATCTAAATTTAATAAAAGGTATTGTGACTTTTATTTATTTTTTCTGTGTGTTATCATACAATTATGGTTTAAGCTCCACTCCTGGCCCTACCCCTAACCCCGCCCCCTTTAGCCTCCCCAAACAGTTGGGCCACCGACCGCCTATGGTGAAGGGGAGGAATATTTAAAAGCTGATAAGGCAGACTTGCTTAACAAATATTTCTGTTCTGTGTTCACAGCTAAAGGACCGAGAGCAGGACCGCAGAAGACAAACACAAAATAGCAATGGAGGGGTGGTAGTTCCTGAACGGTTTTCAGAGGACTGTGTTTGTGAGGAGGTGGCTAAAGGTGGTCAAAGCGATGGGGCCGGATGGCATGAAGGAACTTATGGAAGTTCTAGTGGTTCTGCCTGCTGACCTTTTCAATACTTCTCGAGAGTCGGGAGTCATTCCAGTGGATTGGAGAAGAGCAGATGTGGTCCACAAAGCCAGAAGGGTTTGGAACTATAGGCCGGTAAGTCTAACTTCTGCAGTAAGTAAATTAATGGAAATGCTTTTAAAACAAAGAATAGTAAAGTTTTTGGAATCCAATGGATTAGAGGACCCAAGGCAACACGGTTTCACTAGAGGCAGGTCTTGTCAGACAGATCGGATTAATTTCTTTGATTGGGTGACCACAGATCAAGGGAGAGCGCTAGATGTGGTGCATTTAGATTTTAACAAAGCCTTTGACGTGGTTCCACATAGACGTCTAATAAATAAACTGAGTGCCCTCTGTATGGGCCCTAAAGTGACTGACTGGGTTAGGAACTGGTTGAGTGGAAGGTGACGGAGGGTAACGGTAAATGGAGCACATTCTGAGGGAAAGTGTGCCACAAAGTTCGGATCTTGGGCCTGTTCTTTTTAACATTTTTGGCTGCCTGGTAAGGTTTGCCTCTTTGCGAATGATACCAAAATCTGCAACAGGGTTGACACCCCTGATGGTGTGAGTAACATGAAGAAGGACTTAGCGAAGCTAGAGGAATGGTCTGGAATGTGGTAGCTTAGATTTAATGCTAAAAAAAATGCAGGGTCATGAATTTGGGCTGCAAAAACCCGAGTGTTGTGCTTGAAAGAGGAGTGGGACTTGGGTGTGATCATAAGTGATGATGTTAAGGTGGCCAAACAGGTAGAAAAGGTGACAGCAAAAGCTAGAAGGATGCTTGGGTGCATAGGGAGGGGAATGGCCAGAAGGAAAGAGGAGGTGATGATGCCCCTGTATAAGACTCTGGTGAGACCTTATTTAGAATAATGTGTATAATTCTGGAGACCACACCTTCATAAAGATATAAAAAGGATGGCATCGGTCCAGAGGACAGATAACTAAATTGGTCAGGGGCCAGTTTTACTAAGGCACCTACGCGTGTACAACATTCGTCAAATTAGAACTAGCTGGGCAGTAATTATAATTTTTATGCGTATCCAATGTGTGCAGTAGAAAATATTTTGTTATTTTCTACTGCATGGTGCTACCCGGGCGGTAATCAGCAGTGTACACGTGCTGATGATTACCACTCGGTTAACGCGCGAGACCTCACCACTAAGTCCCACTAAGTCAATGGGTGGTGGTATGGGCTCAAGCCCAAAATGGACGCACGCCAATTTAAATTTTGCCACACGCCCATTTTCGGCCAAAAAAGAAGCCTTTTTTGCAAGATGTGCTGAAAAATGGACCTGTGCACATCCAATACACGCGCCTACACCAGCGCAGGCCATTTTTCGGCGTGCCTTAATAAAAAGACCCCTCAGTGGTCTTTGGCATAAAGGGCTTAAATAATGACATGCAGATTTAGGCGCAGAGGGCTATATTCTATAACATTGCGCATACATTTTGGAACGCCCATTTCCCTGCCCATAACCACGCCTCCTTTTGGGTACGCACATTAGAATCTAGGTGCTATGCGTTACAGAATATGCTTAGTGAGGTGTGCGTGTAAACTCTAATTATTGCCAATTAGTGTTCATTATTGCTCATTAAGTGCTGTTAAAAATGCTGATTGACTTTTTTTTAGCCAATTAAGTTATGTGAGTTGTTAGAATACACTTGGATTTTAATGTGGAACGCAAGGTGCGATATATAGAATCTTGGGGAAAGCGTAAAGGGACAGGCTTTAAGATCTCAATTTGTATTCTTTGGAAGAAAGGCAGGCGAGGGGAGATATGATAGAGACATTTAAATACCTACTTGGCATAAATTCACAGGATACAAGTCTTTGTCAATTGAAATGAAACTCTGGAAGGAGGAGGCAGATGATGAAGGTGAAAGGGGACGGAGTTAGAAGTAACCTGAGGAAATAGTTCTTCACAAAAAAGGGTGGTGAATTTGTGGAACGGCCTCCCGGTGGAAGTGGTGGAGACGAAAACAGCATCTACTACTACTACTATTTAGCATTTCTATAGCGCTACAAGGCGTACGCAGCGCTGCACAAGCATAGAAGAAAAACAGTCCCTGCTCAAAGAGCTATGTAATAAAAGTGAGCCAAGTATAGGACAATCAAGCCATTGTGACATCACTGATGAGGTTGGCTCTTATTGGTGGCCTGAGGCATTATGACATCACAATATTAGCTCTGGTTACAAGAGACTACTACTACTACTACTATTTATCACTTCTATAGCGCTACAAGGCATACACAGCGCTGCACATACATAGAAGAAAGACAGTCCCTGCTCAAAGAGCTTACAATCTAATAGACAAAAAATAAATAAAGTAAGCAAATCAAATCAATTAATGTGAACGGGAAGGAAGAGAGGAGGGTAGGTGGAGGCGAGTGGTTACAAGTGGTTATGAGTCAAAAGCAATGTTAAAGAGGTGGGCTTTCAGTCTAGATTTAAAGGTGGCCAAGGATGGGGCAAGACGTAGGGGCTCAGGAAGTTTATTCCAGGCGTAGGGTGCAGCGAGACAGAAGGCGCGAAGTCTGGAGTTGACAGTAGTGGAGAAGGGAACAGATAAGAAGGATTTATCCATGGAGCGGAGTGCATGGGAAGGGGTGTAGGGAAGGACGAGTGTGGAGAGATACTGGGGAGCAGCAGAGTGAGTACATTTATAGGTTAGTAGAAGAAGTTTGAACAGGATGCGAAAACGGATAGGGAGCCAGTGAAGCGACTTGGGGAGAGGGGTAGTATGAGTAAAGCAACCCTGGCAGAAGACGAGACGGGCAGCAGAGTTTTGAACCGACTGGAGAGGGGAGAGGTGACTAAGTGGGAGGCCAGCATCTGAATTCAAGAGAGCTTGGGACAAGTTCATAGGATCTCTAAGGGAGTGATAGGGAGAGTAGATGACATGGATAGGCCCATATGGTCTTTTTCTGGTTATACTTTCTATGCTCCTCTACGTGTTTGGGCTTGGTCATGAATTCAAACTATTAAAAAAATAAAATAAAAAAGCATGGAGGTGGGGTCAGTTTTCAAAGATTAGCTGGCTAACTGCAAAGTGCAATGCTGTAGTAGACTACAGTTAAATACTTCATTCTGAACTCCTCTCGGGTTATTTAAGCTGCAGACCTTGTCCCTGCTGAAACAGAGGTTTAAAGTTTGTGAGTTCCAATGTACTTGCAGTCAGCTAGCCGCTGCCTTTTCAATGGGACAGGGGGAGGGGTTTTCCCTTTGAAAACAGGCTTACAAGCATCCCATGGGGTTTCAGCATTGCTTCTTAAAAGATGGTCAGGACAGCCGAGATGGTGAGGGGGGAGGGGAATTGCCTGGCCACCAAGAAGGGCTGGCACCGGAGTCTCTCGCCCTCTCCTTCTCCCAGGCCACTGGCGCCGCAGTCCCGTCTCCACCTGCCTACCCTCAGCTCCCTTCAGTCTGTCGTCTGACCCACTGCGTTTAATCTCTAAAGCAGCAGCACAGCGCCTTCTCTGCGAAAGCGGCAGATCGCCTCCGGCAGGCCTTCCCTCACTGTGACCTGCCCTCCTCTGATGTAACTTCCTATTTCCGCAAGGGCGGGATACAGTGAGGGAAGGCCTGCCCGAGGCGATCTGCCGCTTTCTCAGAGAAGGCGCTGCGCCGCTGCTTTAGAGATTTTTTTTATAAGGGGGTCGGACAGCAGGCAGAAGGGAGCAGAGGGGGTAGGTAGGTGGAGACTGGGAAATGTGGCGCCCTGGGAGCAGGAGAGGGAGGCGACAGCAATAGTGATTGAGGAGTGGGGGGAGGGTGATCCTGGGGGGAGGGGCGCGGCCTTGTCCCGAGCCTGGCTCAGTCTCTCGGCAGCTTTGAAGATGTGGATTTGCTTTTGGTGCTTTTTAAAATAGCTGCTATCTTAAAGCTGTTATGTTGTACCCAGATTTAAGAGTTAAACCTACATTAACTGAAACAGCTGAATAAACCATTCTCTCCTTACCCAGGATCAGAAGCACACTTCCCCATACAACCTAAGAACAAGTTTATCTTAAAATAAAATTGATGGCCTTTGATGTACCGCCTTTCTGTGTTTACAAACAAAGCGGTTTATATATTATATACAGGTACTTATTTTGTACCTGGGGCAATGGAGATTTAAGGAGCCTTTTTACAAAGTTGGGGGAGGGCTAGCGCATGGGTAGCACTTGCGCCCGCTGGTAATTCCGAGTTTGATATGCACCGAATCCCACGGTAGAAAATATTTTTCTATTTTCTACTGCAGGGGGGCGTTCCCATCGGTAATCGGCAGTGCAGCCACGTTGGCACGCACAGCATGGTTACCGTGTGGGTAGCACGTGAGCCCTTACTGCTAGGTGAATGGCTGGTGTCATCCTATCGTCCCATCACAGTGCAGACCACCCCACAATCATCAACACCTCAGATCACACCCTCCCTATCTCAGACAGCCTGAAAATCCTCGGCGTTACAATGGACCGCTACTTAACACTAGAGAGCCAAGTGACATCCACGACAAAGAAAATGTTCCACTCAATGTGGAAACTCAAACGCGTGAATCAATTCTTCCCGAGGGAAACATTTCGCAACCTGGTACAATCAACGGTACTAAGCCACGTAGACTACTGCAATGGAATTTATGCAGGATGCAAAGAACAAACCTTAAAGAAACTTCAGACCGCTCAAAACACGGCAGCTAGGCTTATCTTCGGAAAAATGCGATTTGAAAGCGCAAAACCCCTCCGCGAAAAACTACACTGACTCCCAATCAAAGAACGCATTGCTTTCAAAATCTGCACTATGGTTCACAAAATTATCTACGGTGAAGCCCCGGGATACATGACAGACTTGATCGACCTACCAACTAGAAGCACATCCAAATCAACACGAACGTACCTAAATCCGCACTACCCAAGCTGCAAAGAACTCAAATACAAATCAACCTACGCATCCAGTTTTTCCTACATTAGCACACAACTGAGGAACACATTACTAAAAGCCTTGAAAAGTACGTAGATTACCTAAACTTCTGGAAAATACTAAAAACCAAACTGTTTAAAAAGGCATACCCTGCCGATCCAACATAAATGCCTGATCTCCTCAACACAACAAAACTAAAGCACATAATAGACATAACACAACTCCTCCGTTCTACGATTCCCTAATGTGGCTGTGCCACATGAACTTTATCTTACCACAACATCACTTTGTATTTGTTCACACCGGAGTCTGCAAACGCCTCTCAGGTACTATGTAAGCCATATTGAGCCTACAAATAGGTGGGAAAATGTGGGATACAAATGTAACAAATAAATAAGCGTGCACTAGTTTTAATTTTTGCGCACGCCCATTTCTCAGCCCATGAAAAAATGGTCTATTTCAAAGCTGAGGTAAAAAGTGGCCCAGCGCATTCCAAAAAGACGCGTCCATACTACCGCAGGGTACTTTTTTACCACGACCCCTAAGTGACTTGCCCAGAGTCGCAAGGAGCTGCAGTGGGAATCAAACCCAGTTCCCCTGGTTCTGAGACTGCTGCACTAACCAGTAGGGCTACTCAGGTGGGACCTGCACAGCAGGTTCCCATCTAACTAGGAAGATCAGGCTCCACCAGTGAATGAAAAGAAATGTGGATTCATGTCAGAAACCACCAGGGTTAGAGGTTTATAATTGCAGACGGAAGTTACTGTCTGGAAGAGAGAGCAGAGAGAACATTGGCGTTGTGTACCGGGGGCAGAGAGGACCCTGGCGGTGGTTGGGTGCTGGTGGTACAGAGGGAGCTGGCATTAGATGCTGGTGGTGGAAAGGAAGTTGCCAGGTGTGTTGGGTGTCTAATTTTTTTTTTTTCCTGATCACTTCTACAAAGCCCACAAAATCTCACCGGTGATGATGTTTCTTTTATCAGTTCTTCGGAGATGTTCATGAATTACATTCAGTGAATATTCAAACTAGATGAATAATCACAACACCTCCAGATGTTCATTGATGTAGACTGTTCAACTTTTTTTTTTATCATGGCCTTTTAAATAAATGATTAGATTTCATTTTTGGCCTGGAATGTTCTTCATGTACCTTTGTGTTTCCAGCTCAGTCAGAAAGGGCCTTTACTGGTCCGGAACCAGGAGCCTTCATTTGCAGCTTCTTAGGGATTTGTCCATTATTTTTAAATCCCTTCCTTTCCAGCCTATGATCTTTGAGTGGAGGCACCTCGTATTTATCCTCAGTTTGGCCACCAGGTGTCAACATTGTGCAACAGCTGGGACTCCTTTCCATTGTCCTCTGGGGTGGGGAATGGGGGACTACAAATTCATCTCTACAGTATCACCAGCCCTGGCTGGTCCAAAGAATAGATGCCCAACTTGGGACTCAAACCTGATTTGTTTTGCACAGTTGTTCTCAACTGGGGTGTCATGACATAATGGTGTGTACCCCTGAGCTGTGTCACAGGGTAGCAGGAAATGCAGTGATACACACAGGCTTTTCTATGCAGACAGAAGCAAAAGTAACAGGCAGCACAGAGCTTTGGAGCCTGTGCCCATGCTCAGTATCTTCTGGTCCCACCACTGACACAGACTTCCTAGGTTGGAGGAAGGGTGGGGCCGGCAAGCGCTGGCTCCAAGGCCTCGTGCTGGCCTTTGCTATTGGTGGCGGTGAAGGTGAATGCACAGAAAAGTAAGGTGAGAGCAGTGTTAGACCAAGGCAAGGAAACAGAGAAATGATAGATGTGGAGAGTGGGAAGTAAGGAAGAGATGCTGGACATGGAGAAGAAAGGAAAATAGAAATGTGAAGGGAAGAGAGGGGATTCTGGAATAAAGTGGAAAGGAGGGGGAGATGCTGATTATGGGGGGGGGGGACAGAGAGAGGGGGTGATGCTGTCTTAGGGGAAGGGGATGGAGAGAGGGGGAGAAATTACACTGTTGGGGGATAGGGGAGAAGCTGCACTCTCTCATGGGGGGAGGAGAAGAGAGAGAGGGGATAGGGAGATGCTGGACCATAGAGGGAAGGGAAAAGGAACAGGGAAATGCTGGGCTATAAATGTGGGGAGAGAGAGGGAAGATGCTGGATTAGAATGGTGGAGGGAGAGAGAAGATGCTGTACATGATGGAATCATGTGGGAGAGACTATGGGATGTTGTCAAGTAGATGAGTGAGAGGAGGATAGTGAGTACAGAAGTTAGAAATGTGGTAATGGTAAGTGGGTAACAGAGGGAATAGGAGGCTGGAGAAGATTGAGATAACAGAAATGGAAGAACTATGGAGCGAGAGAAGGAAATGGAAAGTTAATAGGTAATAATGTGTAATTTATCTTTAAAATCAAGCATGGTACTGGAAGATTGGAGTATGGCCAATGCTGATTTTTAAAAAAGGTTCCAGAGGTAATCCTGGAAATTTATAGACCGGTGAGCCTGAGGTCAGTGGCAGGCAAAATGGTTCAGATTATTATAAAGAACAAAATTAGAGCATATTCAAAAGCATGGATTAATGAGACGTGGCCAACATGGATTTCGTGAAGGGAAATCTTGCCTCACCAATCTACTACGTTTCTTTGAAGGGGTGAACAAACATGTGCATGAAGGTGAGCCAGCTGATATTCCGTAAAGTATGCCTGAATTTAGGCATACTTTAGAGAATGTGCCTACATTTCCAAGCGGTTTCTAGAATATACTGAGCACCCATCTGCGCAACTACATTTAGTCATGGGCAGTTATGGCAAGTAAAACTTGGTGTAAATGCAGATGTCTATATTAGGTGTGGACCAGGTGTATTCTAGAATAGCGCACATAGATTTTAGAAGCACCTATGGCCACGCCCCCTTTTCAACTATGTAGCTTAGAATTTACGCCTATCAAGTTACAGAATGCACTTAGTTGTGTGCATAAATTCTAATTATTGCTTGTTAATTATGGTCATTAATTAGCTTGTTAACTAATTAGGGGAAAAGGGGATGGGACTCGCTATACCACCTTTCTGTGGTTATACAAAGTGATTTACATATTATATACAAGTACTTATTTTGTACCTGGGGCAATGGGGAGTTAAGTGACTTGCCCAGAATCACAAGGAGCTGCAGTGGGAATAACCCTGTTCCCACTGCACTAACCGCTAGGCTACTCCTCCACTCTTGCACTCACAAATCCAGAATACAACTGGATTTGCATGCACAACTTAAGTCGCGCTATATAGAATCTGGGGGAAAAAAACTAGATACTGAGATATCAAATGATATGAAAAGCAAAAAAAAATAGTCCTGAGACAAAATCATACTGTGTCACATCATAACCCGCCTATGCTCCTCCCATGGCCACACCCCCTTTTGGGTTATGCACAATGCCAGTAATTTTATTTTTGTTACATTTGTACCCCGCGCTTTCCCATTCATGGCAGGCTCAATGCGGCGGGCAATGGAGGGTTAAGTGACTTGCCCAGAGTCACAAGGAGCTGCCTGTGCCAGGAATCGAACTCAGTTCCTCAGTTCCCCAGGACCAAAGTCCACCACCCTAACCACTAGGCCACTCCTCCACTGTTGCTACTATTTGAGATTCTACATGGAATGTTGCTATTCCACTAGCAACATTCCATGTAGAAGTCGGCCCTTGTAGATCAGCAATGTGGCCGCGCAGGCTTCTGCTTCTGTGAGTCTGACGTCCCAGACTCACAGAAACAGAAGCCTGCGCAGCCTTCTACATGGAATGTTGCTAGTGGAATAGCAACATTCCATGTAGAATCTCCAATAGTAGCAACATTCCATGTAGAATCTCCAATAGTATCTATTTTATTTTTGTTACATTTGTATCCCGCGCTTTCCCACTCATGGCAGGCTCAATGCGGCTTACATGGGGCAATGGAGGGTTAAGTGACTTGCCCAGAGTCACAAGGAGCTGCCTGTGCCGGGAATTGAACTCGGTTCCTCAGTTCCCCAGGACCAAAGTCCACCACCCTAACCACTAGGCCACTCCTCCACTGTTTGCGCCCACTTATTGATAGTTCATGGCTTGTGTGTGCATCTGGGCAGTGCGTCAAATTTGGGGCTCCTATATAGAATCCGGGGGGGGGGGGGGGTAGCTTCTAGATTTCAGTAGGTGGCTATATTTAGCCACCCAACAAATAGGCACTTTGGAAGATGTGGAGAAATTGGGGTGCGGGGAGGGGGGAAGAGGAGAAAAGAAGCACTCTAGATTAGTTGAGTAGTCAGGGGAGGGGGCTACTGAACTGAAAGATTTTTGTACTAAACTTGTTGGGATGCCTAAGAGGGTGTCTGCTATATGTAAGAAAATAAAACCTCCATTTTATACGTCGGAGGCGTAGCTAGGTGGGACACCGGGACTCACAGATTTACATGGAGGGGCATTTATGATATGTCTAAATCCGATTTAGGACGTTTTGCAAAAAACGTCTAAAAATCCAGTAGTGAACATGACATTTTCGGACCAGAAAAATGTCCAACTTTTTGCTTTGAAAATTGCCATTTGCTAGATGTTTTTGTGCTCAGTGCATCTGTCTTTTAGGACCATTTTCAAAATAAAAATGTCCAAGGGAAAAATGCACAAAAACAAGACATTGGGATGTATGGGGGAGGGGGCAGCATTCTTTGTAGACTGGCCACACAAGCGTCCCCCAACAGAACCCAGACTCTACTGCTGAAACCTATTAGTCAATGCTATCAATCCACACATTATTAGCACAATGTGTAAAACTTTTTTTTTAAGTAACAATGTTTCGTTTAAACATATGATTTTTCGTAGTTAAAATTATTTGTTATTTTTAGAGAAACATTTTTTTAAAGAGTGCCCTCAGCAACAACCACTATTTTTAGGCACTACTGTTCAGTCGCCGAGTGGCATAGCACCTCTTTCATCGGGCTACTCTCATATTTTTTTTTAAGTGCTATAATAAGTGTGCGAAAGTGCAAAATGCTACACAAATAGCTAAATTTAAGAATGCAAAAATTAAAAACAAAAACTTATCTGAACAATATTGATACCCATACAAACATCCCAGCAGAGCAGTGGGGCACCCTAGAGGGTACTGCAGTGGAATTCACATAAAAGGTCCCAGGTACACATCTTGCCATTGCCCCCTTATATTGTATGGTGAGCTTTCCAAAACCCACCACAAACCTACTATACCCAACTGTATACCACTACAATAACCCTTATGGCTGCAGGTGTCACCTATGCGGGCACAGTGGGTTTTGGAGGGCTGACACCACATTTCACCACAAGTGTACCAGTTAGAGTGGGAAATGGGACAACCTATGCATCCAGCTTCTCCTATATAAGTACAAAACTATGGAACGCACTGCTTGGAATGCCCTCCCGCGGGAGGTGGTGGAAACGAAAACGGTAACTGAATTCAAACGTGTGGGATAAACATAAAGGAATCCTGCTCAGAAGGAATGGATCCTAAGGAGCTTAGCCGAGATTGGGTGGCAGAGCCGGTGGCGGGAGGCGGGGGGGGCAGAGCTGGTGGCGGGAAGCGGGGATGGTGCTGGGCAGACTTATACGGTCTGTGCCAGAGCCGAAGGTGGGAGGCGGGACTGGTGGTTTGGAGGCGGGGATAGTGCTGGGCAGACTTATACGGTCTGTGCCCGGAAAAGGACAGGTACAAATCAAGGTAAGGTATACACAAAAAGTAGCACATGTGAGTTTATGTTGTTGGGCAGACTGGATGGACCGCGCAGGTCTTTTTCTGCCGTCATCTACTATGTTACTATGTAAAACAATCTACGACCATCTAAACTTCAGGAAATCACTAAAAAAACCTACCTGTTCAAAAGGGCATACACTATTGACCCAACATAGACGCCAACACCCTGCAACACAGCAAACCTAACAATCGTATTGGACACTAACCTTCCCTCTCTCTCTCTGATCCCCTTTGTGCCTGAAAGAAACGGACCCTTATTCGACCACATCTTGTATTTGTTTCTCTACCGGTACTATGTAAGCCACATTGAGTCTGCAAATAGGTGGGAAAATGTGGGATACAAATGTAACAAACAAATAAATATGGGCCTGGGTCCCTTTCTCTACAGTCCACTGCATTGACCACTAGGCTACTCCAGGGACCTGTTTGTTGCTCTAATAGGACTGGCCATAACATCTGATGCTATCATAGAGGCTGGTGTGTACTGTTTGTTTCATATCTTTGGGGGTGGGTGGGAACGGGTCAGTGACCACTGGGGGAATAAGAGGGGGGGGGGTCATGCCTTAATCTCTCCAGCGGTCATCTCATTATTTAGGGCACTTTTTTGTGACAGGTGTGATTGAAACAGGTCTAGACCAAAATGTCTTTTTAGTCCTGGACATTTTTGCTTTGTTCCATCATGGCAGAAAAATGTCCAAGTTTTGAGAATGCTCCCTTGTGATTTGGACACATTTTAGAGAAAAACATCTCAAATCTGAGTTTCGAAAATCGCGATTTGGACAAATGCCACTTTATGCTGTTTTTGAGATGTTTTTCTCCTTTGAAAATGAGCCCCGTAGTAACTTTGTAAGTCTCTGTGCGCTTTGAAAATGATCCTCCAAACCTCCTAATTAATGTATGTAAAGTTCATTTATGCACGTTAAAACATTTGTATATGCCTTAACATTTTAAGGATATTAATTTCTTGAAATTGACGGAAAAATGTCGAAAACTTGGCCAAAAAAATGATTCAAACATGTTTTCCATGTACATCCCCAAATAAGTGCAAGTTATTTGATAAACAGGGAGAGAGAAAGGGAAACATTAAAAAAAACCACGTATTTATTTTAGATATCATAGTGCAAATGTGGCATCGTGAGACTCAACATAGCATGTAGAAGCTGATGAGGATAAAGCATAATTGCTTTCTGTTCCGTGTTCATAAATAAAAGACCAGGAATAGCCTCACACAAGACAAACACAAATAGGAATGGATGTGTGGTAGACCTTAAACAATTTTTGAGGGGGTACTGTCTTGGGGGTACTGAGTACCGGCACCTTTTCCATTGCCTGCTAAAATTGACCCATGGTCCAGATGTTTTAATGAAAGAGCTCAGGCTCTACAAACTAATTCGTTGTAGAGTCTGTGACTGGTTGCAGGGGGCCTGGCTATTGTGGGGTGGGTTCCTCAGTGATCACCCCACCCCTGAAGGGTGATCTGGCATTTCAGTACCGGTACCTTTTTTGCTAGAAAGAATGCACTGAGCTAATCTAAATGATGACAAAGCACTGGGGCCAGATGGCATGCATCCGAGGGTATTGAAAGAACTTAGGAAAGTTCTGGCAGTTCCGCTCTCTGACCTTTTCAATGCTTCAGGAAAGCATGGAGCAAGCACAAAGGATCTTGAGAGGAGAGGAAGGGATAGTAGAGATTAGTAGTTGGTATGGATGGGCAGACTGGATAGGTCTTATGGTCTTTATCTGCCATCATTTTCTCTGTTACTATGCTTAAAAGATTTTCACAGCCTATCCCGTTTTCTGACAAGGGCCTGAGCACAGAAGTATCCAGTTACAATAAGCAAATTATTCTTTTAATATGATAGTTCCAGCTAATATTTGTATCCAGGCCCAACTAGGTCAGATAGCTTTTCAGTGATCAATAGTGCTGTGCATTATGGAAAATTAAATAAATGTTAACATTATCATAACATATTTCTAGTAAACAGCAGTTTGTTGAAGAAAAGGTGAACATCTCTATCCATGTTAAAGTAATTAAATTTTCAATCATGTCTTCCAGGCAAAGGTCTAATGAAAGTGCTGTTTCGCTCCTTTTTATGGGCTGGTATGAATTTTCAGTGTTTAATTTATAGATAAGGAAGCGAGAATTGTAATACAACAACAGAGCACAGCATAAACAAGAAGATTAGTTCGGACTTAGCCAGAAGAGTATAAAATGGGGCCATCCGTTTATTTTCAACTATTGACTTTCCTGCTCTCACAACCAAAGCTAGGTATGTCTCTTGCACTTTCAGAGTAGTTTAGAAATTAATTGGGGGGAAAAAAATGTGTCTTTCATCTGAGCCTCCGCTTGTAATTACTTTGGTTATCAGACTTGCTGTCTCAAGGTTGTCTGTTTCCATGGTAGGAGGGTTTGTGTTTTGACTTATTCTTTGTACCTAGCCTCAATGCCAGCTCTTGGGGTAGGGGGAGGTGAGGGGGTAGGGGGGGAGGTTGCAGGGAATGAGTTGGTCTGTTTAATGGCACTCCCTGGTGGAATTATATTTTTAATCTCTATGTGAGTGAACTGTTCCCCCTCCCCCGTGTTTTTAGTGAAAATTAAGGCGTCATATGTGAATTACTCTTAACCATGAAGCACAATTTTCATATGTAGCCTGCGTGCTCATAGTAATTGCTAAAAGCCAAAATTTTGCCAAAAGAGGGCCTACGGCTGCATTCTTTCCTCTCACTGTTGGTTGTGGGGTTACATATTTCAGTTGTGAGAAGATCAGTTCTCTCTGGAAGCCCAGCCTGCAGTGCCTGGCTCAGTAGTGCTAGAGATGACAGGCTACCACAGGAATCTCTGAGTAACTAGTCCTTCCTTGACTTGCAGGGCCTAAGGAGAGAGGCTCAGGAGCAAACCCAGAAGAAACCGAGGAGAAGAGGGAGAGTCCACAGAAGCCCAAAGAAGGAATAGGAGGGAGCTCAGGACTTTGTCCACACCCGTCTCTTCTAGAACCTTGATGGGTCTTGTTTCCAAACCTATTCAAAGGTATTTTCTTTTTCTAGTTTCATGTTTCTCAAGATTAACATATGTTCTTTTTTTACCTACTTTGCATGTCTGGTGCAACGTTGAAAGTGAATTGTGAGTACAGGAGGGACGGGGGGGGGGGGGGGGGGGGTGTTTCTGGTTTGTTACTGTTATCTCTCTAATGCTTTTGTTCCCCAAGTCATCAATTTTTTTTTTTTTTTTTTTGTGGTGATTCCATTACTCACCCTGTTTGTTCCTTCAAGGTAGATCACAGCAGACCTTTCGGTTCACTGGCAGTAATAGATAGACAGATAGCTATAGATAGATAGTTGGTTAACTCCATCAGCTACTGCTTTTGGATTCCAGCATAGTCATAACCTGCCTGTACTGTGCTCTGGGTCTTTGAGCCTTGACAGCTACTTGGATTCATTAACTATTTTGTAGCCCACCCACTGCAGTGACCATCCTTGGGCAGGAGTCGCCTTCATCAGCCTGGTTTGAGTGCACTCAAAATCTGGCCACTAGATGTCACTGCTGAGTGAAGCTGAGAGCACCTCCCTCTTTTCCTTCCCTCCAGAGCTGTCAACACCATCCCTGCAGCATTCTTAACTCAGGAGTCAAACTTAGGTCCTCCCAACCTTTCTTTGTACTATGACAACATTCCTGGTCCTTACAGCCTGTTTCATTTGTAAAGCAGAGGAGTGTGGTAGCCGTGTTAGTCCACTCTTAAGGTTATCAATAGAAATCAAACAAAATAAAACATGGAAAAGAAAATAAGATGATACATTTTTTATTGGACATAACTTAATACATTTCTTGATTAGCTTTCGAAGGTTGCCTTTCTTCGTCAGATCGGAAATAAGCAAATGTGCTAGCTGACAGTGTATATAAGTGAAAACATTCAAGCATTACTATGACAGTCTGACAGGGTGGGAGGATGGTGGTGGGTAGGAGGTATGCATGGGGACATCAAAGCATATCATTGATATTCTAACAGGATGGGTGTGGATAGGTGAGGGGAGGGTGATCAACAGAGACATACAGCTTTATGGTTTATAATGGGCTAGGAACCCCAGATCCTTGTTGATTTCTTTTCCATGATTTGTAAAGCAAAAAGTGATGGGTAGCCTGAAAAATTTTTGTTTCGTGTTGTTTCCAGGAATGTTTATTTTATTTGTTTTTATTTGGCCATTTTTTCGTCATGGGAGCAAAGTCATTGAGTGCACCCTTTGAAAAAAGGGCGCGCAATGTGCAAAGAGTGCACTCTTTCTCAAAGGGGGGGGGAGGGGAACATGAGCACAGTGGGGCACCCTCTTTGCAAATAGCCGCAGACGATAAATACAAATTGTCATGGTTTTTGATTGATAATGACACGCAGTAACATGGGGCATGTCTTTGACATTTGCCATATCGTTGCAAATGAACGGTTTATACTGTCATCCATTTCCAAAATTTCTGCCTTTTCTGTATCGAAGTACTGCAAGAATTAGCCAATACCTTCTGTGTGCCTCACATTTACAATTGCTGTCTCCAGGTCTGAAAAAGGGGGTATGTTCATCTCCAGAAACCCTGGTCATTCTCCTGCATATGACAATAATTTACTGCATCAGGAGTCAGTGGCGGCCCTATCATTAGGCCAACTGAGGCGAGGGCCTAAGTTGGCACTGTTTATAGAGCGGCATCTTTTTCCCGTCCTTCCTCAACTCCCCTCCCCTGCCTACCATCTTTTAAAATGTTTCAAAAGGTGCTGGTGGCAGCAGGGGCGGCAGCGATTCCCCCACAGCAAGAATAACCTAGACACAGCGGCGTAGCAAGGGCGGGGCGCGGTGGGGGCAGTCCGCCCCAGGTTCAGGCTGCTGGAGGGGTGCAGAGAGCAGCCGCACGCCTGTCGGCTCCGCTGTTTCCCTGCTCCCTCTGCCCTGGAACAGGTTACTTCCTGATCCGGGGCAGAGGGAGCCAGCGGAGCCGAGAGCCGCGCGGCTGCTCCCAGCAGCCAAGAATGCACCTGGGGGGGGGGGGGATGCGCTGGGGAGGGGGGTGTTGTGCTGCACCCAGGTGGCAGCCGACCTAGGATCTTCACTGCCTGAACATAAGCAATATGTAATTACAGCAGTAAAAAAACATTCAAGTAACAGTATACATTAACACAGCCTGCTTCTTCCAATGTCAACACAAACGCTAAAACATCTTAATAGCGCAGGGGCTAAACGGAAGTGGAACATAGAGACAGATAAGATAGAGTAACAGGCATGAATAACTTAAGGAAAAACGTACACATGGACTGCTGCTGCTTTGTGTGTGTGTGTGTGATTATCACGTGTGTGTAATTATCTAGTTAGTTGCTTCTTGCATCAAAGTAGGGATAGTCTTGTGTTTGGTTTTTAGGAAGTGCTCTGGAGAAGGCTTGGTGTGTATCACATCATATGATGTCCTTTGGCCTCTAGGCTACAGGAGATGGTGAGGATTGCTTTGTAGTTGCAGCTTTTGTCTCTGCCATGCTTCCTGTACAACCAAAACCATGCAGGTTCCCATTTGTGGGCGTTTTTAACATGTATTTATATGATCAGAGAAGGCCTTTCACTCTAGTTTGCTTAGGATCCAACAGAGGGTTAATTCTACCCTGGCTACCCCTCCTTCCTTTTGCAGACCTTTCTGGAGGCCCTGCCTTCCACTCTTCCCCCCCCCCCCCCCCCCAATTTACTTAGAGGGTCTTTTACTAAAGATTAGCATAAGTTATCTGTAGCATGGTCCATAGGCATAAAATGGGGCCTGTAGCAGATAACTTGTGTTATCCTATAGAGAAAGAGCCCCTTAATTCTTAATAGTGTAGGAATGGAAAACAAGAGCATTTCAAATCCTTCAGCCATTTCTTTATGATTGGAAACAAAACAGAAACCAGAAAATCATCTAATAATTAATAACCCGGTATTAAAGACTGCTAATGTATTAACACATGTATTGTAAGCAATAACAAAACTTGTGCACCAAAACAAATCTAGCAGATAGTGAAAATATATGTTACATATTATACAGGAAGTCCTGGTATGTATTCGTACTATGAGAGCCACAAAAATGATAAAGGGGATGGGACGACTTCCCAATAAGGAAAGGCTAAAGTGGTTAGGGTTCTTCAGCTTGGAGAAAAGATGGCTGAGGGGAGATATGATAGAGGTTTATAAAATAATGAGCGGAGTGGAACGGGTAGACGTTGTTTACTCTTTCCAAAAATACTAGGACTAGGGGGCATGCAATGAAGTAGTAAATTTAAAACAAATTGGAGAAAATATTTCTTCACTCAATGTGTAATTAAATTCTGGAATTCTTTGCCAGAGAATATAGTAAAAGCAGTTAGCTTAGCGGGGTTTTCAAAAAGGTTTGGATGGCTTCATAAAGGAAAAGTCCATAGACCATTCTTAAAATGGACTTGGGGAAAATCCACTGCTTATGATAAGCAGCATAAAATGTACTTTTTGGGGATCTTGCCAGGTACTTGTGAACTGGATTGGCCACTGTTGAAAACAGGATGCTGGGCTTGATGGACCTATGGTCTGTCCCAGTATGGCAATACTTATGTACTAAAAGCAACGTTAGCTAGTTTTGAAATTCACAGTATAAAAGGGAGACCATTGTTCAGTTCAATTGAAGAGCTGTCTGCTTCTTCTGGCTTGCAAACCCACACAAGACAGAAAACATGAAATTCTGAATAAAAATAAAAGCAATATACCAAATAAATTTATCTAATCTATGGAGCAGTTTGATAATACTCAGACACAGCATAAAAAGGTGGACCCATACAATAATCTAATTATAATGGGAGGTAAGACACATTCCAGGCATTCAAGACAATTAAGAATGAGCCAGTAGAGTCGATAAAAGACCTTGAAGAGTTGCCCAAAATCCAGATCCTAAATGTACACTGATAAAGGGCTATGAGGGAGATTCACTTATCTTTTTCTTGAGAATGGGTTGTTGACACATGATGACATAGGAAAATTATATAAACAGGAAATTTCTAGAATCAAGAATTTTGATCCCATCCTCAAACGATTATTTTATTTTTTACATAATCTCACTTAAAATGGGATTTAAAAAGTTTTACTGCTCATCTCCCATATGACTGAAGACATTTAGCTTTGTCTTATGTGGTAAAATCTGTTTGCAATGTGCCTTTCATAACTTACTGATAAGATAAATCAGATGACGATCATAAGTTCATTTGTCACTATGGACTGAGGTCCACTGCTGCCCTCCCATCTCATCTTGCTCTATTAAAATGTCAGCAAAGGGTTTCTTACCTTCACAACACGCCGGGTAATAAGGACTCTCACTGAGTAGATGACAGCAAATCAAGACCAATCGCTCCTTCCAGTTAGCCCAACTGTCTTCCTTTCTGGTTCTCTACTACTTTGGGAAATGATATACATTCCCAGATTGAAACCAACACCAGTTCCCTCACTAGACCTTTCACAACCTCTTAACCTCATTCTTGCCTCTGTTTTCTAAGCCTGTACCAAGCATGTTTAATTCTACTTCAGAGCTGACCTGCTCCTGTACTCCTTTAAAAGTGTCTTTCTTTGCCTCTCAGAATGAATCCAATCTTTCTCGGGACTGTCCTTTTTGGTCTGATGTTTGACCATGCTGCTGCCTCGCTTTGTGTCCCCACCGAATACACTATCCATGTGGAAAAGAAAGAATGTACCTTCTGCCTGGCCATCAACACCACCATCTGTGCTGGATTCTGCTTGACACGGGTACTATAATCTTATCTCTTTACTTCCTCAGAAGAATAAAATCTATGCCGGCAACTCAGGTTTGTTGACACAGTTACACTTTTTTAAGGTAGGGTAGAGTTTTTGTTTCAAAGCCAGACTGATGAGGAGGTACTTGACCAGGTTAAGGATACCAGCACAATGGAGTTTGAGCTTACAAAATCTCTCTTATGCATATTCTTTGTAGATATCCAGAAAGCAGACTGGTTAGGGAATACTGAAGAACCAGGCAGAGAAGCATTGGTTTAGAGCATAAAGCTGCAACACCTACACCCACCACTTCTTAGAAGCCGCCACTTTACCTCTCTGTCCTCATATGTTTATGTATTTTTATTCAAGAAGAACTCTGACCCAGTCCGAGCCTACAAAGAAATGCCTCAATTAATGAGGCCATTAAGAAGTTAACTTGGGCAGTGTGCAGCCATCGCCAACGAACTTTCCCTCTCTGCCTGTATAGGGACCTGAATTATTTTCATAATTAAAGATTTATGTAGCGGTAAGGATTGAATCTCCTAACCCCAAACCTAACCCTAGTTCTATTCCTCTGTGTGAAATTCTGGAGATCATTTTTAAAAGACTTGCACAGCTTTTACACGTGCAAATAGCCCAATGTGTCAACGTAGCAATTATTTAGCAACTAGGAAAAAAGGCCCATTTCTGACACAATGAAACGGGCGCTAGCAAGGTTTTCCTCTTGAGTGTGTGTGTGATAGAGAGTGTGTGTGTGACAGAGAGAGTGAGACTGTGTGCGAGAGTGTGTGTGGGTGTGTGAGAATGAGACAGTGTGCCAGGGGCCCCCCTCCCTCCCTCCCAGTTTCAGGGTCCGCCTGGCCCCCCCTCCCAGTTCCAGGGTAGTTGCCCCCCCTTCCAAGTTCCAGGGTCTGCCCTCCCACCCATCCAGTGCCAGGGTCGTTGCCCCCCCTCTCCCCCCCCCCCCCCCCTCCAGCCAACCTGCGATGTTTAAGTGAAAAATTAGGGAGCTGTGTAGTGTAACAAAATGCACCTGCAACATTGTGAAGCTGACTCCGTGGCTTCATTGAAGTGAAGGGTTGGTAAGGTTCGTCAGAATCGTGAGTCTGTAACCATCTCTCTCGGCCCCGCCCCTCGCACCTCTGATAGGTCCGCTGCCCTCAACGTCAAAACGTGATGACGTCGAGGGCGGCGGACCTATCAGAGGCGTGAGGGCGGGGCCGAGAGAGATGGTTACAGATTCACAAATCTGACGAACCTTACGAACCCTTCACTTCAGTGAAGCCACGGAGTCAGCTTCAGAACGTTGGAGGTGCTTTTTATTATAGTAGAAAAGTTACATGCATATAGCTGCAGCAAACATTTGTCAAAGGGTATGTTTTGGGTGTGATTTAAGCACACCTGAAAAGTATGTAGGTACATCCAATTTTGTAACAGCAATACACGCATCTTTTAAAAACCTAGGGCCCAATATTCAAAGCGATTTAGCCAGCTGTTGACCGGTTAAATCACTTGGTCAGGGCTAACCACTAATATTCAGCGGCAGTTAACCAACAAAGTGCCGCTGAATATCACGATTAGCGCCAAACTCAGTCGGCTATGTTTGGGACGTTTTGGGGGTGGAGTCAGCACTTGGCCACTTAAGTGCTGATATTCAACTCTTAAGCGACCATGTTTATCGCCTAAAAGTCTGCCCTATTTTTACATGCACTTGGTCATAAATTCTATTCTACAGAACTCAGGATATCAGAGACAAGGGAGGGAATATATAGAGTGATCCCATGGTCCATGGGATGCGGAAGGTCTCCGAAAGGTTAGTTGAATGGGGCAAAACAGATCTATTCATGGATGTTCCCAATTCTTGAACAAGGGGCAGGTGATGCTTGGGCTGAAAGATCATTTGTGAGGGTCTAATTTTTGGCTTAGTGTATCTACTATCTGACTGTGTTGACCTGGAAGATAGGCCGCTTCAGTTGGCAGATTGATGGAACAGGTGAACTGCCATATTTTTACTGCTTCCTGGTATAATTGAAGAGATCCTGAGCTGCCTTGTTTGGTCATGTAAAATATCACTACCTGATTGTCAGTCATTAGGATCATTTTCCTGCTCAGAGTTTGAATGCTCTTTAAACGTAGAAACTTGTTGTGAGCTTGAGTAGGTTGATGTGCAGAACTGCTTCTCGAAGATCTCTTTGCATGCAGAGGTAAAGGAAATGAGTACCGCAGCCATGTGGGGATAAGCTTGTGGTTATGGTTAACTGATGTTATGGTGTCTGAAATATGCAACTTTCCTTGAAGTTGAATGGTTGTAACCACCATCAAAGCAGTGAATGAGAGCCTTCTGCAGAGCAAGTGGCAGTGTTGCTTCTAGTGAAGTTTGAGTTGCTATTACAATGGTCTCATATGCAACCTCACTAGTAGTACCAGGTAGGCACCTGGCTGCCGTGTGGGCAAGGAGCTTACATAAGTACATAAGTACATAAGTAGTGCCATACTGGGAAAGACCAAAGGTCCATCTAGCCCAGCATCCTGTCACCGACAGTGGCCAATCCAGGTCAAGGGCACCTGGCACGCTCCCCAAACGTAAAAACATTCCAGACAAGTTATACCTAAAAATGCGGAATTTTTCCAAGTCCATTTAATAGCGGTCTATGGACTTGTCCTTTAGGAATCTATCTAACCCCTTTTTAAACTCCGTCAAGCTAACCGCCCGTACCACGTTCTCCGGCAACGAATTCCAGAGTCTAATTACACGTTGGGTGAAGAAAAATTTTCTCCGATTCGTTTTAAATTTACCACACTGTAGCTTCAACTCATGCCCTCTAGTCCTAGTATTTTTGGATAGCGTGAACAGTCGCTTCACATCCACCCGATCCATTCCACTCATTATTTTATACACTTCTATCATATCTCCCCTCAGCCGTCTCTTCTCCAAGCTGAAAAGCCCTAGCCTTCTCAGCCTCTCTTCGTAGGAAAGTCGTCCCATCCCCACTATCATTTTCGTCGCCCTTCGCTGTACCTTTTCCAATTCTACTATATCTTTTTTGAGATACGGAGACCAGTACTGAACACAATACTCCAGGTACGGTCGCACCATGGAGCGATACAACGGCATTATAACATCCGCACACCTGGACTCCATACCCTTCCTAATAACACCCAACATTCTATTCGCTTTCCTAGCCGCAGCAGCACACTGAGCAGAAGGTTTCAGCGTATCATCGACGACGACACCCAGATCCCTTTCTTGATCCGTAACTCCTAACGCGGAACCTTGCAAGACGTAGCTATAATTCGGGTTCCTCTTACCCACATGCATCACTTTGCACTTGTCAACATTGAACTTCATCTGCCACTTGCACGCCCATTCTCCCAGTCTCGCAAGGTCCTCCTGTAATCGTTGTGTGTGCCTTGAAGAGTCCTTTTGCCAAGTTCTGCAAAAGCTACGTTCTGCCTGTCGTTAAGTTAGCTTTGGCTGTTCATGTGTCTATGTGTACTCTTATGAGATTGTATATCCTGGATAGCCACGGGTGAAGATATTGCTTTGTTTATGAGGAAATCTAGGCGCTGGAGCATATGGATAGTTACTTGAACAGTATTATGCACTTGGTGCTGTACTGTTACTAAGATGAGCCATTCATCAAAGTAAGGATACATACACGAGGAATGGGGAGGAGAGTTCAGTATATGTACAGAGAGCCTCTGCCCAGTTAAATCACTTGTCCCTGCCTAGCCGCTGAATATTGGCACTAACTCTCCCTGTACGGTCTGGTCTGGTTAGTAATGGGGCAGTACTTGGGCAGAGCCGATACTTAACTGATTATGGGCAGTATTTAGAACACTAACCAGGTAAGTGGCTAAAATTAGGACAGTAAAAAAGCTGTCTTAACTTTAGCCACAAGCTAACTGCTCACAACATTAGCCAGTACCAGATTCACTTCCAGGTTGCAGCATCAGGCTTAATGGTGCCTCCCTCCCCCATGATCTCAATCCCCTCCTTCTTCCCACCCACCCAATGTCATCATGAAGGCCCAACCAACACCCCCTCCTTCCCAGCCTACCTTACAGATTCTTGGTTGTCCAGTGGGGTCCAGCGGGCAGGAACAATAACAACTCACTCCTGTCCATTGCAGCTCATTTCATGTAATTGTCACCACAACCTCCAGCAACAGTCTCCACCAGAGTAGATTTTCTCATGATTTGTGTTGCTTGTTTTCTTGGATAGTGGTTTGTGGTGTTGACATCTCATGTGAGGTTATGCCCAGAGCATGACATAAACTGTGGCTGCCATTCAATGGCGTTCCGACCCTAGCTGACACCCGGGGCGGATCGCCGATGCGCCCCCCCCCCCCCCCCCCCGGCGAAATGACACTTCTTCCCCCACCCCCGGGTGCACGTCGCTGGGGGGGGGGGGTGCTGCGGTGCACACCTGTTGCCCTGTCTCCGAGAGAGTTCACAATTCGCATGTGTTCACTGCTCCGAGTCTGCCCCGGAACAGGAAGTAACCTGTTGTGGGGCAGACTCAGAGGGAGCAGTGAACACATGCGAATTGCGAACTTTCTCAGACTGAGACAGGGCAACAGGCGTGCGCCTTGGCAACCCCCCCCCCCCCCAGCGGCGTGCACCCGGGGCGAACCGCCCCCACCGCCCCCCCTTGGTACGCCACTGCTGCCATTGACTCTGTTTTGGGACTGCAGAACTTGAATAAACTGTTGCTATCAATGCACGAGTGTTGAGATAGTATCCTCTAGATCAGCTGTGCTCTTTTGGGACTCTAGCTAGACACCTATGTTGGGATGGGCTTTGAATGTTTGTTCATTTATCTGAAACCCAAATCTTTAGAATGTATTAATTTTTTATAGGGACTGAACAGCTTGCAAGGGTGACCATACTAAGAGCGGAGGAGTGGCCTAGTGGTTAGGGTGGTGGACTTTGGTCCTGGGGAACTGAGGAACTGAGATCGATTCCCACTTCAGGCACAGGCAGCTCCTTGTAACTCTGGGCAAGTCACTTAACCCTCAATTGCCTGCCGCATAGAGCCTGCCATGAGTGGGAAAGCGCAGGGTACAAATGTAACAAAAATAAAATAGATACTATTGGAGATTCTACATGGAATGTTGCTCACTAGCAACATTCCATGTAGAAGGCTGCGCAGGCTTCTGTTTCTGTGTCTGATGTCCTGCACGTACGTGCAGGACGTCAGACTCGCAGAAGCCTGCGCGGCCACATTGGTGATCTGCAAGGGCCGACTTCTACATGGAATGTTGCTAGTGAGCAACATTCCATGTAGAATCTCAAATAGTAGCAACAGTGGAGGAGTGGCCTAGTGGTTAGGGTGGTGGACTTTGGTCCTGAGGAACTGAGATCGATTCCCGGCACAGGCAGCTCCTTGTGACTCTGGGCAAGTCACTTAACCCTCAATTGCCTGCCGCATAGAGCCTGCCATGAGTGGGAAAGCGCGGGGTACAAATGTAACAAAAAAACAAAAAAAAAAAAGATCAACAGAAGATAGGAGACTATAACGAGACATTCGCTGCAAACAGAGGAGTTGTACCTACTGCAAGATACTTGGTTAATACTCAGGGCACTAGAGAGACCACAAGGAAGGATGGGGTAATAGCAGTGCTGCATGAGTAGGGCGAAGCATAGGACTTTCCAAGGTTGAAGGTGGCTAGGTATGAGGGAGTATGCATCTTTGACGTCTAAGGAAACCAGCCAGTCGTTGGAGGGGTATAATCACCACTACAGTTCATTTTTAAATTTGTCATCTTTTATGTAGTGATCGAGTTCTCCAGGATCCAGGACTCGAGGGAGTCCTCCTGACTTCTTTGGAATGAGAAGTACCTGGAGTAAAACTCATACAATCTGGTATACGAGCTTTATACTTAAAAGTACCAAGGCCAGAAAAAGGCCATGGCTGTGTCTAGCACAGCCACCTGTTGAAATGGATGTCTTGAGGTAGTCACCAGAGGCCAGGTAGGCAAACTTTGGAAAAGAACATATTGTATGGAAAAATTAACAAAACTGAGTGTGTACAATTTTTTTTTTTTTAGCACCCAATTGGCAATCATTATGAGCTGCCTGTTCTCTTGAAACTGTGATCTTTCCATTACCAGAAGGTAGTCAGAAACTGGCTCCATTCTTCACCCGTTTCTTTTCTCTTTTAGCATTGTGGGTAGACAGAAGTACAAAAGCATAGTTTACAAGGATCGAGTTGGTAAAACTACAGCGATGGTACTGTCTTTTACAGACAGGGGTAGTTTGCTCAGGTGTCTGATTTGCCAATGCATTGAGGCTAAATAGTGCTCTTTGATCTGGGATAGAGGCAGTGGTGTGCTAGAGCAGGCTCTCACAGGCTCGCAAGAGCCGGTTGTTAAGTTTTTAAGAATTTTGGGAGCCGGTTGTTAAAGTAGGGCCCTCCATGGCTACTTTAACAACTGGCTCCCAAATGTGGGCTTGGGCCCCCTAATGAATTATCTTTTACTTTGCTGGTGAGGATGCTGAGCCCTGCCAGCCAAGTAAATAGACCACTGCTGCTCCCCGCTCCTTGTTTCCAGCTCTGGGCAGCAGGCTGGGACTTCTCGAGCATGTGAAAGAAGTTGCAGCATGCTGCTCAGAGCAAGACGTTGGGAGTGGTGGCAGTCCATTTATTGGCTGCCAGCAAAGGTATGCCTAGTGTGCCCGCACGAAGGGAGGGAGGAGAGAGAGGCAAGTGTTGCTCCCCCACCCACCCCTGCCCATTCCAACTGCAGAGCTGGCTACGTCCGGAGAAAGAGCCTGTTGTTAAAAATGTACCAGCACACCCCTGGATAGAGGGGCTCACTTTCAAAGCACTTAGACACACAAATAGGCATATTTTCAAAGCACTTAGCCTTCCAAAGTTCCATATAAACCTATGGAACTCTGAATGTCTAAATGCTTTGAAAATTAACCCCTACTGGGTCCTTGGTCTTTTTGCCAAAAAAGATTGTGCCTAATTGATTGTGCATCTGTTAGATGGTTTCATAAATCTTCACACAGGCCCGAAGCTTGGAGGTATACTGTTCTGCACACCCTAACTGCTACAGCAGCCATGTGATCCTGTGTGGTAAGTGGAAACCACTCTTTCCGCTGACAGAGACTGGTATAATTTACCCCTGTATCATCGCTAGCCAGGGCAGAGAGTCTGTCTGCTGTAGGCAGAGAATGATGAGACTTCGTCAGCTGTAACGTGCGCAGTGATCCTTCCCACTGCCTCTCGCAGTATTAGGGTTTTTCCTAGGTAGGCCACTGGCTGCAGACTGGTTTGGTAGCCAAGCAGGCTTGTTGTACCCTAGAGCTGGCAATTTTGTAGTTTTAGTCTAGGATGGTACAGAGAGTCTGGGTTGTGCCACATTTTTACCTAAAGTTTTTGGAAAACTTGAGGTATAGGCAGGACTATTTCACTTGGTACACAGATGAAGAGAGGGGTTTTTTGCTCTACTGGGCAGCTGCTCATGCCAAAAAAATGAACTTTTTTTTGACTGCAACGTCTATGCTACCACTCCATTTTAGTATTAGACTTGTATCCCCTGCACCTGCTCCATATGAACTTCAAGGCATTAAATGTTTAATCAGTGGATTTTCTTTTTGTTACATTTGTACCCCGCGCTTTCCCACTCATGGCAGGCTCAATGCGGCTTACATGGGGCAATGGAGGGTTAAGTGACTTGCCCAGAGTCACAAGGAGCTGCCTGTGCCTGAAGTGGGAATTGAACTCAGTTCCTCAGGACCAAAGTCCACCACCCTAACCACTAGGCCACTCCTCCACTGTTGGTGCTATTTGAGATTCTACATGGAATGTTGCTATTCCACTAGCAACATTCCATGTAGAAGTCAGCCCTTGCAGATCACCAATGTGGCCACGCAGGCTTCTGCTTCTGTGAGTCTGACGTCCTGCACGTACGTGCAGGACGTCAGACTCACAGAAACAGAAGCCTGCGCAGCCTTCTACATGGAATGTTGCTAGTGGAATAGCAACATTCCATGTAGAATCTCCAATAGTAGCAACATTCCATGTAGAATCTCCAATAGTAGCTGTTTTATTTTTGTTACATTTGTACCCTGCGCTTTCCCACTCATGGCAGGCTCAATGCGGCTTACATGGGGCAATGGAGGGTTAAGTGACTTGCCCAGAGTCACAAGGAGCTGCCTGTGCCTGAAGTGGGAATCGAACTCAGTTCCTCAGTTCCCCAGGACCAAAGTCCACCTAACCGCTAGGCCACTCCTCCTGAGAAGGTAGTGGTCAGCAGTCCATACTCAGAGTGGGAGAGCAAGTACTGAGAGCTCTGGCCCATGGAGCAACTGTAAGAGTGAAACTTTTTGTAGGCTGAATGTGAGAAGTACGGTGGGGAGCAGCTTTTGAAAGGAGCTGTACAACTATACTTACAGCTACTGCATGACAGTGCTCTGTAGTACAGAGCTAATTACAGAAAGGCCATGACGCAGGACAAACATTCTCATGTATGGGTGATGTTCCTTGCTGAAGCCCAGCATTGAGAGACACCCCAGGGTCTTATCATCAAAGCCTTTTGGGAAATCTATTGCCCATTACTGTACCAGGGCAATCTAATACAAAAATGAATTCTACTCCAAGGCAGGGTTGCCAAATAAAAAAAAAAATTCCCACACAAAACAGCCCAAAACACGCACACACCCCACCCCTGCCGTCATCAACCCCGCCCCTTGTCATCACCCCACCCCCGCCATCAGCCCCACCCCCACCATCATCGCCCTGCCCAATATGTCAGCAAACCCCACCCCTGTTGCCATTAGCCCCCCCCCCAGCCGGCCGAAAAACCGCCCCAAAACCCGCACAAAAAAAACAAAACCCGCCGCGGGTTGCAGAAAACCGCCCAATTGGGCGGGAAAACCGCCCATCTGGCAACCGTGCTCCTAGGGGAGGAGGGCAGATATGTGAGAATATATGATCTTTGATTCTACTCAGCGCCTGGACTGGCATGCAGCTATGATAGATGCTTCCAATAGCTTTGAAAAGAGCACAAGGGCTAAGGTAATGACTTCACCCATACGTGAAATAGCCTACTAGTCCTTGCAGAGATGATTTTCCTCATAAGACCTCCTGTGCTTGGACAAGGGGGCAGGTAGAGAATAGGTATGAGTGCTGGTTCTTTTTTGGTGAGGCTGCACTACTTGTAGATAATTAAGGCACTGCCCCTTTCAGGTTGCCGTTTTTATTGGGCATGCTTTTGATGGACTCGAGTGTATTTAAACCACCTCTCACTGATGCAGTTGGCGTAAGCTGTTATGTAGAAGAGATTTACCAGCATCTTTCTAACCAGAGCCATTCTAATAAAATTTTTAAAAAAGCTGGAGGTAAAGAGTAAAGGTCTTCCCCATGGGGAAATTCTGGTGCAGGGGATGGGGACTTGATTTACCGTCTTTATGCAGTTACAATCAAAGCAGTTTACATAATAGATACAGGTACTGATTTTGTTCCTGGGGCAACGGAGGGTTAAGTGACTCACCCAGAGACACAAGGAGCTGCAGTGGGAATCAAACCCAGGTCCCTAGGATCAAAGTCTGCTGCAACCATTAGGCTACTCCTCCACTAGTCTAGCAGAACTGCAATGTGTCTGCTTCTTACTTTTAGAAAGTTTGAATGTGGTATGGGAAACTACAGTAATTAACCATAGCCTGATTTGGGTTTCTTTTTTGGTGGGGGGGGGGGGGGGGGTAGCTTAATTTGATGCTGAAACTTCCAACAGGTGCAGGGACCTCCTTGGGGTTACAAAAACAGGATTTCATAACGGTGGGGCATGTTTACAGAAGTGTGGCAGAGCTTTGCCAATTACCATGTGCTTTTAAACTTTTGCAATTAAGCACAAAGCCTGGATGGCAAACATTGGGTGCAGAGTCAGCAGCATCTGTTCTGCAGTTACTACACAGGGTAGACAGACCAGATCCTAAATGCTGCACCTAAGACAACAGTTAAATGCATGCACAGTAGCTACTAATACAAAATTTTGGCCATATGTATAAAAATAATGGAGATAGGGAAAAAGTGATGCTGATTTGGGTTAGATGACTCTTTGAGGGGTTGGGAGGAGAAAGGAAAGTCCATAGAATAGGCGCACTTAATAGTAGCTGCTCTTGAGCAAGCATTAAAGTGCATCCATACTGAACTCAGGAGCTATAGCATTAGCACAAGATCCACTGTGCAGTCTATGCTTATAATCTGCCAAGGTATCTGCCACAACAGGGTATCTAGTTAACACATGAATTAAGATGTGCTGTTATAACAGTTACTACACTCATGTACTGTGTGCTAATTCACCTACTTACCACACCCCCTTTGTTTTTTTTTTAGTTGGTTTGACAAGGGTTTGGTTTTTTTTTTTTTTAGTAGAAACTGTGCCCAAACATTTGATTCTTCTGGCTGTGGGATCCCCAGGATAGGGGTGGGAAGCTCTAAGCTAAACATTAAAGCTATGGGCAGTTGGAAAATATGTCCCCGATACATCCCATATCTGGCAGGCAGGTCTTATGCCACTTGAATTTCAGGTCACTGTGTTGATTTCTATTCAAATTCAGAACAATGTGACATGATATGAAAAACTGAACTAGGATTTAAGTGAATCTCACCGGACAGCAGGCCAAGTTATTCTCACAAGTGGGTGATGTCATCCCACAGAGCCCAGTGTAGACGCCTTCCTGCCCAGTGCATAAGCGCTTTGTCCCTCAGTTATGTAAAACAGCTAAAGAATACAACTCCAAGGGGCAGTGGAGGGTATGTGAGAATACTTGGCCTGCTGGCCTCAGAGAACACCTGCTACGGGTGAGTAACTTTGCTTTTTCTGACGACAAGCTGGCCAGTAGTATGCTTGCAGCTGGGAAGCCCTAGCTACCAGGCTTAGCAAAAACAACGCTAGGGCCTCAAAACCTCAACAGTTAATTATCCTGAAATTATTTATGTACTAGGTATGAAAGTTCAGCCTAGACTGAAGAAAATTGGCTGTGGGGGAAGAGGGGGATAGAGTTGGATTCTAGATGACAAATGAATAAATAAACGTACCATCTGTACCAAACCAGCTATCCTGCTTAAGGCACTAATGAGATATGGCCAGAAGAGCACATCACAGCTTTGCAAATCTCCTCTATGGATGCTGACCTCAAGTGCGCTACCGCTGTGCCCTGACATTATTAACCTCCAACCTACTCCAGCCATAAAAGTGAAGGAGATGCAATCTGCCAGCCAATTAGAAATTGTGCATTTGCCAATGGCTACTACCCCCATCCTGTTTGGGTCAAAAGAAACAAAATGTTCGGTGTACTATCAGTGGGCTTTAGTCCATTACAGCTAGGTTAATACTTGTTTGCAATCTTAAGGTATGCAGTAGACTTTCGCTAGGATAAGCAGGTGGTTTTGGGGAAAAATGTTGGCAGACTGATTAAGATGGAACTCCAACACTATCTTAGGAAGGAACTTGGGGGGGGGGGGGGGGGGGGGGGTGTGTGGAGAACTACTCTATTGCAAAACTTGGTGTAAGGTAAATTAGCTACTGGGGCCTGAAATGACCACCACCAAAAAACACAACTTTCCAGGTCAAACCCTGCAGATGACAGGAATCGGCTCAAAAAAGCTTTCTGCAGGAAGACTTTTTGGGCCTTGTTTATTGCCTGCATCCTGTCCTACCAGCTGTACACAAGCCTTTACTTGCAATCTTTGATACACAGTACACTTATTCTCTCTCACAGGAACAGGCCTACACGAAAATGCCACCTCTCAATCTGGTTTGAACCAATCACCTCTATCAGGGTTCATCTCAGTGCAATTAGTGCTTATCTGAATGTAGGAAGTAAGCCTGTCTCAGTGCAGCCTCTAGTTGTTTGCTTCATGTGAGGTTTGCTATTGCCAAAGCCCCGTTAAATTTCCAGCTGTGTTGTGGGATCTGACCTTGATTTATCCTTGCCATTTTTGGGGCATAGACCGTAGAAGTCTGCCCAGTACTTGCCCCACCTCCCAACCACCAGTGCTGCCACCCAAGCTCCGTTAAGCTTCTGAGGATGCCAACAGCATTACTGCACCAAGGACCTCTCCACCAGCACAGTCTCAGAAGAATCTAAGGCTGATGCGCAGTTGGCGCGAGTACCCTCAATGCCCAGGCAGATAGCAGCAGTATCTGTGCAGCTCCTCCTTGAACATGGCTCAGAACCACTCAAACGAAGGAATCGTCAAAGGTGGGCGAGTCAGAGCAGAAACATGGCTGCTCAGAGATTTGTGCACCAGCACCTTTACCAAAGAGAGGGGGGGGGGGGGGGGGGACGCACTCCGCCTGGTGTCTGCAATGCTCCCAGCACCGTGCGAAGAGGACTAATGCTTTTACTGCTTGAGCTTTCCCCCGACACTCAGCATTACAGTCTTTTGGTAACAACGTTGAACCAGTACACACCCTCGGTGTTGGGTCTGATGTTGACTGGTCCCGGGGCCTACTTTCAGCGTCCTATATGTTGAGAGAAGTGAAGTGGAGACCTCCTGGATGCCAGTACATTTCCAGGGGTAGTCTTAGTGGCCATTGATGTTTCCGGTGCCGATTGTCGCTGTATTGGCCTTCGAGGTGCCAAAAAGTCTCTCCTGCTGGACCTGGTAGACCCTGTGTCCTCAACTGCATTTGTAAATAGAGGCTCACGGTCAGGCCCATGGCACCAATAGGGCAGGTCCATCATGAAAATCACCTTATTACACTAGGTGCACCTAAACAGGCCTAGCAACTAGCGAAAGGCGACTTGGAGACAAAAATACTAAAACAAGGTTAACAGAATAAAATAAAGAGAAAAGATAGCATAACTGAGAAAGGGACAATACCCCCTATGGGAAGGAACTGATAAGGCACACTGACGTGTCCTCCCTGCTCTGTGGAAAAACAAAGACTGAGGGACCCGTCCTCACGCTTCAGGCAGTAAGGCACCAATGCATGCGCGGTGGGACACTGCTTTGTAATTTCTACATTCATCTCACTAGTCAGCATCTACACTGAGCTCCATCAGCTGAAGTCATGCAGCTATGAGAATACTACTGGCCTGCTTGTCCTTGGAGAAATCGATTTACAACATGAGAAATACAATCTGATTAAATTCCTTATTTGTGCACATTAACATGCGTTAAGAATATTAGAAAAGAAAAGCAAGCAATTTGTGGAGTACTGCCTATTTATGTTAACTCCTTTGCTAAAGCCTCATCCTGTTTTATTTTATGTATGTTGTCATTTTTCTAGTTTTATAGCTGAGCTTTCAGGACCTCAAATCTTCCCCACTTTATATAAACAGACCTAAAATGTCCTTTTTCTTGCTTTTTCCTTAGGATCCCAACCTGAAGGAGAGACTCCTTAAGAGTACTTTATCACAGACTGTTTGCACATACAAAGACTATGTCTACCAGACTGTAGCGATTCCAGGCTGCCCGGTCCACATCAACCCTCACTACACCTACCCTGTTGCTGTAAGCTGCATGTGTTCTAAATGCAACACAGACTATAGTGACTGTGTCCATGAGATTAGCACAATGAACCACTGTACAAAGCCACAGAAGACTAATCTTCTGGAACTCTCAAACTACATTCAGTAAAAAGATGGGGCCCCTGGTCACTGGTTTTTTTTTTTCCTCCTCTCCTCTAAGTCTACAAAAACATTACATTGCCTTCACATCTCGCCTTAGATCTGTATCCTCTGGTCACCAGAGTTTATTTTTTTGGAGGCTGAAACTGAATGAATGCCCATTTGCTTGCACTTTGGAAGATAAATCTGTGCAGAATGCTATACTCTCAGTATCGCTACCTTCTCCTATCAACGCAAACCATTTGAAGTTTACAGGAAGATACTCCTACAGTAGCCATTCAGGCTATTCTACAAGCAACAGTCACCCTCACCTTCTTCTGAGGATAATTTAGCTCTTTGCAATGGTTTCTCCACAGCCATGCTTATGCACATTAGTTTACTAACTAAGCCTACATTGAGCTAGCCACACTGTTTGGGCAGAGAGCATGGTCACCTTTGATGAAGTCTGTATGTTAGAAATAAATACACAATAAACTAACAATGCATGACTTCCTGAACTGCAGTTTATTGCTATAATTTGTACAGGGGATCTCAAATATTGTGGCAGTGTTACAGGAATATTAAAAGTTCATGAAACCAAACCTTGCAAAGGATAGCATTACATGTGCTTTTCACAGAAGTAACCTCACAGACAGCAAAATTCATAGAGAATACAGTTTGTTCCAATACATTGTCATTAACAAAATATTTGATTCTCCAGGATGAAAGACTGCAAGTCTACCTTTACAAAAGGAAGCAGGGAGAGGTTGGAACTACCACAAACATTGCTCTCCTGGATTTCTATTCCATCTGTCAGAGTTAGCTCCAATCCACTCAAAGTCTTCCTAGATCCCTGCCTTTGTCTAACCAACTAAGGGCCTCCTTTACAAAGGAGCAGGAGGGGACCACGTGCCATATTGGTTCTATAGCACGAGAGCCCGGTGGTAGTTCCAAAGTTGGCGTGCGCAGTTTCCTGCAGTCAAAACTTATTTTGGGGGCATTCCCAGCAGTGCAGCCATATTGCTGCACACTGCCAGATTACCACGGGGTTAGCGTGTGAGCCCTTACCGCGCCTCCTAACTAGGTGGCGGTAAGGGCTCAGGCAATAGCCGCACGCATTAGCCCACAGCCATTTAGGACCCCCATTTAAAAAAAAAAAAAATGGCCTTTTTCCTGCAATTTCACATGGTAAAACTAGTACAGGCCAGTTTTTACTGTGGCTTAGTAAAAGGGCCCCTGAGTGAGGGGAATATTGTGACTGGTTGAATTATAAAAAAGGGCTTCAGAAGACAGAGCCCTGTAAACTGAGCTTTCATATAATGCCCTTCCAGTCACCTACTTTGGTTAAAAAACAAAACCAGACATTGCATAACTCCCAGCCTCAACTGGGATTAACCCAACACCCCTGTCTGCAGGAGCTGTTTAATCATACATCCCAAATCAGCAGTATTTTAAAAGGGGCTCCAAGAGTACCTTCATCAGAATGCACATTTCAGGAGCCAACCAACCAGAAAGCTCTGATCATTCAGTCACCACCATGGGTAGAAAAGTTTAAAAAAGGTCCCACTGCACATACCTATACAGTAAGCGAATGTGTCAAGTTTTATTACCCAGTAATCCAAGAACTCATGATCTAACCGTGTTTCCCCAAGTCTGGTCCTGGAGTATTTATTTGTTACATTTGTATCCCACATTTTCCCACCTTTTTGCAGGCTCAATGTGGCTTACATAGTACCGTAAACGGAGTTAGCCAATTCCAGTATGAACAAGGTGATATTGAGGTACATGTATGGTAAAGACCAGGAGTGGCCTAGTGGTTAGCATGGTGGACTTTGGTCCTGGGGAACTGAGTTCGATTCCCACTGCAGGCACAGGCAGCTCCTTGTGACTCTGGGCAAGTCACTTAACCCTCCATTGCCCCATGTAAGCCGCATTGAGCCTGCCATGAGTGGGAAAGCGCAGGGTACAAATGTAACAAAAATAAATTAGATACTATTGGAGATTCTACATGGAATGTTGCTACTATTGGAGATTCTACATGGAATGTTGCTATTCCACTAGCAACATTCCATGTAGAAGGCTGCGCAGGCTTCTGTTTCTGTGAGTCTGACGTCCTGCACGTACGTGCAGGACGTCAGACTCACAGAAGCAGAAGCCTGCGCGGCCACATTGGTGATCTGCAAGGGCTGACTTCTACATGGAATGTTGCTAGTGGAATAGCAACATTCCATGTAGAATCTCAAATAGTAGCAACAGTGGAGGAGTGGCCTAGTGGTTAGGGTGGTGGACTTTGGTCCTGGGGAACTGAGTTTGATTCCCACTGCAGGCACAGGCAGCTCCTTGTGACTCTGGGCAAGTCACTTAACCCTCCATTGCCCCAGGTACAAATAAGTACCTGTATATAATATGTAAGCCGCATTGAACCTGCTATGAGTGGGAAAGCGCGGGGTACAAATGTAACAAAAATAAAAAAAGGGGGGGGGGGAACTTAGAGAGTGAGAGGAAGGATTAAGATATGTCCAGTTACGGTGTTTGGTTACGTTATGTCGCTGGTATCCCTTGCCAGTCAGGATTTCAGGATATCCAAAATGAAGTATGCATGAAAGAGATCTGCATGTAATAGAGGCAGTGTATGCAAATCAAGATCATGCATATTCATTGTGGATATCCTGAAAATCTGAATGGCAAGGAGTATTCCAGAACCCCTGATCTAAATGACAAGTCTCAGGTGGAGAACACAAAGCGCTCCCCACACTAAACTAGGTTTACAGTCTTTTTCACAGGGACAAAGCATTTGTGAAGTTATAAAATGCCAGAGTTGGCAAATAGCAAAATTTTGTACCCAATAACTGATCTAATAAAGAAATTAAAGCATAAAGTGAATCCAGAAGCCACCACTTTAAAATGTTTACAAAAAAGTGCTTGCTTCTACTGTGAAATGTCCAAGACTATTTCAGTCTAATCTCAACTCTTGAAACGTCCCCAAAAATTGAACCAATGTTAGAAAAAGCCAGAATAAAAAAAAGGACACACTAGAAGCTCCTGTGAATAAGACATTGCACCAGACAGTACTGAATTCACACATATAGAAAGAGTCAGGCATCAAAACTGTATTATCTTTGGGAGGGGGTAGGGGTGGATGGGAAAGAGGATGTTCACAGCAACACCACATGGGGAAGTCAGTAATTCAGAGAAAGGATTTTATACCGAGGTCCGTTCGAGCAACACATTTCTCTGAAAGCACCATACAATGGAACATTTCATTCAGAACTTCAGTGCATTTAACCCACAGCTTCAGTAGAAGTGCTATAAAACAGTTACCCAAACAGTCTGAGAAAAAAAAAATACAAAAGTGTATAAAAACAAGATCTACAAAACCCTTCCATTGGGACTGATGACTTTGCGGGTGATGAAGAAAGCTGCTTCTTGCTCCCAGACAAAAAAAAAAGTTGATCCAACACCATTAGGAATAGCCCAGCTCCTCAGCCACAGGAGCTAAGAAATGCTACTAAGAGGAGGGATGGGGTAAGAGAGAGAACAAACCGGTGCAGTTTAGGTATTGCAATAGCACAAAAAAAAGTATTTGGGAAAGAAATTCACAGTCTCACAAGTTTACATTAAAAGAAAAAAAAAAGTGACTTCAGAGCTGCCTTCTGTTTCTTGGTTTCTACCAACCTCTCCTGCAATTTCAGGGAATAATGTTATCTTTAGGGTATGAAGTTATTGTACTGTGCAAGTTCTATAATTGATTCCCCTACACCAAAGAAATACACAACTTGAACTATGCCGAAAAGAGGAGCGATGACCAGGGCTCGGCAGCCAGCCCCCTTCAAGAATGCAGATGGACCCTCCTTCAGCCAAATTTTCCTACAAAATAAAACGCACATATACTAAGACAATAAAAAATTACAATTGACAACTGCAAACATGCACTTCCAGCATTGATACTGCAAGACTATAAACCCCGAAGTGTCTCAGACCTGTGCACAGACCACCTTTTGTATTTAAGGTATTAGCTGTCTCATTACAGCTCAGCCTCCAAATCACCAAACACGTTACCTGTGCAATTCTGTCACAATAGGACAAAACTGTTTCACAACTGACAGTTTATGAGCTGCTTTTCATACCGTAATTAATCTTGTGGTCTAACTCTGATCTGGCCAGGGCAAGAACGCACCCCAAAACAGTGGCGGGATCTCATTCTACTCCTCCCTTCCCCCCAGAAACAGCAATTGCTGGGAAGGGGATCCCCCCCCCAAACACATTACGCTCAGAAGGGATTCCATTTCACATTTCTCCCATAAACATCTGTGTGTTTTCACCTGGTAGACTTGGGAAAGCCTCCAGTTATCCCTTGAAATGAGCTACTGGGGGGGGGGGGGGGCAGAGAAATCTGCTCAGAGACAGTTGCTAGGCTTGATGAGTCATATTGCCAGTACAGTCTCATCTATAAAAGGTTCTTCATCATCTCAGAGCTACACAAAGGGCATAGCAGAAAATGGAGAGGATAAAGGGGCTGTATTTACACACATCCATGTGGAATAGCTTCACACGTGCAGCTGCACAGTGTTGCCTGAAATGGAGCTGCTCCAAGTGGGAAATTCTACTTATATAGTCCCAGACCAAGACTGGTTTTTTTTTTAAAAGCAGATGTTAGCATATATAATTATTAGAAATTTGAACGGGTGGGGGGGGGGGGGGGGGGGGGGGGGGGGAGCATGCAAATTGTCCCTTTAAATACCTTGAATATTCACCATACAAAGCATAATCTATTTCTAAGAGAGCTGAGACCAGTCCAGTAACCAGCACTCTATAAAGGGTTAACCAAAGAGCACAGCCTTCGCCCAGTTACGATTTCATTACCTGGCACAGTCTTTTATTCCATGGTAGGTTTCCTCATTCGCTCCTTTGTTCAAAGACTGAAGACGCGTCTTTATCACTGCAAAGAAATAAGTTTGCAGCTTCATAGACAGCAGACACCTCTATTAAAGAGCCAGCACTGAAAGAATGCATAGTATGGCCGTTTCTAATGTTGAGGGACAGCGGGTAAAGCACCTACTACGTCCGAGATGTATAGCTCTGCGTGGTACGACAGCTGCCTCAAATCTGCACTAAAGGTACTATGTAGAAACATACAAAAATGATGGCAGATACAGACCAGTCTGCCCATCCATGCCATCTACTATATATCCTGTACCTGTTCCAAACTTTCTTAGAGATGTTTCAAAATTGTCTGATAAGATAGGGAAGTGAAATTTAAAACAAAAATAAAAAAAACATTTTGAACTCAATTGAATGCCTGGCAATATTCTATTAATTTTGTTTTTAACCATATCATGTGGATCTCAAAAGCTGAGACATTAGAAACCTTGCCCACTATCAGACACTTGGCCACCTGTTTACTAAGGTGCACTATAGGTGCATTAGCGTTTTTAATGCACTTAAATGGATTACGCACGTTAAAACTAACATGCCCATAGAAATGTGTGTGTGTGTGTGTGTGTGGATTAGTTCTAGGTGCTAAAGCCACATGTAAATGTCAGTGTTGTAGTCATTACAAAAAAAACAGCACCACGGGTCTTTAAAAATGGAACACAGTTCTTTAACGAATGAGCCTTGACAAAAAGACCCGACACTGGTCGTGTTTTGGTGACTAGCACCTGCGTCAGGGGTCACAGTGATGACATGGAAAACTTGGGGAATAACTCGAATATATTCCTCTACAATATATTATTCCTTACCCCACGTCTCATAGTAAAAGCTACAAAGCAACAAGGCACTTTCACTTTCTGTATCCAAAGTACTGACCCCTTATATGAACCAGAACAAAAGTACACACGTTGTTTGGATGGAACACACTAAGATGGTGAGCAGGTACATAT
Organism: Microcaecilia unicolor; assembly: GCF_901765095.1. Lineage (NCBI taxonomy): Eukaryota > Metazoa > Chordata > Amphibia > Gymnophiona > Siphonopidae > Microcaecilia > Microcaecilia unicolor. The sequence continues at coordinate 17,288,694 of NC_044042.1, forward strand.
ATTATACAATACTATCATCTGCACACATCTAGATGTGGGCATTTATAGCAGCCCTAGGACATGCCTTAAAATCAAGGAGCGCTTTTTGGGCCAGTTATTCTACAAAGAAAAAAGTAGGGGCCTGTTTTTCTTTATAAAATAAGCTTAAAATGGCCCTTCTGTTTCAGAATTACAAGTCTAGAGGTCTAGTGACAGTAACAAGCTTTCCTATTTCAAAATATATTTGTAACAGACTCAACAGAAGAGGTTGCTCTGTCACACCAATTAAATAGATTATTATGGCATCAGGATACCAAACAGGAGTCAGAATTCAATATGCAAAGATTAAAACAGCAAAGGCTGTATCTCACCGAAAGGAAAAGATTTAAGTACACTCAATACTGGGTTATCAGTGACAGTCAAGTATCTCTGCATTTTATTACAGACTTACAGCGAATGCTACATACCTGTAGAAGGTATTCTCCGAGGACAGCAGGCTGATTGTTCTCACTGATGGGTGACGTCCACGGCAGCCCCTCCAATCGGAAACTTCACTAGCAAAGTCCTTTGCTAGCCCTCGCGCGCCCGCGCGCACCGCGCATGCGCGGCCGTCTTCCCGCCCGAAACCGGCTCGAGCCGGCCAGTCCAGTATGTAGCAAGACAATACACTTCAAGGGAAGACACAACTCCAAAGGGGAGGCGGGCGGGTTTGTGAGAACAATCAGCCTGCTGTCCTCGGAGAATACCTTCTACAGGTATGTAGCATTCGCTTTCTCCGAGGACAAGCAGGCTGCTTGTTCTCACTGATGGGGTATCCCTAGCCCCCAGGCTCACTCAAAACAACAACCATGGTCAATTGGGCCTCGCAACGGCGAGGACATAACTGAGATTGACCTAAAAAATTTACCAACTAACTGAGAGTGTAGCCTGGAACAGAACAAACAGGGCCCTCGGGGGGTGGAGTTGGATCCTAAAGCCCAAACAGGTTCTGAAGAACTGACTGCCCGAACCGACTGTCGCGTCGGGTATCCTGCTGCAGGCAGTAATGAGATGTGAATGTGTGGACAGATGACCACGTCGCAGCTTTGCAAATTTCCTCCATGGTGGCTGACTTCAAGTGGGCTACCGACGCTGCCATGGCTCTAACATTATGAGCCGTGACATGACCCTCAAGAGCCAGCCCAGCCTGGGCGTAAGTGAAGGAAATGCAATCTGCTAGCCAATTGGATATGGTGCGTTTCCCTACAGCCACTCCCCTCTTGTTGGGATCAAAAGAAACAAACAATTGGGCGGACTGTCTGTGGGGCTGTGTCCGCTCCAGATAGAAGGCCAATGCTCTCTTGCAGTCCAATGTGTGCAGCTGACGTTCAGCAGGGCAGGAATGAGGACGGGGAAAGAATGTTGGCAAGACAATTGACTGGTTCAGATGGAACTCCGACACAACCTTTGGCAGAAACTTAGGGTGAGTGCGGAGGACTACTCTGTTGTGATGAAATTTGGTGTAAGGGGCCTGGGCTACCAGGGCCTGAAGCTCACTGACTCTACGAGCCGAGGTAACTGCCACCAAGAAAATGACCTTCCAGGTCAAGTACTTCGGATGGCAGGAATTCAGTGGCTCGAAAGGAGGTTTCATCAGCTGGGTGAGAACGACATTGAGATCCCATGACACTGTAGGAGGCTTGACAGGGGGCTTTGACAAAAGCAAACCTCTCATGAAGCGAACAACTAAAGGCTGTCCTGAGATCGGCTTACCTTCCACTTGGTAATGGTATGCACTGATTGCACTAAGGTGAACCCTTACGGAGTTGGTCTTCAGACCAGACTCCGACAAGTGGAGAAGGTATTCAAGCAGGGTCTGTGTAGGACAAGAGCGAGGATCTAGGGCCTTGCTGTCACACCAGACGGCAAACCTCCTCCAATGAAAGAAGTAACTTCTCTTAGTGGAGTCTTTCCTGGAAGCAAGCAAGATGCGGGAGACACCCTCTGGCAGACCCAAAGAGGCAAAGTCTACGCCCTCAACATCCAGGCCGTGAGAGCCAGGGACTGGAGGTTGGGATGCAGCAGAGCCCCTTCGTCCTGCGTGATGAGGGTCGGAAAACACTCCAATCTCCACGGTTCTTCGGAGGATAACTCCAGAAGAAGAGGGAACCAGATCTGACGCGGCCAAAAGGGAGCAATCAGAATCATGGTGCCTCGGTCTTGCTTGAGTTTCAACAAAGTCTTCCCCACCAGAGGAATGGGAGGATAAGCATACAGCAGACCTTCCCCCCAATCCAGGAGGAAGGCATCCGACGCCAGTCTGCCGTGGGCCTGAAGCCTGGAACAGAACTGAGGGACCTTGTGGTTCACTTGAGATGCGAAGAGATCTACCAGGGGGGTGCCCCACGCCCGGAAGATCTGTCGCACCACACGGGAATTGAGCGACCACTCGTGAGGTTGCATAATCCTGCTCAACCTGTCGGCCAGACTGTTGTTTACGCCTGCCAGATATGTGGCTTGGAGCACCATGCCTTGACGGCGAGCCCAGAGCCACATGCTGACGGCTTCCTGACACAGGGGGCGAGATCCGGTGCCCCCCTGCTTGTTGACATAGTACATGGCAACCTGATTGTCTGTCTGAATTTGGATAATTTGGTGGGACAGCCGATCTCTGAAAGCCTTCAGAGCGTTCCAGATCGCTCGCAACTCCAGAAGATTGATCTGTAGATCGCTTTCTTGGAGGGACCACCTTCCTTGGGTGTGAAGCCCATCGACATGAGCTCCCCATCCCAGGAGAGACGCATCCGTGGTCAGCACTTTTTGAGGCTGCGGAATTTGGAAGGGACGTCCCAGAGTCAAATTGGAGCAAATCGTCCACCAATACAGGGATTCGAGAAAACTCGTGGACAGGTGGATCACGTCCTCTAGACCCCCGGCGGCCTGATACCACTGGGAGGCTAGGGTCCATTGAGCAGATCTCATGTGAAGGCGGGCCATGGGAGTCACATGAACTGTGGAAGCCATGTGGCCCAGCAATCTCAACATCTGCCGAGCTGTGATCTGCTGGGACGCTCGCACCCGCGAGACGAGGGACAACAAGTTGTTGGCCCTCGCCTCTGGGAGATAGGCGCGAGCCGTCCGAGAATCCAGCAGGGCTCCGATGAATTCGAGTTTCTGCACTGGGAGAAGATGGGACTTTGGGTAATTTATCACAAACCCCAGTAGCTCCAGGAGGCGAATAGTCATCTGCATGGACTGCAGGGCTCCTGCCTCGGATGTGTTCTTCACCAGCCAATCGTCGAGATATGGGAACACGTGCACCCCCAGCCTGCGAAGCGCCGCTGCTACCACAGCTAGGCACTTTGTGAACACCCTGGGCGCAGAGGCGAGCCCAAAGGGTAGCACACAGTACTGGAAGTGGCGTGCGCCCAGCTGAAATCGCAGATACTGTCTGTGAGCTGGCAGTATCGGGATGTGTGTGTAGGCATCCTTCAAGTCCAGAGAGCATAGCCAATCGTTTTGCTGAATCATGGGGAGAAGGGTGCCCAGGGAAAGCATCCTGAACTTTTCTTTTACGAGATATTTGTTCAGGGCCCTTAGGTCTAGGATGGGACGCATCCCCCCTGTTTTCTTTTCCACAAGGAAGTACCTGGAATAGAACCCCAGCCCTTCTTGCCCGGATGGCACGGGCTCGACCGCATTGGCGCTGAGAAGGGCGGAGAGTTCCTCTGCAAGTACCTGCTTGTGCTGGAAGCTGTAGGACTGAGCTCCCGGTGGACAATTTGGAGGTTGAGAGGCCAAATTGAGGGTGTATCCTTGCCGGACTATTTGGAGAACCCACTGATCGGAGGTTATAAGAGGCCACCTTTGGTGAAAAGCTTTCAACCTCCCTCCGACAGGCAGGTCGCCCGGCACTGACACTTGGATGTCGGCTATGCTCTGCTGGAGCCAGTCAAAAGCTCGCCCCTTGCTTTTGCTGGGGAGCCGCGGGGCCTTGCTGATTCGCACGCTGCTGACGAGAGCGAGCGCGCTGGGGCTTAGCCTGGGCCGCAGGCTGTCGGGAAGGAGGATTGTACCTACGCTTGCCAGAAGTATAGGGAACAGTCTTCCTTCCCCCGAAAAATCGTCTACCTGTAGAGGTAGAAGCTGAAGGCTGCCGGCGGGCGAACTTGTCGAATGCGGTGTCCCGCTGGTGGAGAGACTCTACCACCTGCTCGACTTTTTCGCCAAAAATGTTATCCGCACGGCAAGGCAAGTCCGTAATCCGCTGCTGGACTCTATTCTCCAGGTCGGCGGCACGCAGCCATGAGAGCCTGCGCATCACCACACCTTGAGCAGCGGCCCTGGACGCAACATCAAAAGTGTCATAAACTCCTCTGGCCAGGAATTTTCTGCACGCCTTCAGCTGCCTGACCACCTCCTGAAAAGGCTTGGCTTGCTCAGGGGGAAGAGCATCAACCAAGCCCGCCAACTGCCGCACATTATTCCGCATGTGTATGCTCGTGTAGAGCTGGTAAGACTGGATCTTGGACACGAGCATAGAGGAATGGTAGGCCTTCCTCCCAAAGGAGTCTAAGGTTCTAGCGTCCTTGCCCGGGGGCGCCGAAGCATGTTCCCTAGAACTCTTAGCCTTCTTTAGGGCCAAATCCACAACTCCAGAGTCATGAGGCAACTGAGTGCGCATCAGCTCTGGGTCCCCATGGATCCGGTACTGGGACTCGATCTTCTTGGGAATGTGGGGATTAGTTAATGGTTTGGTCCAGTTCGCAAGCAATGTCTTCTTCAGGACATGGTGCAAGGGAACAGTGGACGCTTCCTTAGGTGGAGAAGGATAGTCCAGGAGCTCAAACATTTCAGCCCTGGGCTCGTCCTCCACAACCACCGGGAAGGGGATGGCCGTAGACATCTCCCGGACAAAGGAGGCAAAAGACAGACTCTCGGGAGGAGAAAGCTGTCTCTCAGGAGAGGGAGTGGGATCAGACGGAAGACCCCCAGACTCCTCGTCAGAGAAATATCTGGGATCTTCCTCTTCCTCCCACGAGGCCTCACCCTCGGTGTCAGACACAAGTTCACGGACCTGTGTCTGCAACCTCGCCCTGCTCGACTCCGTGGAACCCTGTCCACGATGGGGGCGTCGAGAGGTAGACTCCCTCGCCCGCATCGGCGAAGCTCCCTCCGCCGACGTAGTCGGGGAGCCTTCCTGGGAGGTGGCCGCGGTCGGTACCGCACGCGGGTACCGACGTCGGGGACCTCAACCTGGGCGATGGGCCAGCCGGCGCCACGCTCGACGGTACCGGTGGCGCAAGCACCGCCGGTACCGGAGGGGTAGGGCGCAACAGCTCTCCCAGAATCTCTGGGAGAACGGCCCGGAGGCTCTCGTTTAGAGCGGCTGCAGAGAAAGGCTGAGAGGTCGATGCAGGCGTCGACGTCAGTACCTGTTCCGGGCGTGGAGGCTGTTCCGGGCTGTCCAGAGCGGAGCGCATCGACACCTCCTGAACAGAGGGTGAGCGGTCCTCTCGGTGCCGATGCCTGCTGGGTGCCGAATCCCTCGGCGACCCAGAGCTCTCGGTGCCGACACGGGGAGGAGACCGGTGTCGATGCTTCTTCGATTTCTTCCGAAGCATGTCACCGGAGCTCCCCGGCACCGACGAGGAGGACGTCGAATCCACCCGTCGCTTCCTCGGGGCCGAGACTGAAGAAGGTCGATCTCGGGGGGGCTGTACCGCAGGAGCCCTCAGGGTAGGCGGAGACCCACCCGAGGGCTCACCGCCACCAGCAGGGGAATGGACAGCCCTCACCTGCACTCCACCCGATGCACCACCGTCCGACGACATCAGCAGACGAGGTCCTGGTACCACCGACGTCGATGCAGCTATCCGATGTCTCGGCGCCGATGCAGAGGCCCGATGCCTCGATGCACTCGATGCAGGGGCGGCCGAGGAAGATGGTCTGGACGCTGACGACGTCGATGCACTCGAAGATCCCGGTGCCGATGCCGACGAAGAGCCCGAGAACAACACGTTCCACTGGGCTAGTCTCGCTACCTGAGTCCGCCTTTGAAGCAGGGAACACAGACTGCAGTTCTGAGGGCGGTGCTCGGCCCCCAGACACTGAAGACACGACGAGTGTCGATCAGTGAGCGAGATAACCCGGGCGCACTGGGTGCACTTCTTGAAGCCGCTGGAAGGCTTCGATGTCATGGGCGGAAAAATCACGCCGGCGAAATCAAAAGCCGAAATGGCGAAATTCGAAGCACCAAATTTAGAGGGAGAAAAAATCTCGACCGAGGCCGAAAAAAGGCCTACCCCGACGACGAAAGAAAACTTACCGGGGCAAAAAAGCTGGAAGTACGGGGAGGATTTACACGAAACCCGGCGGGGGGTTTCCGGAGCACTTCCCGACTAGGACAAAGCTTTCCCGAAGGAAAAAAAACACGTTCAAACAAATTGGACGCGCGAGGTCGACTTTCCGGGGCTCGACACGGCGAAAACACGACCGTACCGAGTGCGGACAAAAGAAGACTGGCCGGCTCGAGCCGGTTTCGGGCGGGAAGACGGCCGCGCATGCGCGGTGCGCGCGGGCGCGCGAGGGCTAGCAAAGGACTTTGCTAGTGAAGTTTCCGATTGGAGGGGCTGCCGTGGACGTCACCCATCAGTGAGAACAAGCAGCCTGCTTGTCCTCGGAGAATGCATGTAATATAGGAAAAATGATACATCAGAACAGGATGTCTCCATCACAGACTGGTGTACATTTGCTCACAGCTTCATTACACTAGACAGAGTGCTGGTGCTTTGTTCCTTTTTTTATTCTGTAGGTTCTAAAGTCTGGGCAATATTACACGAAAGCTGCTGAATGTTAGACCTTCCGCGTATGACTACACAATACCCATCTATCTTTCTAGCAGATCATTTATTAGCTCTATAATCAGAAAACGGCCCTCTTTGATACTAGCAAACTAAAAGAAAATGTTTTAAGGATTTGTCTCAACTTTGGTGGACTTAAAAAAAAAATGCAATGGTTTTATGTAGCGGTGTGTTAAAAGCGAAATACATTTTCTAAAAACTTGAAATCTGGATGTTGAGGTGACCAAAGCGTTTGACATTTTTGATAACTTGCTGTCCTGCTAGTAAAGCCCCTCTCCCCCTCCAGACACATCTATGCACAATACCAATTTCTTAAAATGCATTACCATCACAGGGGTTGACACACACAGCTGCAGTGGACCCAGCTGCACATCCAGCCAAGAAAGAGTGATAGAAGGGAGCTCTTTCTTCAGGGGAACTCTGACCCAGCTTGTTAAGATGGGCAAACAGAGGAAAGTAGATAATGGAGAAGGGAACATCCCTGTGAAAAACATGGAAATACCACCTTCAGACACTTTCTCAGCATACTACGCCCAAAATGGTGATAGAAACCAGAGCACTGAATTCCTACCTCAGCAACGTGGCTCCGAGTCCCTTATAAAGGCCTCTAAACCCTTCTGTGCGTACCAGCTCTTTTGCTAGCTGAGTCGCAGATACAGGTCTTGGAAGAGAAGCAGGTCCAACGTTATATGATCTGCTAAGCGCAGGAACGGTGGCTAAATGCTTGGTGCCGGGGCTGGAGCAGTGTATTCCGCTCAGTACCTTCTGCTGGGATGCTGGAAGAGAAAACATTCTTTAATGTCATACTGAATGTAGAAACTGTCACAAATGGCTATAGGTTTGCAACGCAGCAAGATTACATGAGGAGTTACAGCATGAATGTAAATACACACACAAGAATGTTCAGTTTTTTTGTTTTTTTTTTTTCTTTTACAGAGAGGGCAGGATCGAGATGCTGCAGTTTTGTTTTCATTTCCAAAGAATTTTTTTTTTTTTTTTTTTTAATACACACACTAAGCAGAAAAACAAAACAAAAAAAAGTGTAAACCGTCTCATTAAAGGCAGCGATACAATCTTTGCAATTCCTTTTTAGGACCAAGACAAGAGAATGTCTTCTGTTCGATATTGTTGTGTCTTATACTGAACTGTGTTACATGTGAATGCTGATGTTTTGATTTTGCACAGTATCTTAGTCGATCATAAACTATTAAAGCCAAATATGTACATGGGCTTTTGAAACCACTTGCTTCCTTTCTTAAAAGTACATAAGTAAGTGGAGGAGTGGCCTAGTGGTTAGGGTGGTGGACTTTGGTCCTGGGGAACTGAGTTGGATTCCCACCTCAGGCACAGGCAGCTCCTTGTGACTCTGGGCAAGTCACTTAACCCTCCATTGCCCCGTGTAAGCCGCATTGAGCCCGCCATGAGTGGGAAAGCGCAGGGTGCAAATGTAACAAAAATAAAATAGATACTATCGGAGATTCTACATGGAATGTTGCTACTATTGGAGATTCTACATGGAATGTTGCTATTCCACTAGCAACATTCCATGTAGAAGGCTGCGCAGGCTTCTGTTTCTGCGAGTCTGACGTCCTGCACGTACGTGCAGGACGTCAGACTCACAGAAGCAGAAGCCTGCGCGGCCACATTGGTGATCTGCAATGGCCGACTTCTACATGGAATGTTGCTAGTGGAATATCAACATTCCATGTAGAATCTCAAATAGTAGCAACAGTGGAGGAGTGGCCTAGTGGTTAGGGTGGTGGACTTTGGTCCTGGGGAACTGAGTTCGATTCCCACTTCAGGCACAGGCAGCTCCTTGTGACTCTGGGCAAGTCATTTAACCCTCCATTGCCCCATGTAAGCCGCATTGAGCCTGCGGGGTACAAATGTAACAAAACAAAACAAAAAAAAAATGCCACACTGGGAAAAGACCAAGGGTCCATCGAGCCCAGCATCCTGTCCATGACACAGTGGTCCACTACAGTGTAGTGATATTCAAATCCCAGCAATCAGTCCTGTAGATCAATGCTTCTCAATCCAGTCCCTAGGGCACACCCAGGCCGGACAGATTTTCAGGATATCCATAATGCATAGGCACGAGACATTTGCACATGATGGTGGCAGTACAAGTCTCATATACATATTCATTGTGAATATCTTAAAAATCTGAGCGGCTGGGATGAGAATCAATACTGTAGCCTTGGTTATAATCCAACAGGTCATGCCCACCCATTTCTATTACCTAGCCTTCCTGCATCCTGCAGCTGGATTTTCAGCATCTCCATGGGTGTGGTAATAATGACCTGACAAGTTCCTGCACCACAGCCTGCCAGCATTTCCTTTGATATTGTCAAGGGCTTTCTAAAGCAGAAAGAGAAGAAGGTAATTTCATTGGAGAGAATACAGAGAAAATAAATTAAATTCTGAAAGTTCAGGTGTCATTATTTTAGGTCAACAAGCAAGAACCGTTAGTGGTTAAGACAGCAGACAGGCCTCACCCATGCCAAGAACATTTTGTGCTTTTTACTACTATTACGACTAATCGTTTCTATAGCGCTACTAGAGCTTAGTCTATTCAAGACAAACAGGACCATCAGGGAATAGATGATTTCAGCTTCAATAGTTCTTTTTTTATATGACCACTGCCGCATTGTTTATTAACATAACAGGATTCATCTGCAAGTAGTCACCGAATGCAGCTGTGTTTTGAAAACATGCCCACTTAAAAAAAAAAAAATTCAATTTCTAAAACATTAAATCTCAAACTACAGTAAGGGTATGATACATACCTGTAGCAGTTGTTCTCCGAGGACAGCAGGCTGATTGTTCTCACGACTGGGTGACGTCCGCGGCAGCCCCCACCAACCGGAAAGAAGCTTCGCGGGACGGTCGGCACGCAGGGCACGCCCACCGCGCATGCGCGGCCGTCTTCCCGCCCGTGCGCGACCGCTCCCGCCAGTTGAATGACTAGCAAAAAGATGAAACACACAACTCCAAAGGGGAGGAGGGAGGGTAGGTGAGAACAATCAGCCTGCTGTCCTCGGAGAACAACTGCTACAGGTATGTATCATACCCTTTCTCCGAGGACAAGCAGGCTGCTTGTTCTCACGACTGGGGTATCCCTAGCTCTCAGGCTCACTCAAAACAAGAACCCAGGTCAATTGAACCTCGCAACGGCGAGGGTACAACAGAAATTGACCTACGAAGAACAACTAACTGAGAGTGCAGCCTGACCAGAATAAATTCGGGTCCTGGAGGGTGGAGTTGGATTTACACCCCAAACAGATTCTGCAGCACCGACTGCCCGAACCGACTGTCGCGTCGGGTATCCTGCTGGAGGCAGTAATGAGATGTGAATGTGTGGACAGATGACCACGTCGCAGCCTTGCAGATCTCTTCAATAGTGGCTGACTTCAAGTGGGCCACCGACGCTGCCATGGCTCTGACACTATGAGCCGTGACATGACGCTCAAGAGTCAGCCCAGCCTGGGCGTAAGTGAAGGAAATGCAATCTGCTAGCCAATTGGAGATGGTGCGTTTCCCGACAGCGACCCCTAGCCTGTTAGGGTCGAAAGAAATAAACAATTGGGCGGACTGTCTGTTGGGCTGTGTCCGCTCCAAGTAGAAGGCCAATGCTCTCTTGCAGTCCAATGTGTGCAACTGACGTTCAGCAGGGCGGGTATGCGGCCTGGGGAAGAATGTTGGCAAGACAATTGACTGGTTAAGATGGAACTCCGACACCACCTTCGGCAGGAACTTTGGGTGGGTGCGGAGCACTACTCTGTTGTGATGAAATTTGGTATATGGAGCATGAGCTACTAGGGCTTGAAGCTCACTGACCCTACGAGCTGAAGTAACTGCCACCAAGAAAATGACCTTCCAGGTCAAGTACTTCAGATGGCAGGTATTCAGTGGCTCAAAAGGAGGTTTCATCAGCTGGGTGAGGACGACGTTGAGATCCCATGACACAGTAGGAGGCTTGATAGGGGGCTTTGACAAAAGCAAGCCTCTCATGAATCGAACGACTAAAGGCTCTCCAGAGATGGCTTTACCTTCCACACGATAATGGTAAGCACTAATCGCACTAAGGTGATTCCTTACTGAGTTGGTCTTGAGGCCAGACTCTGATAAGTGCAGAAGGTATTCAAGCAGGTTCTGTGCAGGGCAAGAACGAGGTTCTAGGGCCCTGCTCTCACACCACACGACAAACCTCCTCCACTTGAAAAAGTAACTCTTTTTAGTGGAATCCTTCCTAGAGGCAAGCAAGACCCGGGAGACACCCTCAGACAGACCCAACGCAGTGAAGTCTACGCCCTCAACATCCAGGCCGTGAGAGCCAGGGACTGAAGGTTGGGGTGCAGCAACGCTCCGTCGTTCTGCGAGATGAGAGTCGGAAAACACTCCAATCTCCACGGTTCCTCGGAGGACAACTCCAGAAGAAGAGGGAACCAGATCTGACGGGGCCAAAAGGGCGCTATCAGAATCATGGTGCCGCGGTCTTGCTTGAGCTTCAGTAAGGTCTTCCCCACCAAAGGTATGGGAGGATAAGCATACAGGAGGCCGGTCCCCCAATGGAGGAGAAAGGCATCTGACGCTAGCCTGCCATGTGCCTGAAGTCTGGAACAGAACAGAGGCAGCTTGTGGTTGGTCTGAGAGGCGAAAAGGTCCACCGAGGGGGTGCCCCACACTCGGAAGATCTTGCGTACCACTCTGGCATGGAGCGACCACTCGTGCGGTTGCATGACTCTGCTCAGTCTGTCGGCCAGACTGTTGTTTACGCCTGCCAGGTACGTGGCTTGGAGGAGCATGCCGAACCGACACGCCCAACGCCACATCCCGACGGCCTCCTGGCACAGGGGGCGAGATCCGGTGCCCCCCTGCTTGTTGACGTAATACATTGCAACCTGATTGTCTGTCCGAATTTGGATAATTTGGCAGGACAGCCGATCTCTGAAAGCCTTCAGTGCGTTCCAGATCGCTCGGAGCTCCAGGAGGTTGATCTGCAGACCCTTTTCCTGGAGGGACCACAGACCCTGGGTGTGAAGCCCATCGACATGGGCTCCCCACCCCAGGCGAGATGCATCCGTCGTCAGCACTTTCGTGGGCTGCGGAATTTGGAATGGACGTCCCAGGGTCAAATTGGTCCGTATGGTCCACCAGAGCAGTGAAGTGCGGCAACTGGTGGAGAGGCGGATGACATCTTCTAGATTCCCGGTGGCTTGGAACCACTGGGAAGCTAGGGTCCATTGAGCAGATCTCATGTGAAGACGAGCCATGGGAGTCACATGAACTGTGGAGGCCATATGACCCAGAAGTCTCAACATCTGCCGAGCTGTGATCTGCTGAGACGCTCTGGTCTGCGAAGCCAGGGCCAAGAGATTGGTGGCCCTCGCTGCGGGAAGGTAGGCCTGAGCCGCCTGGGAATTCAGCAGCGCTCCTATGAATTCCAGAGACTGAGTTGGCTGGAGATGGGACTTTGGGTAATTTATCACAAACCCCAGCAGCTCCAGAAGTTGAATAGTGCACCGCATGGACCGGAGGGCTCCTGCCTCCGAGGTGTTCTTGACCAGCCAATCGTCGAGGTATGGGAACACGTGCACTCCCAGCTTGCGTAGGTAGGCCGCTACCACCACGAGGCATTTGGTAAACACTCGTGGGGCAGAGGCGAGCCCAAATGGCAGCACACAATACTGAAAGTGGCGTGCGCCCAGGCGGAATCTGAGATACTGTCTGTGAGCTGGCAGTATCGGTATGTGAGTATATGCGTCCTTTAAATCCAGGGAACATAGCCAATCGTTTTTCTGAATCATTGGCAGAAGGGTGCCCAAGGAAAGCATCCTGAACTTTTCTTTGACCAGGAATTTGTTCAGGCCTCTCAGGTCTAGGATGGGACGCATCCCCCCTGTTTTCTTTTCCACAAGGAAGTACCTGGAATAGAATCCCTGCCCTTCCTGCCCGGGTGGTACGGGCTCGACCGCATTGGCGCTGAGAAGGGCGGAGAGTTCCTCTGCAAGTACCTGCTTGTGATGGGAGCTGAAAGACTGAGCTCCCGGAGGACAATTTGGAGGCAGGGAGGCCAAATTCAGGGCGTATCCGCACCGCACTATTTGGAGAACCCACTGGTCGGAGGTTATGAGAGGCCACCTTTGGTGAAAAAATTTTAACCTCCCTCCGACCGGCAGATCGTCCGGTACGGACACTTGTAGGGCGGCTATGTTCCCGTGGATCCAGTCAAAAGCCCGTCCCCGGCTTTTGCTGTGGAGGCGCAGGGGGCTGCTTAGGCGCACGCTGTTGACGAGAACGAGCGCGCTGGGGCTGTCCCTGTGCCTGACGAGGCCTTCGGGCCGGCTGGTTGTACCTACGCTTTGCAAAAGAATAGGGTGCAGCCTGCCGTGCCCGGGAAAAACGCCCACCCGTGGGGGCGGATGCTGAAGGCGCCCGGTGGGAGAGCTTGTCGAGAGCGGTTTCCCGCTGATGCAGTTGGTCCACCATCTGCTCGACCTTCTCACCGAAAATGTTATCCCCCCGGCAAGGGACGTCGGCCAGTCTCTGCTGGGTGCGGTTGTCCAGGTCAGAGGCGCGCAGCCATGAGAGCCTGCGCATCACTATACCTTGGGCCGCAGCACGAGATGCCACGTCACAGGTGTCAAAAATACCCCTGGACAGGAACTTTCTGCATGCCTTCAGCTGCCTGACCACCTCCTGATAAGGCCTGGACTGCTCCGGCGGGAGCTTCTCGACCAGGTCCGCCAGCTGTTGCACATTGGTCCGCATGTGGATGCTCATATAGAGCAGGTATGACTGGATGCGGGTCACGAGCATGGAGGATTGGTAGGCCTTCCTCCCAAACGAGTCCAGAGTGCGAGACTCCCGCCCCGGGGGCGCCGAGGCGGTATCCCTCGAACTCCGTGCCCTCTTGAGAGCAGAATCCACGACCGCTGAGTCATGGGGCAATTGGGGCCGCATGAGCTCTGGGTCGGAGTGGATCCTGTACTGGGACTCTGCTTTCTTGGGAATGGTGGGGTTAGTTAATGGTCGCACCCAGTTCCGAAGCAGTGTCTCCTTCAGGACATTGTGCAGCGGCACCGTGGAGGACTCTCTAGGTGGTGATGGATAGTCGAGGACCTCGAGCATCTCGGCCCTCGGCTCTTCCACAGAGACCACGGGGAAGGGAATGCTGATAGACATATCCCGCACAAAAGAGGCAAAGGAGAGACTCTCAGGAGGTGAGAGCTTCCTCTCCGGTGAAGGCGTGGGGTCCGAGGGAAGGCCCGTAGACTCCTCTGAGGAGAAATATCTAGGGTCCTCCTCTTCCCCCCACGAGTCCTCATCCTCGGTATCGGACATTAGCTCATGTAGCTGAGTCCTGTACCGGGCCCGGCTCGACGTCGAGGCACCGAGGTCTCGGTGTCGTCGAGCGGTGGACTCCCGCGCCGGCAGGGACGGAGCTCCCTCCATCGACGTCGACTCCACCTGCGTGGCAGTCGAGACCGGCACCGCAAGCGGCGGCGGTGTCGACAGCCCCGGCGCCGGGCTAGAGCTCGCCGGCGCCACAGTCATCGGCGCCGAGGGCGCAAGCACCCCCGGCGCCGGCACAGCCTGGCGCATCAGCCCTTCCAGGATCCCCGGAAGGATGGCTCTGAGGCACTCGTCCAGGCCCGCTGCCGGGAAAGGCGGTGGGGCCGGTAAGGGTGTCGGTGCCGGAAGCTGCTGGGAGCCAGGAGACGGCACCGAGGTGCCGGAACCCCGACGCGTCGGTACCTCCACAACCGACGGAGACCTCTCCTCTCGACGATGACGCTTCGGCGTCGACTCCTCTTCGGGATGCACCGAGGGCGTCCGGTGACGACGCTTCTTATCCTTTTTTCGATGCACGTCACCGGCGCCGGAGGGCATGGAGGAGGAGGAGGTCGATCCCCCTCGGTCTCGAGGCACCGGGTCAGACAGGGGTCGGTCCCGTGGCTCACGAGCTGAGGGAGTGACCGGGGCCGACTGCCCACGCAGCCTCTCAACCCCACTCTCACCGGCGGACCGGCGGGCCAACGGGACCTGTTCTCCTGGGGTCGCTGCCATCGGTGCCGATGTCTCGGGCATCGATACCGGTACCGAAGAACCGGCCTTCGATACCGATGCCGTCGAGGTCGACGTCGAGGGGCCGGCGCAAGTTCCAAAAAGACGGTCCCGCAGAACTTGCCTCGCAACCTGAGTCCGTTTCCGGAGACCGAGACACAAAGCACACGACTTGAGATTGTGCTCCGGCCCGAGGCACTGGAGGCACCAAGC
This sequence comes from Microcaecilia unicolor, assembly GCF_901765095.1. Classification (NCBI taxonomy): domain Eukaryota; kingdom Metazoa; phylum Chordata; class Amphibia; order Gymnophiona; family Siphonopidae; genus Microcaecilia; species Microcaecilia unicolor. The sequence goes on from NC_044042.1 coordinate 17,303,798, forward strand.
GTGGGTGTCGGTCTGCGAGATCGGCCGGCCGCAGCGACCACACTTTTTAAATCCACTCGGGACCTTCGAGGACATCGACGGAAAAATCGCGTCGGCGAAGTCAAAGTCGTCAATGGTGGCTAAAATCACACCACGAAAAGATAAACGACCGAGCGACCACTAGGCCGCAATGTGGCGTCCCCGCTGGAAGCGAGGGAAAAGGGGAGCGCGTGCTCCACACGCGCAGAGATTTTTTTTTTTTTTTTTTTTTAACAAACAAGAAAAAAGGAAAACCGAACGGTAATCCGAAGCGAAGCGACGATCCGCGTAAACGCGGTCGAAAAATCCGGCGGCTGAAACAGAGAGAGTGGCAGAAGCACAACTCTCTCCAGTCGCGGAAAAAAAGGAACTGGCGGGAGCGGTCGCGCACGGGCGGGAAGACGGCCGCGCATGCGCGGTGGGCATGCCCTGCGTGCCGACCGTCCCGCGAAGCTTTTTTCCGGTTGGTGGGGGCTGCCGCGGACGTCACCCAGTCGTGAGAACAAGCAGCCTGCTTGTCCTCGGAGAACAACTCAGTACAGTTTCAAGATCCAAGTCAATTTTAGAGACAGGTTGTCAGTGTCACTGTAGAAATGACTTGAAATTAAACAAACTTCCAAGAATACACACACACACACAAAAAAGTACTTACCCATCTTGTAAGAGGTGGTGACGGAAAAAGTCGTTGGCAGCTAGTTTAACTGCCTTCTCTGGCGTTACTAAGGTCAGATTCACTGCAGCACCTACAATCAATACATTGGAGTTGAAAAATCTAAATGTTTTCCTTCTCCCTCAATAACCAAGACTAGAACAGTATACATTCTAGCTAGGTAAGCTCATTGCAACCTATGTGAGGACTGAGTGACTCATTAAGTGAGCCACTGAGTGCAGTGTCTCTGAACTCCATGAATGGCATTATTAAAGGTACTTTGTGATCACAAAGTACCTACGGACAGAAGAAGCCCGCTCTCTTATATAAAGAGGTTACTTTAAAGCCTCTAAGTGGACTGGTGAAGCCATAAAACAGAATCTGTTCCATCCTAACATTCAGAAAACAGGGAGCTTTAACAATATTTAACTCCTGTGCATGTGGGTACAACTCTTTAGGGTTTCTCTGGGTAAATGTCTAGGGCCCAAATAACCCTTTGGCTCTGCACTTAACGGAAAACATTATTCTCTTGCGTTTAAAGATTAGAACTGTACTCTCACGTGAGAACTTGACTTCTTTGAAAAAGGCAACTAAAAGAAAAAAAAAAA